>NC_135369.1:128050764-128355764 GCF_049243985.1 Paroedura picta | reverse complement strand
TGTGCCCCGCCCTGGGAAACAGAAGCCTATGTCCCTGGGATAGACATTTTTTTGTAACACCGCTTTTCTAATTCTCATCTGTTAAGAAACCCCGCTGGGAAGCCTGTCTCATCTCCTACCTATACCATAGTCCTTTACCCCAGACATAACTGTTGTGACAGACTCTTGTCAAGTTTCTTTTTAAATATTGCATATTACATCTACTGAATTCTGTTATCTTACTTAGCAGATACTTCTTCAAAGAACTCTAATGTTCTAGATAAGGATGGGTATTCAGTGCCAGAATCCATGCTATCTGTCCTTAATTGAAATTGGCTTTTGCAGGTATGCTTCTGTAATGTATCCTACTGAAACAGCCCTCCCTTTCTCCAGTCATATAAAGCTAATATATCTGGGCTATGGACTCCTAGGGTTAGTTGTTTTTTTGATTAAGTGAAATATTATCTGCACATTTTCAGTCTCTTGGCTATGATAAATAGGTTGAAGTGTGATTTAAGGTGCCAGAGATTTTCCTGGCTAATATTTAGTATTTTTAGAAGTAGGTTATCATGTTAACAAGTGTCTATTGCGGAGAGTTATGGTAAGGATTTGAAGCCAAATCTGGACTGCAGGTTTGTAGATTCTTCTTGATTTATGCTCACATTCACTGGCAAATGTATTATTTTGTCCTGAATACAATGAAATGGAAATATTTTGTTTGCTTCTTTAATGTGCTGTTCCTATTTAACTTAACATAATGTACAAATGAACTATGCTTGGCTGGTATCAGTATATCAAATGATGACTGACAATTTTTTCTTGTTAATTCTCATGTTTATGTCATTCATTTCATGTCCTTTTAAAGAAGTAGTTGAATCTGAGTAACTTGCTCATAAACAGGATAATTCATGCTTGGGTTGAAATCTAAATAAGATTGTGTGCCATCAATTTTTGGGAACTAGAATATATAGGGAGCTAAGCACTAGGTATTACATAAGATCATTTGTCAATGGTATCTTGCTAAGGCTGTTTATGTTTCCGCTGCTGCGCTTCTGGACCCAAGACATTGATTCTGTAATAAAATATATATTTGGTGAAGCATCCAAACATGGTTCAGGCTAATGATTTCCAAACCCTATATTGCACTATTTTATTAGTTTTAGGTAGCATAAAGGATAACAGGTATATTTGAGAGCTTCTATATTGAAAATTTGAAACACTACGTAGTCTTTGAAAAGAAATATTAATTTAATATTGTGGCTGATATGAGTGGCTCCAATATTTTTAAGAGTGTATAATCTCCAGGAAAATATGTTCAGGTTCTATGTTTCCATGAGGATTTTAGTCTCCTATGGTTTACTGAGGGCCTTTACGCACGGGGATCTTTGTTGCAAATTGTTTGCGGAATGAAAAATCGCCATTTAAAATAGTGGAATTCGTCGTTATGCATACCTGCCTTTGTAGTGGAATCAGTTGCGTTTTTTAGCGTTTCCCACAGGCTTCCGGTCTCGGCAGAAATCGCTAGAAAGGAAGCGCTATTGCCAAGCTCGTCCCGCCCCTGGCTGTCAAGCAGCCAATGGGCAGCCGTTAGCATGCTCCCAAACAGCCCCTTTCCCTTTAAGAAAGGTTTAAAAAAAAAAACACCCATAGCAACGAATCTGGGTAGATTCGTTGCAACGGAGAGACCCATCCAGCTGCCTAATGTGAGCTGTCGTTTGATCGTATGATCGTTGCCACGCTGCCTCGAGTGATAAAAAAAAATCCCCCCCCCCTCTAACGGGCCCGATTTTCGGCTGAATGAATGTGTAAAAAATAAAGGGACTTTATTTCAGCAAACGGGCTTTTATGTGGTTTGTGCTTAGTGACTAAAGGTGAAGGACTGAAGCCAGGGAAGCCTCTAAACAGAAAGAGGCTCGCTGGTGCGTTTATCCCCGCTCGCTCGGAGAAAAAAAAATGGCGATCGCTTCGCCGGAAGTTTGGAGGACAGGCTCAGGAGGAGAGACTTTGAAGAAACCGCAACAATGTTAACGCACAGGTCTTTATCGCTAGTGTTGCAGATTGGTTGCAGGAGTGTATCGCTTTCCGGAGGGTGAATCCACTTTTTGGGATTCCCCTGAAAGCGCTACAACGAAGCGCTTTTTGCTGATCGGTTTCAGGAGTGTTGCAGATTGTCTACGACGTCGTGCGTTATTCCAAATCAGTAGCGTTTTAAATTAGCAACCATTGTGCTATTTTGAAGCCGTGCAAAAAGCCCCTGACAGTTGGGCAATGTGAAGGAACCAGATCATGAGCTACTGGAGTAGTGAGTGCTTCCCCCCCCCTTTTCTTACTGTGAGGGAGGGCAGTGTGGGAGGGTATATAACTTGCAGGAGAGTGGAGCTATTTGAGTAAGTGTTGTTTTTGTTTGTTATTTGTTTGGGTGAGGTGACAGCAGCTGGTTAGGTGGTTGATTGTAGTACTGACTGAATGCAAAAAAGGGAGATAGTGTTTGCCTGGGGCTGTCTGCTAGTCCTGCTCTCTGCTGGGTAAACCTTTACACTATAAAACAGTGGTAGTCAACCCCTGGTCCGCTGGCCCAGTGGCGGGCCACGAAATCCTCGCCACCGGGCCGCAGTAGAGGAGAGGGAGGCACCTCCCTCCCCCCTACAGCTCAGCACTCACTGTGCCTTTGCTCAAGGCCCAGCGAGCGCCGCACTGCGTGGAGGGAGGTGCGGCTGCCGGCATGCCAGCGGGCACAGACACACTTGCGCAGAGCTCTGCGCAAGTGCGTTTGCACTGGTTGCAAGCTAGTTTACAGATCAGGGTTAATGTTTTGGTTCTTGCCTTTAAGGCCATCTGCGGCCTGGGCCCCACATACCTGTAGGACTGCTTATCTCCTTATGCCCCCTGTAGGACTTTTCACTCTGTAGGTTTGAATCTCTTTGTATTCCCCGGTCCCCGTGAGGCACGCCTGGCCTTGACCAGGGCCATAGTCTTTTCGGTCCTGGCCCCAACATGGTAGAATGAGCTCCCAGAAGAGATGAGGGCCCTGACGGAACTAATGCAGTTTCCCAGGGCCTGCAAGATGGAGCTCTTCCAGCAGGCATTGGGTTGAGGCCAGGCTAGGAAGATCAGGTCTCTCCCTATAGAGGCCCTATTTGCCAGTCATCTGGGCAGTAGTTACCCCCTGAGATGGTGGTTTGGGGTTGTGGGTGACTGTGGTCAGGTGTGTGAGGAAGGGAAAGGAGTATTAGACTAGTTTTTATCACCAGTTGTATAGGATTGTTTATTTGTATCTGTTTTATGTTGTTTTATCATTTAATTGTAAACTGTCACAAGCTGGCAGGGCCTGGGAGTGGCAATCAATAAATAAAATCATAAATAAATAAATAATTTTTGACATAGTTGGTTTGTCAACAGTAATTGAAAATGGAAGCTATTTTCCCTGTTCTTGGATGTTCCGTGGGGCATACAGCCTGCACGTTTCAGTCCTGTTTCTAAATAATCATGGTCTTTTTTCTTGTAGCTTTCAATAATCAAAAGTTTTTCTTTATCTGTACTAGCCATACAAGCTGGACTGCAGTTTGGTTCAATTGTGTTTTCTGGTCCCACATTGCTTTCAGAAATCACTTTGTGATAAAAAGATTTTTTTAAGGATGACCATCTCTCAAGCTGGTGTTCAGCATGTTCAGAACATGGGAAATGGGGAAGGGGTGCAATTATTTACCAACTATTTAAGACAGTATGAGTCTCTTGTGATGCAGAGTGGTAAGGCAGCAGACATGCAGTCTGAAAGCTTTGCCCATGAGGCTGGGAGTTCGATCCCAGCAGCCGGCTCAAGGTTAACTCAGCCTTCCATCCTTCTGAGGTCGGTAAAATGAGTACCCAGCTTGCTGGGGGGGGTAAACGGTAATGACTGGGGAAGGCACTGGCAAACCACCCTGTATTGAGTCTGCCATGAAAACGCTAGAGGGCATCACCCCAAGGGTCAGACATGACTCGGTGCTTGCACAGGGGATACCTTTACCTTTTTACTTAAGACAGTAGTCTAATCTAAGCTAATGTAAAACATTTAAAACAGGCAGGTGTGATCTAGGAATAATAATGGTATTGTGAGAACTTTGGATTACTACTCTGGTACATGGTATTTACTCATGTAATGGGAAATAAGAAGAAGTAAACAACCAAGCTTTTATCTTTAGCATCTGATGAATATATGATATTAAGAACTATACATTCACATATTATGGGAGGCAATGAGGTGTGTTACGAACGTTATCCTTACTTTTCTGCCTTAACTCTGAATATCCTTGATTTTTACAAAAGGTCTAGACCATTAAGTATACTTGCATAAAACTGAATGTCTTATTCCCTGTAGCAATATTCATAAAAAAAGCCCATCACATCGACAGTTTTATTTACTTCACACAAAAGCCTCTCTAAATGACAGATGAGTAAAGAACAAGGCATTAGGTAAATAGTCTCTTCACACTTGGAAATGATTAAAAATGCATTGCACTTATCTGAGGTTTTGTTTCCCTGTCATGTTTTCTTTGAATATCAAGCTCAGTGGGAAACCATGAATACCAGCCACAAAGAACTGTGGGCTTTTTATGCCCAGTTTGCTTTAATGGAAGCCTAATAATGGAAGCATGTCAGAAGCAGTTAGATTACTGTCTTTATTCTGGAGAAGTGTGCTTGCACACCAAAGCTTATGCCTTGAATAAAATTGTGTTGGTCTTAAAGGTGCCACTGGACTCCAACTTTGTTCTGGCATCTTTAGAACACTAAAAGACAAATTTGCATTTATTTTCAAGGACAATGTTACAGAATATCGGTCCTCTTTTCTTCTTGCTTCATGGAAAACAACGGAATTTTACTTATTGCGGGAAGAATATTAAAGATTTCCTACCAGTTCCCATGGCCTGCAGAGTTCTAAGAAAACATATGCAGAGTTCTAAGAAAACATGGAAGATCTGTGTGCAAATGCAGAGTTCCTTGCATGCAGCCAAAGCACATGCAACTGATGCCGGTATACCTTACAATATGCCTCCGTTTCAATTGAATTGGCTAGGTGAGTATTTTCCTATAACAAGGCAGAATTTGCGGTCTAATTGTACACAACTAAATGCCGGATCAGGGTAACAACAAATAAATGTAAAAAAATGATCCTAATATGCAAGGAATTTCTGCTGCTATTAACAACTGTAACAACATCAAAAGGCAATAATAAATCCTAACACAGTTTCAACACACTCTCTCTTGTGTCATAGCCTAATTAGAAGACTTTCATTTATGTACTGACTTGATAAAGTTCAGTGGCTTCTTGGGTGCTGTTAAAGCCTGTTTAGTCAGTGCAGGTGTCAGAAATGCAGAGTAAGCAAATACATGAGCAACATAGATCAATTGATTGCTGGGCAATTCTACAGGTACAGAGAATAAGGGACCACCTATATGCTGTGCATCAACATTAGATCACATAGCCAGGCTGTGATAAGGAAAGGGTTTAGATATGTTCTAAAGAAGTTAAAACTTGACAGTGGCAATAGGAAGCCGGTTTTGAAAGGCCTTGAAAAGTGTTATGTGCTTTATGGACAGTTCCTGGGTGGAATCCAATTAAAGCCTGGTGTACCAAAGTTCCACTGAAATACATGGAATGAAAGGGTACAATTAAATACTTAAGTCTTGTTAATTTCAGAGGGATTAAGAGGTACTGAACTTTTCCTTGACAGCACCCAACCTGGAAGTGGTATGGAATTGTTAATGATAATTCTAAAATTACAGATGCAGTTGTGTGTTATTTGCATTAACTAAAGCTATATAATAGAAGTAGTAAGACATTTGAATAGAGCCAGGAATGTACTGTGGATACTAAAATCAATGGCAATTATGTCTTTATAATGTTAGTATAGTCTAAGTCTATATATAGAAACGATGGGCATTCTGGGATGTGTAATGATGTAGCAGAGTCCACTCTGTCAAATCTTGGGAGCTAAGCAGGGTCATTACTTAGATGGGAGATGGCCAAGGAAAATGGTGCAGAGGACAGCAATGGCGAACCACTTCTGCCTCATCACTTGCCTTGAAAACCCTCTGGGGTTGGCATACATTTGCTGCAACTCGGCGGCACTTTTTACACATGTATACACACTCAGGCATTCTATCATGCCAGGATTAAAAATAAACGTTTCATTGATAATTAAGTTATTTGCAGAACAGCCAGGGGAAATAGGTAATCCTGCTATAAACTAGATTGGTATTCAGATGAAGTTCAGTAAACATTTTAGTGGGAAGAGTTGCGATTGCAGAAACCCTTGAACTCTCTCTCCTTGTTGAGAAAGCAAGACAATCACAAGAGGCTGGGGTATGCTGTCTTCTGTCAAGCAATTCTACCTGTTCTCTAGTAGATGTCTTGCTGAAACTCAAGAGCAGTGTTTGCCTTGGCCTTTGCTGTTGTGCAGATGTTTTGAGTGGTCACCTTCTGCAACACAGCCGCATCCCTGTTGCTTCCTGGTACCATTATTCTAGCCCTCAGAAAACGTTTCATTTGTGTGGCACTATCATTATACCCCTGTCTGCCTTTCAAGCCATTATGCCTTTATAGTTCCACAGTGAACAATGCAGAAATGGCAAACAAGGTCTCTAACAAACATCTGAATTGATCAGAACTTGCCATTCCTGCCTTTTGTATACAGCTTTAACAGCTCCTTCTAAAAACCAGGAAACCATGTATTTCCACAATGGAAGTTAATGTTGATGAAGGGTTTGTAAATAGCTTTGATGATGCTTGGGATAACTGCCTGCATTGCTCTGCAGTACTTTGCAAAATGGACAATAGCCCCATTAACAAGGGATTCGCATGAGCCAGCAGTGTTTAATCACATTTGCAACACAATAGAACTCTATGGCTCTTCAAATAACAATTTTTGTCGATCTGCAATGAACTTTTTCTTTTTCTTTTTTTTAAAGTTTCTGTTTCTATTATGGGCTCTTAAGCGCCCTGTTGCAAACATTGTGTGACCACTAGTCAGCGCTCTTAGTGGAGCTGATGCCCCAGCCACGTAGAAAGCAAACCTATTCCTAATGCCATTTAAATAATTTCTGAAATGAGGAAAAACTGGTCCTTGTGGCGGGGCACAAAGTCGAACAATTTTTATATCCCACTGGTATAAATGGAAACGTTTTCAATGCAATCCCCCTCCTACTGAAAAGACTGAAACTTCCACTGGAAACAGAGGGATTGGCTGGATTGTGCTATGATTATTGTTGTTAACTACTTTTATATAACTTTTCATAGACAAATTTCATTTCCCAGCAAAAATGTAGCAAATAGTTTCCAGAATTAGGAGCATTATCGCCATGCTGAAAGAGGGACAAGCAACAACTGGCAATAGAAACTGTTTTTTCCTCCCAGCTGTCATTGCAAGTTGTAACACAGCACAGAAGCATCAGAGGTAATGGCAGCTGCTAGCACTACGCCACTTCTATTCAGGGGTTAGTGATGGGTACATCAAAAACATTCAAGATAGTCTTGGTAAGGTAAAGGTAAAGGTATCCCCTGTGCAAGCACCGAGTCATGTCTGACCCTTGGGGTGACGCCCTCTAGCGTTTTCATGGCAGACTCAATACGGGGTGGTTTGCCAGTGCCTTCCCCAGTCATTACCGTTTACCCCCCAGCAAGCAAGCTGGGTACTCATTTTACCGACCTCGGAAGGATGGAAGGCTGAGTCAACCTTGAGCCGGCTGCTGGGATTGAACTCCCAACCTCATGGGCAGACAGCTCCAGACAGCATATCGCTGCCTTACCACTCTGCGCCACAAGAGGCTCATAGTAGGCATTGCCTAATGATCAGCAGGATATGGGAGGGAGCAGGGAAATGGGGGCTGCCCCCTTCCATCCTTCCACATCTCCCAAGGGCCAGGGCTGGGTCAGGAAGGGTGAGGAGATGGAGGGTGGGGCAAAGCAGTGCTCCAGTGGCCAGCTGCAGGGCCATGGGGAGGTGTTGTGAGCCCAAGTCCTGTTGGGAGGACTCCTCTGGAAAAAAAAAGCCTTGCCAGGATCTTGCAGCTTCATTCAAGCCTCAGCTGGAAGGAATGGAGCTGCCAATAAACCAGGGTTTAGATTCTAAAGTTGTTACAGGAACTCCTCATTCCTCTGCCCAGAATCCAGCTGCAGCTCCCTGCCCTGTCAGCCCACCTGGCTCACCTGAGCCAACTGAGCCATGCCAGCTATGTACTGGAAGAGAGCTCAAGTCTAAAGGGTACCACACCCTATTGGCAGCACACACCCCAGGGAGGGTCAATAAGGTAGGGAGTGAGTTGGCTGCATGGAACTTCAACTTTATAATGTTTATATTGATAATTAATTTCTCCCCATTTAGTAAACCCTTTCAAGGACATCTAGACTCCACAGGGTTTCATGAAACCCTGATTGCCAAATCCTGGATTATGAGAACAGATATTGATAAAAGATATTGAAAAAAAACAAAAGATTTTGTTTTTATACCCCGCTTTTCACTACCTAAATGAGTATTAAAGCTATTGATAATCACCTTATGAGGTAGGTGGAGCTGAGAGAGCCCTGAGAAAACTGTGACTGGCACAAGGCCACCCAGCGGGCTTTATGGGGAGGAGTGGAATCTAACCTTGTTTTCCAGAGTCTGCTACTCCTATACCAATACTGCCTTTCCAAGGAATAAATTCCAAGAAAAAAATAGAGATTTATAGGCATTGACAGATGCAGTTTTATTTATATACTAGCTTCAAAGCTCATTCCTAAGAATGGGCCTTGAAAGGGTCCCCTCCCCTGGTCCCCGGCCAGGCAGCTTAAGGTCGCTTTGGGGCACTCGGACTCCAGAGCAGCTTGCAGCTGGATCAAGTGGGGGGGGGGGGCTGGCCAGCTCGTTAGCAGGCCCGGGACAGAGCACCTTAATAGGTCCAGCCAGCAGGCTGGGAGGCCCTCGTTAGCAGGCCCTCCACCATGACCCTTTGCACAGGGCCCTCTCCCCTTACCTGCTGCTGGCTCTAGGCCCTGAGGTGCATCTGAGACCAAAGAGGCTAGAGTCTAGGGACAGAGGGCGGGAGGTACAGGGGCAGGGAAAATCAGGGTGATTGGCCCTATTCCAACTTGGACAGCCAGACATGTTCCACCCCCCCCCCCAGGCTGCTTCACAAATATATAGAGGAACCATGGATAAGGATATTCTTTAAAAAATTGTTTATTTATGGACATGTTCACTACGCATGAAACACCATATCAGCTTTCTGGGAAGTACTTCGGCACCAGTTTGAAAAAATGTTAAAACATTTTAAAGTAGCACTAAACAACATAATGCTATAATTGTAAATCAGTTTATCCATATACCTATATTTCTGCATAGGTATATCACCTTCTATAGCTATAACAGTGAGCCCTTTTTTCTTGTATTGATATTTAATCTCACCCTAGAGAGAAATGTAGAGTTTATTGCTGCTGTGTTTCTGGCAATTAAATTTTATGAGAAAATTCCTCATAGATATCTCATAATCATATTCTCTGTTAGGATAGCAGAGAGATGTATTTCCTGCTGTACTTGGATAAAAATTTGCCTGGAAAAATTTCTTGGAAGATGATTTTTCTAAGTAAGGAAATATCTCTCATGAGCACAACTCAAGGACTACTCATCCTGATACTGATTTACAAAATGAAGTGCAACACCACTACTGTAAATGAGGCTAAGTAGAATTAAAGCTCTACAGGTTTTTTACTTCTGTCCATCTCTCCAAATCTTGGTTATGTCAGAAAACTAAAATGTTAGTGAAATACAAACACCCCACAGAATGATATAAGTTTGGTATTTTTAACTTTTTTGCTCAACCCTTTCAGTAATCCTTCCTTCTGCTCCTTGGGTGGACAAAGTTGTATGTGTGTGCTTGAAATATTTGGTTCAACATGGACATTCTAGTGTTGAAGATTATGGGAAGCAATGTTTGCTTACGTTTGCTAATTCTCCAGGCCAGCTACCTGTGTTGTTTCACTTAGTAAACTTTGTTTAAAAACATAAGAAAAGAAGCCATGTTGGATCAGGCCAATGACCCATCCAGTCCAACACTATGTGACAAGCAGTGGCCCAAACACAAAGGCCATCAAGAGGCCCAACAGTGGGGCCAGAACTTCAGAAGTCCTCCTACTCCCCCAAGCACCAAGAATAGGAGTGGGCATGCATAGGGAAAATATGGTTCAGTTCATGGCTTATTACTGCTCTCTCTCCCTGTGTTTGGGAGCTTGTATCTTCCTTCATGGTATAGCCCAAACTTATCAGATCTCAGAAGCTAAGCATGGTTTGGTACTTGAATGGAGGACCACCTAGTAACACTTTTCAGAGAAAGGTAATAGCACCTCTGCTTCTTACTTGCATTGAAAGCCCCTTGCTGAGATCACTATAATTCATTTGCCATTTAAGAGCACTTACATACATACATCTTTTTTCATCAGAGAAAGATTTTCTATGTCAAAGAGATGGAAGGATTAGATCCAACCCATAGTATTTAAAGTTATCTCAGATTTCAGTACCAAGCTCTTTGTTTACTTATTGCTTGAATTTCAGCAAATACTTCAGCTTCTTTCACAGAATGTACAACCAACTTATGAAAAATTCATGACCACAGGATGTTCTGATGATGAAAATAGCATTTATAAAAAGGTTTAAGCAGATTCATAGTCTCATCAATACTGTTTAGGTCTGATAGCTAAAACATTATCCTACAATATTCAGCATCAATGTGTTTCTGACTGGAGACTAGCACCAGGGAATGACTGCTTCTGAATACGCTAATCTTATTTATGCCTTAAGACTAGCCAGTGTTGGGAGTGGGCCAGACTACATGTTGTTTTATCTGATCAGGTCATATACTTAAAAGGAGTGGAGCTTTCTCCAACAAAGCATTGTTAAATGATCCTCCTCTCCTTTTAAAACAAAATGACTTGAAAATACAGATGACATAATTGTAATACTGGAAAGAGAATTTTTTCTCTTTACGGAGTAACATACTCATTTATGAAAAGCTCACAAGTAGAAAGATCAAAAGGAATTCATAACCTTGAACATTAATTGTAAATCTTTGAATAATTAAAGTATCTTGATATTTTATATCAGTGATAATTCTACTAACTTACAGTTAATATGAGTCACATGCATAGCTCCTTAATCCTAAATTTCATATGAAGAATGGAAAGTATTCACTTGATTGCCTTTTGCATCATGAAGAATCAAAACTGATAAATTCTTCAGATGTTAGCGATCTACATTTGCTACAAGAATTGTAAAAAAACACCCAATACTTTAATTTCTTTCTGTTCAAAGGATTCTTCTATTCCCATGTAATTTCCCTTAGAACACCAACAATATATACTCAAAATCCAATGTATTTTGAAAAACCCATTAACATGAACTAGCAACAGCTGATGACTTTTAAATTCTACAGTCAGCCATGACATCATTTGGTATGTGTTTGAATGCTACTCACTTGAACTCTTTTGACCTTAAAATGCTTAATTTTGGGCCAGAACATACCCGATTATTCATTGAAATATTTTCATCCTTGTGTTGATCACTATTACTATCTGTACCTTATTTGTTTGCTTTCTATCCAATTGGGATGAAATTTTCACAAACTATAACAGTAACCCATGAGATCTTTTTTGACAAATTGCCAAATACTACACAAAATCATCTCCCATATCACATTCTCCTTCCATCTCTCCCCTCATGCATTTATGTACAGTAGACAGTACAATTCTTAGCTGTTACCATATCTGAAGAGTTCTAGAGATTACGATAGCTGCCGACCCAACTGCATGCAACCTGAAGACATTCTGACCCAACAAATGCAGCTAATGAGCCACAAAGTTGTTCCACTAAGAGCTCTGTATCTATACAGTTGTTAAAACTCTACAAATCAAAAGTATCCCTGGCGAAAACAGGAAAAGACGACTGAAGATGGCACCGTGCTAGCCCGATCTGTAACAGGCTTCCCAGCCAGGCAGAGGGCCAGGAGCAGAAGCACCTGGCTAATCAGAAGCAGATACGCGAATCTTGCTTGCAGATCACCCCCAGGAACCGGGAACAGCATCCTGAGGGTCCTACAGATCCGTGGAGACTAAGTTCTCTGGATCACCGCTTCCTGTGCTGGGAGTCATAATGGGGACCCTGTCGTAAATAATCTTTTAAGCCTGGAACGACTAGCTGATAAAAGCCTGCATTTTTCCTAGAGCATCTCTTTTTTTTTTCTCCAGCTTGAAGAGAGCAGAAGTCTGAGGAACGCAAAAATTGTGAGTTCTTTGTTTGGTTTTCGCTCCTTCAAAGCTAGGCATTCCAACTCCCCCCCACTTCACCCGAACTAATTTACAAGATAATTCTTTCTTCGGATGGGAGGCAAGCCAGCTAAATACACTCGCTAAAACGGATAACGAAGAAGCTTGAGAATTTGTTAATGAGAGCTCAGGGGAAGTTTCTGAAAGATCACGGAGATTTTGCTAACTGATAACGTCTGAGCACCTGAACTCTCGCGAGACGAGACTTTATTGCATACTGCGCACAGAAATGGAAAATACAAACACACAGATGTTTTATTTGTTAAACAAAAGCAACTTAGAGATACTGAAAGCAGTTTAAAAGATTGAAAATGAAATTCAAGATACCAGGAAAGAGCTCTCAGATAGAATCGACAGTTTGAAGAAAACAGCTGATGAAAACACAAATCAGCTGGCAACATACCAAAGTCCCGAAGTCAGTAAATAGGAGTGGGAGATAACATTGGAAGCAGAACCACAAGCTAGGAGCATTAAAATTAAAGATGTCCTAGAAGAACTTGGGAAAACAGATCTAAGGAAGGAAATTACAAAAAGCCTGGAACAGTACATACAGGAGGAAGAGATCCGGATTGATAAATTATACAGAGCCTACTCAAAGGCGACTGCAAGCAAGAATCAACCAAGAGACTTTTTTGGCCCTGACAGAAAGGCGGCTAGAAATACTCTATACAGGAACCATCAGGTGACACCGCTGAGTGGGATGGATCAAGAAACACAAGTACTTCGAGACCCGCAAGCAGATACATCATGGAAAAGAACACAATTTCATTTTCTGCGACCACCTGAAGAATGTGATGAACAGTGGAGCATTCACTTGGCTTCCTGTGGGAAAGACAGCAGCAGTAATTCTTAGGTCAGGGCCAATATATGAAGGGAACTGACTTTATATTACCTAAGACAATAATAGAACATACTCTCATAACAGATTATACTCTCATATGTATCAGCAATTACTTTGCTAAGAAAGATGGTAATAACTTCTAGATTAGGACTAATATGTGATGCGAACTGAATATGTATGTTAAAAGAGGATGGCAAACTATACTTTCATATGTATCAATAATTATTTGGTTAGCTGATTGTCTCTTTTTCTTTATAACTTAAGCAATGGGAATTGAGTACGTACTTTTCAAGATAAGAATGGATTTTGTTTTTATATAGATTAATGATTACTCTGCCAGCCGGCTGTTTCCTTTTTTTCTCTCTCTAAGAACGACAGCAGTAACTGTTAGGTTAGGAACTGACTACATATCTCTTGAGATAATTTCAGACTATACTATGTATGGTATACATGCATAGACGATGTATAGACTATGTATTAATAATTACTTATTAGCTGGTCGTTTTTTTTCTTTCTCTTTTACTTTCTGTAAAGGCTTTATATAACAATAAACAATAAAATTTCATAATAAAAAAAGAGTTCTAGAGATTACTAACTGTAATTAAAATGGGTTGTGTGTTTTTTGTTTAGCTATTGTATTAGCGAATTTCTGAGTGCCACTAGAACTAGTAATGTGTTTGAGAAAGCTTATTGGTTATCTTCTGTCATATTCACAGGATGATTGGCAATTCCATGTATCTGAATGCACAATGATCTTTTGCATTCAGATAGTCAAAAAAAAAATTTAGCCACAAGAGCAAGATAACTAGGTATATTGTTGCATACAGAAGTAATCCATGGTAGGAACAGAGCAATCCTCAATTTAAACGCATATTAGTTAATGGGCCTAGATGGAAGTAGTTTGGTACTCTGTGTTTCTACACAACTCTGTGATTCTACACAACCAGGGAGAGCTGGACCCATCAACAGGAGATGGCATTATCCCCCTATTTCCTAATTCATAAAGGTAAAGGTAAAGGTATCCCCTGTGCAAGCACCGAGTCATGTCTGACCCTTGGGGTGACGCCCTCCAGCGTTTTCATGGCAGACTCAATACGGGGTGGTTTGCCAGTGCCTTCCCCAGTCATTACCGTTTACCCCCCAGCAGCAAGCTGGGTACTCATTTTACCGACCTCGGAAGGATGGAAGGCTGAGTCAACCTTGAGCCGGCTGCTGGGATTGAACTCCCAGCCTCATGGGCAAAGCTTTCAGACGGCTGCCTTACCACTCTGCGCCACAAGAGGCTCCTTCCTAATTCATAGAACCCACCAATTAGAATTTCGGTTTCTCTGAAAATGGTTTGTCTGGATTGCCGAATCCAGTCATCAATCACTTTTTTAAAATACCTAAATGTTAACTAGCTGAATTAAGCTACTTTCTGTGGGTTTCCCCCCTAGTTTTGCAATGATTTTCCTCTTTTCATTCATTTTCTATTTTTAGAAAAAGGAAACTATACTTCAAAGTTCATATGAACATCTCATATATCATTCTGGCATCATGACATTTCATATGTTGTTGGATTAGTACTACACACTCTATGTATTCTTTGTAATGTTCTGTAGCTGGTTCAAAATGCCACAGTACAATGTTGTGTAGCACTTGCCTGTGGGATCGGGATGCCAGGTTGTTGCCTGACAGCATAGGTGGATATGGTGGTGAGTACAGGTACACTGGTGTGCAGTATTAATTCTGTTGAAAAACTAACAGTGATGTCACATCAGGGTGACACTCTCCCTGATGACAAGACATCGTGTCTGCTTTTCACCAGAAATGAGGTTGCACCCCAGTGCAGTGCTCTGCATGCTCTATTCCTCCTGCTAGCTCAGGAGTGCAGGGATTGCCAGGAAGTACACTGTCACCCCTATGAGAAGGGGGTCTCAAGACACTAGAAATAACTGCAATAATTTTCTTCATATTTCCAAATCACGTACAAAATGCTAACTTTGTCCTTTAAAGTTCTAACCACTTTCCGTTCTGGGTATCTCAGACATTGTCTAATCCTGATCAACCTTCCTAGATATGAGTTCAAGGAAAGTGCCTTGTTTCAAATTCTGTCTCACAAGGAAGCAGTATGCACATTGTGCATTAGCAGCCATTTTATTTCTGCAGTCAGATGTATTTGAGTTGTTTAGATGCAGATGACAGTGTGTCAAATGTTTGGTTCTTAGAATTTTTACCTGCATGCAAGACCTAAGCCAAAGCAGTGGCTGACTGAGCACTCCTGATGACCACATAATACCACAGTTCTTTCTCACGCACGCAATTTACATATGCACCAGTGAATGTTAAGTTCTTTTTTCATGGTGATTCAAAATATATTAATGCTTTCCTTTCTCTCACCTCTCCCCCACCCCACCAGTTCTGTAACAGCAAAATAATATCAATGTTGTTGGGAATCCTCTGTTTGTATTTTGATCATCGAGATAAATACGTTGCTTCACATATCATTACTTCTACTCAGTCCTCTTACACTGAAAACTAATATAACCTTTCCTTTAAAAAATACTAAAAAGGCACAGGGATAAGATTTGCTTTATTATGAAGCAGAATTGGTAGAGCTGGACTGGCATTTCTTAATTTAAAATTGCAACAACCACTTAAAAGCTTCGGTAGTTTGATTTAATCCTCTTTGTAATCAACTGTGGAATGACTCAGAACAGGTATACTCCAATCTTCTGTGTCATGTATTCTAGAAAGGAAAAAAAGATACTGATTTTTTACTTTGGATTTTTGCCGCATGAGTTAAATATAAAGAAAAACTGAGTCCTTGCCAGTCCTTTTAAAAATAAGTTATATAGAACAAGGATTTTGTAGCTCTTCTTTAGAAGACTTTTTAAAAATATAAGTTGTTAGCAGTTAAAGGACTCTTCCCAGATTAATTAAATTATTATTTTTAATAAGTTCAGCAAAAAGTAAGGATTGAGAATTGTCTTCATATCTCATATCTCATAGAATCATAGAATCATAGAGTTGGAAGGGGCCATACAGGCCATCTAGTCCAACCCCCTGCTCAACGCAGGATTAGCCCTAAGCATCCTAAAGCATCCAAGAAAAGTGTGTATCCAACCTTTGCTTGAAGACTTCCAGTGAGGGGGCGCTCACCACCTCCTTAGGCAGCCTATTCCACTGCTGAACTACTCTGACTGTGAAAAACTTTTTCCTGATATCTAGCCTATATCGTTGTACTTGAAGTTTAAACCCATTACTGCGTGTCCTCTCCTCTGCAGCCAGCAGAAACAGCATCCTGCCCTCCTCCAAGTGACAACCTTTCAAATACTTAAAGAGGGCTATCATGTCCCCTCTCAACCTCCTTTTCTCCAGGCTGAACATTCCCAAGTCCCTCAACCTATCTTCATAGGGCTTGGTCCCTTGGCCCCAGATCATCTTCGTCGCTCTCCTCTGTACCCTTTCAATTTTATCGATGTCCTTCTTGAAGTGAGGCCTCCAGAACTGCACACAGTACTCCAGGTGTGGTCTGACCAGTGCCGTATACAATGGGACTATGACATCTTGTGATTTTGATGTGATGCCTCTGTTGATACAGCCCAAAATAGCATTTGCCTTTTTTACCGCTGCATCACACTGCCTGCTCATGTTTAGTTTACAATCCACAAGTACCCCAAGGTCTCGTTCACACACACTGCTACCTAGAAGCGTATCCCCCATCCAGTAAATATTCAAAAATATTCTGATACTTCTCCAAAGATCTGTGCATGCTCCCACATTGAACTCTGAAAAGAAATTTGTTTGTTCATTCCCATTGAAAGGGGGCGGGGGGAAGGAGAGAAGATTTTAGAATACAGGCCCATTTTTCTAATTCCACTCAATCATCTGTTCAATGCTATGAGTGCTGGCTTGATCCAGCATCATGAACCATTTAGCCAGTAGGCATGTAGACTAGATACATGATTATGACCCACCGTTCAGATTGCAATCAGCAAGTAATCTGATTAAATCAGATGAAGGGGTGTGGCCAAGTTGTTAGGATGCTAAACTGTCCCTATGTGCTCACTAGTGACACCTAATGGTCACTTTGAATTTGCTATGCAAAAATTGGGAGATATATTTCTTCAGGAAGAGTAGTCCAGTGTGTGCTATGCAGATGCAAGAAAGGCACAGCCATTTACACTCTGCTCTCTCCATCTGCTGATGTGTGGTCATGTAGTCTGCTTGCAGCCTAGCCATATAGGCTTGGAATGTGTTGTTTTTGTAACTACTCTTTAAACATTTTTACTCTGTTTCAGTAAGGAGACTGAAGCAGATGAATATGATATATTTTATAAATAATCTTTCCCAGTAAAGATTACTTTCTTTCAAACCTCAAAACACCATGAGGCTGGATATGTGCTTCATCCACAAAGGTAACTAACAACTGCATACTTTCCAAATGTTCCATTACTCTGCAGATGTCTTTGTCTGGAGGGACTCAGGACTAAGCCAAGATCCAAAGTCCGAACACACACTCTCCAATTTGAGCCAAAATTTGCACTAAAATATAGTGTAGTCAGGTTATATTATAAACATATGGTCAGGAAGAAAATGCCCCTTATGCCACTTCTGCCACGTCTGACTTCTGAAATAAAGGAATTATTTTATGCCTTTTAAAGAAATCATCAGATCTAAGCAGTAAGGAATGTTTGACTGAGGGAAAAGCTTGGGAGGAACCCTGAGATCCAGTTAGCATGAAAACAGAATGGAAAGTTTATTGAGGGAAATATGAATACTAAGTAGGCTGAAGAGTCAGCAGCTCCCAAGCAATCAGAGTTGGGGTGTTTGAATGGTATCTAGAAAGGAGGGGGAAAGGATTATTTGTATGATGAGGATAGCTTTTGAGCATAAACCTAATTATACAAGTTACACAAGCTGGCAGCTCTTTGGAGTCATTTATTAAAATTCTTTATCTATTATTCAAATAAAGCCATGTATAAGATTGGAGTTACATGTTATGTCTACAATGTGGTTACTGCTGAAAGCAGCAACTCCATATATGCCTCCAGCCACCAAAAAGATTCACTAAGACATGACAAAATTATCAAGTCACAAAATCACTCTACGTTGTAATGGAGTGGGGTAATGTATGTCCTGTATTTTGGTGAGCATTGCCAAGCCGGGTCTATCAACCAGCAAAAGAATGTGTGCTTAGCAAAAAGGTGGGCAAAATATCAAACTAGACTAAGGGGACCAGATTTAAAAAATGGTAAAGCGGGACACGGGGAGGGAGGCACGGGTGGGCAGACTTCACTGGTGGGGTGTCCTCTGCTGCCTTCCCCTTGTTTGCGCTCCCCCGGTTCCCTGCGCTGCTGCCTCTGCCTCTTTCCCTCACGGCTGAAGCCCAGAGCAGCAGCAGCACCCGCAATTGTCACCCGAATCACTCCCCCCTCTTCCTAGCACTTACACACCCTCCCTACCTGGCTGCAGTAGTTCAGAATGATGAACAAGTTGCATTTCAAAGGGCTCAGGGACAGTCTTTGTTTGGAAGAGACGTCCGAAGAGCCCTGCAGGGTGGGCCAGGAGAGGATCCCTCCGGTCTGGCCTCCGCCAGCCAGCAACAGGGCAGGGGGCGAGGCCCTCCTTTGCGCTTGCGTCCCAGCTCCAGATTGGGACTGGGGAGGTCCCCCTGAGCCCCCCAAGCTGGGGGCCGCTGGTGGACTCATCTCCTGAGATGCCCTTGATGATGTTAGGTGCTATGGCCATCCCGCTCTGCTCAGAGCCCATCTTTCCTGGCCTGCGGCTTCAACTTCCCCTTGGCCAAGTCCGGCCAGCCACCTCCCTGCCCCTGGTTGCCTCTCTCCTTGGCAGCTGCTGCCTGCTCCCCGCCTCTGTTCTGCCCCCCGCTCGCCATTCCACGTCCGGAGCCCCACCACCTGGTCTCCTCCCGGCCCCGGCCCTTCTGCCACCACCACTGCACTGCCTCCCACTCTGCCTGCCTGCCTGGGGAGCCCAGAGGCGGGCAAGTGTCAGCGGAGGCATCAGCACAGCATCTTGCTGCCGGGGGCAGAGGCAGAAAGCAGCCTGCTGGAAGTAGCCCACGCCACCCGAGACTTTTAAATAACACAGGGGGATGTGGAAAAATTACTTTAAATGCATGATTGTCCTGCCAAAATTTGGAGGGATGGTCACCATAAATTAGGCATTGCTGAATGTAAGCTATATGCTGTAATACTAGTACAATTGATCAGACATGAGGTCAGAGCTAAAGACCATGAACCTGTGAGACATTTGTAAATGCTAGTTAAATTGCCTAACAAAAAAGTAGGAAAAAAAGGATCCCAGAAAGCTCTAAATGGCTTAACAAGTAGTATGATCCAACCTTACCCAGCCTACATGGATGGCAAGAGAAAAGGCTCTATAGCTAACAAAGTACCAAGAATCAGGTAGGAACTCCTGTGTACATGTTTCCTGATCAAATTCCCTATTCAAAGCATGAGTGGTGTCTTGAACACATGTGAGGATTGTACATGTACCCACCAATTGCTCTTGCTTGCAGAGCAGACAAGATCCTAATGGCCACAATCCAGTAATCCTAACTGGGAGTGTTACCAAATGGCTGAAGTGGGCTAAGGACTCTTCATTTATTTACTGTGATGACAGGCATAGATTATGGTTAGGCTGGCCTGAAGAATCACCATTAACCATTATGGCCATGATGATGAGGTGTTTTATTTTGTTTTGTTGCATGAATAAGTAGCGTGTGAGCCTGTATCTCATAAGGGGATGGTAGAAGATCTTTCACACCTCTCCTTGAATTTCCATCTGTATAAAGATATTAGGTTCAAATTTGTATCCCAGATAATAATAATAACAAAAACAGACGACTATGCAATAAAGAAAAAGATATCAACAAAATCCTCTAGAATCTTTCAATTGCATCAGAATGTTTTAAAATAGTAAACTGCTTGATTGCTGAGGAGATAAATGCTGTTTGCTGCTCAGGTTTATTAAGAAATTATTACAATCTTTATTTTGGACAATAATTAGCTTGACTGACTTCCTCGACAGACACAAACATTTAGATCACACACATTTCTGGTTAACCTAAAAGCATCAGAGGACCAGGAGAAGCATGTATGAAGTGATGTTGCTTCCACATATCAGGGCCCAACAGAGTTAGGGTTGCCAACTCTTGTTTAGGAAATTACTAGAGATTTGGGGTCAGTGCTCAGGGAGGGCAAGTCTGAAGAGGAGAGGGATGTCATGCGCTTCAGTGCTGCCATTTCTTCCAGGGAAACTGGTAGCTGGACCCTAGAGATTAGTGGCAAATCCAGGAAAATTGTAGATCCAGCTGTAAGCAGGTGGGACTGGAACTGGGGGGGGGGGGGCTTTCATTCTAGTTGGCCTAGTCAAAAGCAGGAAGGACTTGAGTTTCACTGCAGCACTTAAGAAAATTGAACAAGAATTTTAGTCAAACCCAGAGTGAAGTTGTTCAGATTTAAGAAAAGGCTCTGTTGGACAGAGTGGCTGTTGAGATCAAAATGTAGCTTAGAAATTTGGCAAATAAATAAATGAAAATTTGTTTTAATTAAAGGTAAAGGTAAAGGTATCCCCTGTGCAAGCACCGAGTCATGTCTGACCCTTGGGGTGACGCCCTCTAGCGTTTTCATGGCAGACTCAATACGGGGTGGTTTGCCAGTGCCTTCCCCAGTCATGACCGTTTACCCCCCAGCAAGCTGGGTACTCATTTTACCGACCTCGGAAGGATGGAAGGCTGAGTCAACCATGAGCCGGCTGCTGGGATTGAACTCCCAGCCTTATGGGCAAAGCTTTCAGACGGCTGCCTTACCACTCTGCGCCACAAGAGGCTCTTTTGTTTTAATTGGGGAGGGACAAATGCTTGAAATTGAAAATCAGCTCTGACAAGTATCTTCTTTAGTTTTTTGTGATTTAACATAATGTCAGCATGTCAGCCATCTCAGAACTTTATTTCTAGCAGTAGGTGTAATGTCTACTATCATGTCTAATTACAAGTTCTGAGTGTTGCTTTATGTTTGACAGCAATATTCTTACCAAAGTTAAAATTTGCCCTTTGCATTTAATTAGTTCATGTTCTCAACTTCACATGGCAGGAAAGTTTAAGGAAGACAGCAATTAATGTTAAAGGCCAGTGCTGCAGTGCTTTTCACACTGTCAAAAACTGTGAAGACTCAACATGTGTGTGTGGGGAGAAGGCAACATGTTTACATGAGATATACATGTAGGCTGTGTTCCAACTGTCAGATCAATACATGGAAGCTGTCCAAGAAAGCTGTATGCTGAAGAACCTCATCTGACAGGCTGCTCCATGATCTCAGACAACCCTATTACTTGTTCCAGAAATCCTCTCTTCACAACATATTTAGTATCATGAAGAAGAGGTCAGACAGAGATTATGTGTTTGGAAACTGTTGTAACACAAATAAAACATCAGGAGGACACCTTGAACTGAATTGGCTGCTAGCATGAACCAAACTGAAATTTTTATTTTATTTATTTATTTATTATATTTATATACCGTTCTCCTCGGAGGCTCAGGGCGGTTTACATAAGAACAAAGAACAATACATAAAACAGTCTATAAACATGTGAATAACCTTACAATAATAATAACTAATAGTTGTAACCATATAACAATGTAACAGTATAAACAATATAACAGTGCAACAATACAAACAGGTCCAGAGCATATTGGTGGAATTCTGAGAGGGGGCAGGAGGGGAGCAGGGGTCCTTCAGTCGCTGTTGATTACGTCTGGTCTCGCTGTTGATTACGTTTGATCTCAACCAAATGCTCCTTTTTGAAGGCCCTGCGGAACTGTTTAAGCTCCGTCAGGGCCCTGATCTCCTCCGGGAGCTCGTTCCACCAGGTGGGGGCCAGAACAGAGAATGCTCTATCCCTGGTCAAGACCAGGCGGACTTCTTTAGGGCCAGGGATCCTTAGCTGGTTGGTGGAGGTGGAGCGCAGAGGTCTTTTGGGGGCATAGGTGATCCCTCAGGTACACTGGGCCCTGACCGCGTATGGCTTTGAAGGTAATTACCAGAAGGTAATTACCAGAACCTTTAGTCTGATCCGGAATTCAACTGGCAACCATTGCAGGTGGTGGAGAACAGGCCGGATGTGAGACCTCCACAGTGTTGCTGTGAGGATCCTGGCCGCTGCATTTTGAACCAGCTGTAGTTTCCTGGTCAAGTCTAAGGGTGGGCCTGCGTAGAGCAGGTGGGACTGGAACTGGGGGGGGGGGGCTTTCATTCTAGTTGGCCTAGTCAAAAGCAGGAAGGACTTGAGTTTCACTGCAGCACTTAAGAAAATTGAACAAGAATTTTAGTCAAACCCAGAGTGAAGTTGTTCAGATTTAAGAAAAGGCTCTGTTGGACAGAGTGGCTCTTGAGATCAAAATGTAGCTTAGAAATTTGGCAAATAAATAAATGAAAATTTGTTTTAATTGGGGAGGGACAAATGCTTGAAATTGAAAATCAGCTCTGACAAGTATCTTCTTTAGTTTCTTGTGATTTAACATAATGTCAGCATGTCAGCCATCTCAGAACTTTATTTCTAGCAGTAGGTGTAATGTCTACTATCATGTCTAATTACAAGTTCTGAGTGTTGCTTTATGTTTGACAGCAATATTCTTACCAAAGTTAAAATTTGCCTCGGTCCAACTGGCGACGGAGGTCGTCCGTCAGGGTGACTAGCGCTGTCTCTTCCCCATGGCCAGGCCGGAAACCTGACTGGGATGGGTCTAGGACCGTAGCTTCTTCGAGATATTACTGGAAGGTATGGAGGTAGATATCAAAATGGAGGTAGATATCAAAACTGCTTTTACTAATAGGATAAATTCCAGCATTTTCTAGCATGTCAAGTCTGGAAGGCCCTACAAAACGCACATGCATAAGGAGGATCTGAGGGAACGCTCTTAAAATACCTTCATTTCTTTCCCAAGTTCTAATACAAATTTCAAAGCCCTTGCGAAAGGGTATTAATTGCAGGACAATACAATACTGTAGGCATCTTGCTGTCATGCATCAGCACCTAATTTAACTGAAGTGCCTTCAATTTGCCTCTGGCAGAAATGGGCAGGGATTGGGTACCACACCAATCCACCTTCTCTCCCCTATATCTACTCCTTTCTATCTGCTTCCAGTCTGTCCTCCTTTGCATCCTCCATCAAGGCTTTTGAAGGCCCTAGGCAGTCTTGGGCATGCCAGTGGCTTCACTCTACTTATGGGAGTCTTATGGGAGTCTGGTCCAGCCTATGATGAACTAATACTTTCTGAACAATCTCTGCCTTCTTATCCTCCTTTCCCAACAGGTGCTTCCCAACAGCTGATTGTCAACAACTGGCTGTCAAAGAGCCAGCATGAGTGGCACATGACTCTCAAAGGGTCAGATGCCATTGATCAGCTAGCTGGTGCACAGTTCTTTATACAGTGCATCAGTCACCCCACTGGGATTGGTGGATGCCAGGCTTGACCCTGTATGGGGGATTGAGAAGGAGGGGGCATGGTGCTGTCTTCCCCCAGCAAATGTGCTGTTTTGCACTCAGTTTTGCACCCTGTTTTGTACTCAGCATTACCCAGTACTTACCCCACTGCAACACCAACCACTAGGGCAGGGACATTCAATGAAGAGCCCTAGACAGTCACCTTAGGTGATACAGGTTTGGAGAGGCAACAATCAGTCCTGCGCCCATCCATACCAACCCACCTGATATCCAGGTGTGTCATAGCAAAAAGCAGCCTATGAGATACCCCAAATCAGCTACAAAAAGCCTGCTGTTTTCCTCTCATCTTCAGTTTTGGGGCAGAGGGGATGGGCTAATGTGGTCCTCTTCCTTCTTTCCTCAGCACTACACTGGCAGGTGGGGAGGGGGGGCTGACAACAAAGAGGGTGGGTACAGCCCTGCCATAATTCCAGTAAGTTTGAGGAGGCTAAGAGGACAGGTACTGCAACACTGCATCTCCAGTTGGGGGGGGGGGGCAGGTGAGCAGGGCAAGCGCTGTTGTGGCATGCTTGTGGTAAGTGAGAGGAAAGAGGGAAGGCACTTTCACTCTGTACCTTTGATATTTTGGGGATGAGGGAGAATCAGTGCTGCCATACCTCTGGGAAGATGTGGGAGAGGATGAGTTCAGCATTACTGTACCAGCTCCACTTATCACCTCCCCACAGTTTGCTGCAGAATGGATGGTGAGTGAGGTAGATGGGTGGCAGCAACTTCCTACTCTGCCTTGGTGGCAAGAGGTGAAGCTCGCTGAAGGCATCATAAGTGGTTGGGCCAGACTTACTCAGCCAGTGTGATTTTCCCATGCATTTTTTACAAACCCCTGCACAGTGTTTTTACTAGTCAAAAGGAGCATCACTTTAGTCAGCAGAAAAACTGGCAAGCTCTCCCCAAAGTTTGTCTTGGAATAAAATTCTAAGGAGCATGCTGAGTTATTTTGCTCTCAAAATCTAAATTGTACTACAACTTGTCACAAATTTGATGTTGGAATTCTGATGAGTGTTTTGGGAGTGTTCTTCTTTGCCACTATTTTCCACTTTAATATTTGTGTTTATTAAAACATATATTTTTAAACATGTATACAAGTTTTATGGTCTTAAAAAAGGGACTTTGCTTCAACTCAAAGCCTTGCATGGGCCCCTGTGCTCGTCCTCATGTTTGTGTGGGCTGCCCATACAAAGACAGCAGAAGTGAAGAGATGCATGCCAAGGCAGAAACAGGTTTGCTCCCACAAATTCCCCCTGGAAAACTTTGATGTCACACTTCAGCCATATATCAAATATGTGATGTTAATGGGATAAGAACTATTATAACAGACTATTCACAGGAGGAAAGCAATTGGACACAAAACCTTGGCATGGGATAAAAGGGATCAGAATAAAATGAGAATTCATCCATTGTACATTCAGAATCTGCTGAAGCTCAAGAGGACTCTCTGTACTGGTAACTTCTTGAAGCCTCCTGGTGTCTTATTCAACATGTTGGTAATTACTTTTTTCTGATATAAGAAAAAAATCTTGTGGAACAGCACAATGGAATGAATAGTGCCAACTGCTACTTCTTGAACTGGGAATCTCATTAAAGCACATGGCCTTGAAACTATAGCATTTTAAAAATATTATCAAGTGAGAAGCACTTTAAAATACATTGAACACAATTAGCATGATTCACAAAGTGCTAAAATGGTGTTCAACTGGAATCATCAGTATATTTGTGAATTGCATTATGTTTTTACTGTATTTTGATTATTTTTATTGTGTCAAATATGGGTATATATTTATAACTGAAATACCCATTAAAGTCCATCAGCTAGCTCTTTAATATATATAACAGTAGTAGGGAAAAATATAGAAAAACTGAAGATCATAGTGATCTTGCCACAATTAAGCCAAAAAGTCAATAGGTTTCTGAAATAATTAAGCCAAAAAAGTAAATAGGTTTCTGAATTGAAAAACTGGTGTATGTAGAAGATGGGAGAAAGGAAAGACCAGACCATTGGATGGGTGAACACAGAATTGATATGTTACAAGGAAATGAATGTGGTATCTGTGTATACAAGTAAAGGAACTCACAGAAGAGGGAAACTCTCACCCTATGCTAATCTCTGCTATCCACACTTACTTCTATTGCTGCCTCCTTCCCCATCTATTTTGCTGATACTGCCACCATTTCCCATTTCCTGTCACTATGACCGTTTCCACACTGGGAACTTCACTGCTCTTGGCCCCCATGCAGGAGCACCAATCCAGGGCGGATGAGGTGCATCAGGCCAAATGTTCCTCCATGTGAGAGCATGAAGAGGCGGGGCACCCTTCCCCAGCTCAAACTCCAGCCTACAGCCCGGCACAAAGCCTCCAGTGCAGAAACTGTCTACCTCCTCTCCTCCCTTCCATCCCCCTCTTACTCCCTTCCTGCTATGAATTTCTCCCCCCTCCCCACATCTCTCTCTCTCTCTCTCTCTCTCTCTCTCTCTCTCTCTCTCTCTCTTAAAATCTGTAATTCTAAGCATCGTCATGAGATATCTTAGTTGACTTTAATGGCCCCAAAATATAATTGCCCCAGTGCTTTATCTCAAGGTTTTGGTCTTTCAGTATTACTATCTTTCAGATCCAGGATCCACTAACAGCTTGAGTGAAATTGTGTCTACTGAAGCTGGAAGGCTGCCCAGGTGTATCAGTAGGATTACACACAGCACAGTCTACCCTTATGTACAGATGGATCACCAAAATTGTCACGGGTGAACAAGTGAGTTGATTTTGAAGAGATGGGAAAATGTGTCTTCTCTTTGTCACAGTACTGAACATAAACCTGCCTAAAACTGTGCTTAAAACTCTAATGTGGGCTGGGAAAACCAAAGTGGGCCATAGGACAGGCTTTAAAAACAGAGATGAGATATCTGAAGGCAAAGGCAAAGGCACAAAATGATATGCAACTGGCTAGAGCAGAGAATAGGCCTGTGACTGGAAACAGTGGATAGTGTCCAAGCAACATTTATTTCTTATCAGTTCAGGAAATTAAATATTATTTTCTACCTTTGTCTTCTTTGGGCTTTGGCTTGCTACTAAGAAGACATCACAATTTTTAATAACTACCCCGCCACACACACTATTACAGGTTACGTATGCTTTCTATCATCTGTGCTGCTGTTATTATATTTGTGCTTTGGAATAGACAGCGTAGCCTGTGCACTGTACTCTGCTATAGAATATTGACAATGCCCTTTCTTGAAGAACAAGGACATGTTGACAGCCGTGCCTTTTCATTTTTGCGTGTATGTGAACAGTGGGATGCCTTCATTCATACTGCACTTAATGCCATCCTTAGCTTGGGTTCTTAATGCCCACATGGTTGACTCAGGCCTTATAGGTAGATAAGTGATAGGCACCTTTCAGCATGGATTCAGCAGGGCTCTCAACCCACATTCTAGGGTCAATTAAAGTTCATGGCTATTTTCAAAGACAGCCTGATGCCGAGCATGTAAGTGATGGAGGGCGTCATTAAGTTGCTGCTGACTTATGGCAATAGGGCTTTCATGGCAAGAGACAACCCATTCAAGAACTAACCAGAGCTGACCCTGCCTAGTCTCAGAGATCTGATAATTGGGCTAACCTGGACTGTCTAGGTCAGGGCTCAAAGCATGTTAAAGTTGTCTAGCACAAATATTATCAGGGCACATGCAACTGTGGCAGAGAAGATAAATATTCATATGTTCCTCTGGACAAATGCAACTTCATACACCTTGGAATTCTTCTATGCTATTTGTTGGGCTATGCATTTCCTCCCACCTGAAAGACTTATCAAAATGATAGCATGAAACAACATTGCCTCAGCTGACAGTTGATAACTGACGGGTAGGCTTGCAGATATGAATGAGCCACAAGAGGCTAAGCACCACAGACAGGACTTCCGTATCACTTCACATTAACCTCAGACTGTGCTTTTCACTGGAGTCAGTTCATACCTCCAGCTGTGAGTCATCAAGTGCTGAGTAATCAAGTGATTAGAAATCAAGTGATGAGCATGCATGTGTGAACCAGTTTTTAGTCTGCCCATAATGCAAAAAATCACTTGTATTCTGATTAGCTTCAGTCAAAAGACTGTGATTAAAATGATCTAAGTGAGCATCAACTATGGCACAATCTCTTAAATTAGCAAAACAATAATAGAGGAAGATATTGATGCTGATGGATCAGCTTCTTCTGTCGTTCTGTTGATGACGGAATGAAGCACAGATCCCACTATAGTTACGGCAGACTGATCCAAAGCTGCAAGGTGAATACCATCACCACCACATAACAGGCAATATTCACTTTTTGATGGCATAGTACATGCAGAGTAGCACATTTCCCACCAATTATAGTGCAATCCTATGTATCCATAGATCAATTTGCTTAGAAGGGTGCCACCTGTTTAGGATTGCATTGTTATTTCTGCTATGGTTGCCTGGTGAAATAACTGGATCTAGACTACCAGATCTCAGTCTGGCTTTTAGAGTGTTCTTTAGCATAATTTAGTTACAAGCTTCTGCTTTCAACTTTGGTGATTCTAAATGGGAGAGGACTCAGTCCCAAATAATATACCCCTAGTAAACAAGGAATAATAACTAACTACATAAAACATAACATTTTATCTGAGGAAGTGTTTACTCTTACAGGTGCCATGGGACTCAAACTTTGTTCTTCTGCTTCAGACCAACATGACTCTAGCTACATAAAACACATTTGCATTTGTAAATGGCTTAGAATGGCATTGTCCAAAGGGCCCACAACCATCCCAAGGCTCAAATTATATGTTACCTTATGCAGCACATTAGGCTGACAGGAGCCTTGCTCAATCACTCTCATCAGTCTTTCACATACCATGTAATTTTATTTTGGTTTGCTTTTGTTAACTTGTACATCAAAGTTATTCAACCCTTTAACAGCTATAAAGCCTTCATTTCACACAAGCCTGAGGTTGCAATACCTATGGCTTAACATATTTGAGTAAGGAAAAGTAATTGAAGTTTCCAAACATTATTGCATGGAAAAAGATTGAAAAGACATTACATCTAGGCTATATTTTGAGACATTTCATAGAATCATAGAATCATAGAATCATAGAGTGGAAAGGGGCCATACAGGCCATCTAGTCATACCCCCTGCTCAATTCAGGATCAGCCTAAAGCATCCTAAAGCATCCAAGAAAAGTGTGTATCCAACCTTTGCTTGAAGACTGCCAGTGAGGGGGAGCTCCTCCTTAGGCACCTCCTTAGGCAGCCTACTCCACTGCTGAACTACTCTGACTGTGAAAAGTTTTTTCCTGATATCTAGCCTATATCATTGTACTTGTAGTTTAAACCCATTACTGCGTGTCCTTTCCTCTGCATCCAATGGGAACAGCATCCTGCCCTCCTCCAAATGACAACCTTTCAAAGACTTAAAGAGGGCTATCACGTCCCCTCTCAACCTCCTTTTCTCCAGGCTGAACATTCCCAAGTCCTTCAATCTATCTTCATAGGGTTTGGTCCCTTGGCCCCAGATCATCCTCGTCGCTCTCCTCTGTATCCTTTCAATTTTATCTACATCCTTCTTGAAGTGAGGCCTCCAGAACTGCACACAGTACTCCAGGTGCGGTCTGACCAGTGCCGTATACAATGGGACTATGATGTGATTTTGATGTGATGCCCCTGTTGATACAGCCCAAAATGGCACTTGCCTTTTTTACCGCTGCATCACACTGCCTGCTCATGTTTAGTTTACAATCCACAAGTACCCCAAGGTCTCGTTCACACACAGTGTTACCTAGAAGCATATCCCCCATCCAGTAGGCATGCTTTCATTTTTCTGACCAGATGCAGAACTTTACACTTATCTTTATTAAATTGCATCTTGTTCTCATTTGCCCATTTTTTCATTGTGTTCAGATCTCGTTGAACTCTGTCTCTATCTTCCGGAGTATTTGCCAGTCCTCCCAATTTGGTGTCATCTGCAAACTTGATGAGTAGTCCCTCCACCCCCTCATCTAGATCATTAATAAATATGTTAAAAAGTACCGGACCGAGCACCGAGCCCTGAGGTACCCCGCTACTGACCTCCCTCCAGTCTGATGAAACACTGTTGACAACAACTCTTTGAGTGCAGTTCTCTAACCAATTCCCTATCCACCTAACTATCTAAAAATCCAGATTGCAGTCCTTCAATTTATCCATCAGAACATCATGGGGAACCTTATCAAAAGCTTTACTAAAATCCAAGTAAACGACATCAACCGAATTTCCACAATCCACCAAACCTGTTACTTGGTCAGAAAAGGAAACCAGGTTGGTCTGACAGGACCTGTTGGAGACAAATCCATGCTGACTTCCTTGGATCACCAAATTGTCCTCCAGATGTTTGCAGATCACTCCCTTTAATATCTGCTCGATTATCTTCCCCACAACAGAAGTCAGACTCACTGGTCTGTAGTTTCCCGGGTCATCCTTCCTTTTTTGAAGATTGGAATAACTTTTGCTCTCTTCCAGTCCTCCGGGACATCTCCAGTCCTTAAAGAGGTCCCAAAGATGATGGACAAGGGTTGTGCAAGTTCTCTGGAAAGTTCTTTGAGCACTCTCGGGTGCATTTCATCTAGCCCAGGGGATTTGAACTCATCCAGTGCAGCTAAATGCCTCTCGACAACCTCTCTGTCCATGTCAACCTGCCACTCAGACACTATCTCTTGGCTACATCCATCTCTAGATGTGCCTAAACCCTTTGACCTGTGGGAAAAACCAGATGTAAAATAGGTGCTGAGCCTTTCTGCTTTCTCTGCATCCTCCGTTAGAGTTTGTCCATCCGCACCCAAGAGTGGGCTTATTGCCTCCTTTGCTTTACGTTTGATCCTCACATAACTGAAAAATCTTTTCTTGTTAAGTGAGCTTCCCTGGCCAATCTTAGCTCACTCTCAGCTTTGGCCTTTCTGATGACAGTGCCTAGTAACCTGTAGGTACTCTTCTTTAGAGATCTGTCCTTCCCTCCATTTTCTGAACATTTCCCTTTTCTTTCTTAGTTCCTCTTAAAGTTCTCTGTTCATCCAAATAGGCTTCTTAGAGCTCCTGCAGTGTTTACATCTTTCTGGGATAGTCATTGATTGAGCATGCAATAGCTCATGTTTGCGTAGCGCCCACCCTTCACATGCTCCCTTCCCTTCCAGCATTCTCATCCATGGTATGACACTCAACCTTTCCAACCTACTCATAAAGCCAACAGCATATATTGTTGCCTATGGTGGTCACCCAACTCGAAAAACTGCTATTGACTAAGAATCCCTAAAATATGTGGTAGTGGAAAATGCTGTCAAGTCACAACCATCTTATAGAAAACCTATAGGGTTTTCAAGGCCAGAGACGGTTTCCCATTGCCTGCAGCATAGCACCCCTGGGCTTCTTTGGTAGTCTGTCATCCAAGTACTAACCTGGGCCAACCTTGCTTAGCATCTGAGAACTGATTAGATCGAGCTAGCCTGGGCATCTAGGTCAGGACCCTGGTATATTTACTAGCAGCACTACCAATCCATTTTGTATATTTTGGCTGCAATTCTAAGAACATTCCCAGGGAGTCAGCCTCACTGAATAAAAGTGGACTTACTTCTATGTAGAACTTTTTAAGGTTGCCTCCTTTGTGTATAGTACTGAGGCCCTAACCTGCCCATGGTAGCCTGATCTTGTCAGATCTCAGGAGCTCAACAAGTTGATCATTTTTATCCTATGTTTCCTTCAAGGAATGTAGGTTGGTACATGATTGTCTCTTCCTTCTATCTTTCAAACAAGCTTAAAGTGACTTGAAGTGAATGAAAGATTTTCTTGGTCCTAATCTGATTACACTCTAATCTTTGCACTGTGTCAAACATGGACCAAGTGGTAGCAGCCATATTGCTGAAGTTAGAGACAAAATAGCAGCTGTGTGAAAGGGAAACCTTTTTGGTTGTAGAGGCCAGGCCTTTCTATTACTCCTTCATGAAATGAACTGTGCTGCCCCTAAAAGTAGCCTGTACTGTCACTGGGTGCCCAAACAGATGTGTTAAATGCTCAAGAGAAGGAGGTTTATATTCCAGGAGTTCAGAAGCCTTGTTGCATCTTAATTTGAAGGAAATCAGTAGTAATGATGGATTTACTTAGAATGTTCACAACAAAGCAAATTGGTCTTTTCAAAACCAGAACTTCAAGCCAACCATCTGCTAAAGCATCTCTGCAAAACTGGCCATCTGTTTAATTCTTAAATGTCTCTTGTACTATTGTGTAGTTTTAAGGGATGCGGCAATTTGCTGCTTCAGCTGATATTGAACGAAAAAACGTGATGACGCTACATTTTGAGGATTTTGATTTGAGAATTCCTTATTGCGCATGTTTTACAGGCTCATGGAACTATCCTTATATTTATTTTCTTCATTTACAGCCTTCCTTTCTCGCTGTGACTCAAGGTGGATTATAAAATCCAAAAGAAAATTCAATCAGGCAACAGAGACATAAATAATGTGGTAGGAATAGTGCGCAGTTTCTCTGAAGCAACTGATTAGATTAGATTTATTTGCAGTACAGCTCCAAGCCAGCTATAAAACCTATACAACATTATAATCAAATAAATTACAACAAGCTGAGTTAACTGGAATGTAATTATTGTTGGGTTTTACAAGTATTATCCTTTCAGTCATAAAAGGGTTAAGCTGAAGTTTCTCTAAGCTAATAATGGCAAGTTTAACATAGAACCAATTAGTGGTAGAGTAGATTCTTCCCATCAACAATGAGGAGGTTTTATTCTTAATGAGGTGACTTTGAGTTTGTCTGTTGGCTGATGAATATATCGGAGACAGTTAGTGCTATTCTGCACATACACAAGGGGTGACGCATTGGTGGAAAACTTCCATTCCTTCCTTCTTAGGAACAAAAAACAAGATGAAGTAGATCAGAACTAGAAAGATGAGTTAGACTGATTTGAGAATTTCTTTCCTAATTTTGAAATAAACTTTTTCTTAGAAGTTAAAGACACGTGTGTGTGTGCGTGTTGCATTATTTTGCTGCTTCATTTTCTCCAGATACTGTGACCAGATACTGTTGATCAGCAAAAGAACAAATATGTGAGTTCTAGATCAAATCAATATTGACCTCTCAGTAGATGCTAAAATGACCTAAATAAGGCTATTGTAGTTTGGTTACATTAGGAGAAGATGAAAGTCACTGGAAAAGATAATAATGCCAGAAAAAGTTAAAATCAACAGGAAAAGAGGAAGATCCAACATGGCATGGATTGTCTCAGTCAAAGGAACTACGGTCCTCAGTTTGCAACCCAGGAACCTGAAAGTTGAGCAAGTATAAAAACGACTAAAATACTATTATTTTCTAATGCACATAATTAAGAAGAGGTTCTTATATGCCGCTTATCCCTACCTGAAGGAGGCTCAAAGCAGCTTACAGTCGCCTTCCCTTTCTTCTCCCCACAACAGACACCCTGTGAGGCAGGTGAGGCTGAGAGAGCGCTGATATCACTGCTCGGTCAGAACAGCTTTATCAGTGCCGTGGCGAGCCCAAGGTCACCCAGCTGACTGCATGTGGGGGAGTGCAGAATCGAACCTGGCATGCGAGATTAGAAGTCTGCACTCCTAACCACTATTCCAAACTGGCTCTAAGATTAAAAATAACATATAAAGATATCATTAAAAACTCAAATACAAGTTTACAGCAACCAAGAAGATGTTACATGTCCAATTTCAAAGAATCACATTAATGGCTACATATGTTACATCAAAGGACCAAACATATTTTGACTCTGAAGACCTTCTTCAGTGGTCATAATTGTATCACACACACTATTTCTGCATAAAATATCTTTTTAAGTCCAGAAAGGCTGTATATGAGTCTTGAAATGGATCAAAAATACACAAACATTTCAAAACATATTGACTTTTCTCAGAATATATTTTTATGTAGAATGTATGGAAGGAATGGTAATAATGGACATCCAAGTAATGGACATAAGCCAAGTCTCATAAATCAAGCATAGTACGTAAGAATCACCATTCTATAAATAAAATCAATGGCATATCATCAATATAAAATTCAAGTTAAATATATTTTGTTATTTCATTTTTCAATTTAGTACTCACCACTCCTGGACCCCGGTGGCTCAGGGCGGCTTCCAATAAGATTTAAAACCCACATAAAAACATATAATATCATAAGACCATACTGGTGGCAAAAAAAAAAAAACACTCCATAAACCTCCCCCCCCCATCCCTACCCTATAATATCAGCAACCACTGCACCCGTACCCAGGGGGAGACTCAACCAAATGCTGGGTGGAAGAGCTCCGTCTTGGAGGCCCTGCAGAACTGTGATAGCTCTGTCAGGGCCCTTAGCTCTTCCGGGAGCTCATTCCACCAGGGTGGGGCCAAGACCAAAAAAGGCCCTGGCCCTGGCTGAGGCCAGGCATACCTTCTGGGGACCAGGGATAACCCACATAACAAAGGACCCTGCAGGGGGCATAAGGAGACAAATGGCTCCTCAGAAAGGCAAGACAAAGGCCATCGATAGCCTTAAAGGTAAGAATCAAAACCTTAAACCTGATTCAGAAGCTAACTGGCAACCAGTGCAGTTGCCTCAGCACAGGCTGAGTGTGGGTCCTCCAAGATGACCCTAGCAGACGCATTTTGCACCAATGTCAATTTTCAGGTCAAAGGTAGGCCTGGGTCGAGTGAGTTACAGAAGTCTAACCTGGAAATAACCATTGAGTGGTTCACTGTGGCCAAGTGTACTGGAGACAGATAGGGTGCCTCACTTGGTGCAGGTGATAAAATGCCAATTGGGCCCCCCTCATGATCTGAGCCTCTATAGAAAGAGAGGCATCAAAGATCACCCCCAAATTCCTGGCAGTAGGTACAGCCATAAGCTGCACTCCATCCAGTGATCCTGCCCCCTTCTACCCCGCCACAGGACCTCCATCTTGGAGGGGTTGAGTTTCAGGCAACTCTGCCTTGAGCCATCCAGACACTGCTTCCAAACAACTGGCAAATGTTTTTTTTGGGGAAGAGTCTGGTCCTCCATCCATCAGGAGTTACAACTGGGTGTCATCCACATACTGGTGACGATCCAAAATTCCAGACCAGCTGTGCAAGATATAGATATTGATATTCAGTACCAATATATAGGTATTCAAATGTGTAGGGGAGACTATTGTCCCCTGTGGGACCCTACAGGCCTTACTTGTCTCACAACGTGTCTGTTGCGGGGAGAGGAAGGAAAGTAAGGTAGTAAAAAGTGGAATACAAAGAAAAACAGCTCTTCTTCACCTTCTCCTGACCAAGGTTATTAATATCAGGAAGTTTTTGGGGAGGCGGGGATCATTAACACAAACACAAAAACAAATATATAGATACTAACCATGCAAGTGACCTTTCTCTTAACCTTTCTAACATGGATGTTCTGAACATTTCTGCCACCATATCAACAGATACGTGGAATGGTTAAATTTGAAGAAAAAAAAACTTCCCAAGGTTTTTGAAAAATTTAATTCTTCCATCCTCAATTACATATTGATAACAATTATAATAAGGCAATAATTTCCTCCAATGTCCATACCCCAATTATAATGAATTAAAAAAACCTTGTAATTGTTTTCCAATCATATTCTCTTAAACTTGGTCCTTATTCGCCAGTTCTCTTCCCTGTGCAGCTTGGTAGAAATCTAGAACATCTCTCTCTCTCTCTCTCTCTCTCTCTCTCTCTCTCTCTCTCTCTCTCTCTCTCTCTCTCTCTCTCTCTCTCTCTCTCTCTCTCTCTCTCTCTCTCTCTCTCTCTCCAAATATGTATATTGAAGGTTTAGGATTGTTCTAGTATGAAGTTTGTCAGTTGGACGGTCTTTTGATCTAAACAAGAAACCAGCAGTTTCCACAGAGTCCCTCATTTCTTTCGCAGACTCCTACTGTGTTTCTCTGTAGTCTGTGTATGTTGGGGAGGAGAAATTCTTTCTGGATTCAATTCAGCAATTAAGATTTTCCCATAAATGGGTATTATTATGTTTCATATTTATAATGAATTGGATTAAAGATCCACTTCCTGATTCCAGTGGAAGAGCCACTTGGCTCCCTGTACAGGAGACAAGCACAAACACAGGGGCCTACCCACAGTATTTCAGACATGAACTCCATCTAGAATCTCCAAAATAAAAAATTCTGAATACATTTCTTATAGAAATGAGACATTAATAATTTTGGGACTAATTTACCAAAATATACTTCCTTTGCATTTCAAATGCAAAGAGGACAAGAAAATGGTACAATAAAATTGGACTTCACTTAAAATCAGAGCGATTTTTCCTCTGAGGTAATAAATCTTATTTGTGCCCTTGGCCAGTACTGTATATTGTCTATACTCAGCTTGTTAAAGTATTTCAAATTGGCTCACACTATGAGGGAATTATTTTAGCAGCCTGCCAATGGCATTGTACTCACTTTTTGATTTATAAGTTTTAAGCTTTTACTGGGACTTCAGATATAATTTCCATTTGTAATTACCAAGAACAATAATTATAATTATTTTGTGCTCTGTAACATTACTAGAAAAATTATAAGTTGAATCCACATTAGATTTTTATTACATTGGACCATTATACCCTTTTGTTAAAAGAGATATCTTTTCCAAAAGTAGAAGCAGTTAATGAATGAAAATATAACTAACTGGAAAATGAACCTTAAAAAAAAAATGCAGCCTTTGGACAAAATAAACAACAGAAAAACCCAACAGGATTTCTTTGGGAAATGTGGGAGGAGGACAGGAAGTTGGTGGCCCCCCCTGCAGCCTTTTTGGTCCAGACTTTGGAAGATGTGTGGGGGGGTGGAAGCCTACCCCTCCACAGCCTGCCCAACCTAGCCTTTGGAAGATGTGGGGTTGGATGGGAAGGTGGGGACAGTGATGACCTATATAGACACTGTTGTATGGGAGTGGGGTAGGAGGCCCAAATCAGCTGTTTTCATCAGGAGAACTCATGCCTTCCTCCCCCCTCCCCCCTCTTTATTTGTTTCTTTCTCTGTCTCTTTCTTTCTCTTTCTCTCTTTTATCCTGTCTTTCTCTTTCATCTTCCTGAAGGTTTCCAGGCCCCACCTTGTATTTGGCAACACAGCTGGCTGCATATGGCAGTGGAGTCATGAATGAAACCCAGCTACCCTTTAACTCTGTCTCTTGAGAAACCTGAATGCAGGTCAAGAAGCAACAGTGAGAACTGAACATGGAATCACCGATTGGTTCAAAATTGAGAAAGGAGTTTGGCAAGGCTGTATACTGTCGCCTTGCCTATTTAACATGTATGCGGAGCACATCATGAGAAAGGCGGGATTAGAGGAGTCACAAATTGGGATCAAGATTGCAGGGAGAAATATCAACAGCCTCAGATATGCAGATGACACCACTCTAATGGCAGAAAGCGAAGAGGAACTAAAGAGCCTCTTGAAGGAGGAGAGTGCAAAAGTTGGCTTGAAACTCAACATCAAGAAAACGAAGATCATGGCATCCGGCCCTCTCAATTCCTGGCAAATAGATGGGAAAGAAATGGAGGTAGTGGCAGATTTTATTTTCCTGGGCTCCAAGATCACTGCAGATGGGGACTGCAGCAAAGAAATTAAAAGACACTTGCTCCTGGGGAGGAAAGCTATGGCAAATCTAGACAACATCCTAAAAAGCAGAGGCATTACTCTGCCAACAAAAGGGCATCTGGTCAAGGCTATGGTATTTCCAGTTGCAATGTATGGCTGTGAAAGTTGGACCATAAGGAAGGCTGAGCATCAAAGAATTGAGGCTTTTGAACTCTGGTGCTGGAGAAGACTCTTGCGAGTCTATTGGACTACAAGGCGAACAAACCTAGAGGAGATCAGGCCTGATTGCTCCTTAGAAGGCCGGATCCTGAAGATGAAACTTAAATACTTTGGCCACCTCATGAGAAGCAAGGACTCCCTGGAGAAGAGCCTAATGCTGGGAGTGATTGAGGGCAAAAGAAGAAGGGGATGACAGAGAATGAGGTGTCTGGATGGAGTCACTGAAGCAGTCGGTGCAAACTTAAATGGACTCCGGGGAATGGTAGAGGACAGGGAGGGCTGGAGGATCATTGTCCATGGGGTCGCGATGGGTCAGGCACGACTTTGCACCTAACAACAGCAACTTTTTAACCACTTCACCACTCTAGATCTCAAGATAGAGCAGGGAGCAGAGGGAGGAGGGGCAGAAACCAGGAAGGTTACAGTGCAGGTATATGTGCTATTTGTATGTTGTATTCCTGGGTGCCCTTAATACTCCATGTTCTCCAGTACATGGAAGCACATTCCCTCAGAAACCTATAGACTGCTGCTCAACGAGAGTCTGCCTGCTAACAGCAGCACTTCAGAAGTTGACTGGATGTATGGCATGGGACCCCTCTGGCCTCATGATGTGGTAACATAAAACATACGGACGCATTGGAAAATAGTTCTGCATAGAAGACTTTATCTAAGCCTTTATTAAAATCATTGTTAATTCATTAATGTTATAGGAGCCTTCTGAAGATTAACAAGCACAGTATAAACTTTAGATTCAGATAGGTAGTTTTGCTGATCTCAAGCAGCAGAACAAAATTTGAGTCAGTTTAAGACCAAAGACATTTTATTCAAGGTATATGTATGCACACAAAGGAACATTGAATAAAGCTTTGTTTTTCTTAAAAGTGCCAGTGGACTCAAACTTTGTTCTGTATAAGAAGTATTATTATTTTAAATGTTTTCTTGATTTAATTGCTTCATTTTAATGCAATAGAAAGTATAGAAATTGTCCCTATCCCATTTTAGAGGTCAAAAATATCACGAAATGTTCTGAGTTTTTTCCCCCGTGGAGTAATTTTATACAATTAGCATTAATCTCACTCAATTGTCTGATAATCCATATTACTGGGATAAGCAAGAATATGTTTTCTTTTTTATTGGGCATTTTTATATTAAAACAAAATTTAGTTCAATAATTATACAGTTACACCTCTGACCCCTACCTTAATCATAACACAGGGTTATTTTAGACTATATATTGTAGTTGTTGAGAAAGAAAACAAGATGAGGCATAAATTAAACAAGTACAAAGATTTAACAAAAATAGCAGCTCTGCCTGGCTAGGAAAGATCATAGAATCATAGAATCATAGAGTTGGAAGGGGCCATACAGGCCATCTAGTCCAACCCCCTGCTCAACGCAGGATCAGCCCTAAGCATCCTAAAGCATCCAAGAAAAGTGTGTATCCAACCGTTGCTTGAAGACTTCCAGTGAGGGGGAGCTCACCACCTCCTTAGGCAGCCTATTCCACTGCTGAACTACTCTGACTGTGAAAAATTTTTTTCCTGATATCTGGCCTATATCGTTGTATTTGAAGTTTAAGCCCATTACTGCGTGTCCTCTCCTCTGCAGCCAACAGAAACAGCATCCTGCCCTCCTCCAAGTGACAACCTTTCAGATACTTAAAGAGGGCTATCATGTCCCCTCTCAACCTCCTTTTCTCCAGGCTGAACATTCCCAAGTCCCTCAACCTATCTTCATAGGGCTTGGTCCCTTGGCCCCAGATCATCTTCGTCGCTCTCCTCTGTACCCTTTCAATTTTATCTACGTCCTTCTTGAAGTGAGGCCTCCAGAACTGCACACAGTACTCCAGGTGTGGTCTGACCAGTGCCGTATACAATGGGACTATGACATCTTGTGATTTTGATGTGATGCCCCTGTTGATACAGCCCAATCATGGTGCATAGCCTGGTAACATCTTTACCACTGACTCTTAAATAAAGTTGAAAGAGCCATCTTGGTGGCGCTGTTCGAGTCTATGCTCTGCTGCCCGGGTCTGCCTGCCTCCCCCAGCCGCATGGCACCATTTGCCAAGCTTCGCCGCCACACACCTCCTGGCTGCCAAGGGCTCCGCTTGGCTGACTCACTTCCTTCCAGTCTGCAGGATGCTATGTGGCCCTCTGCCCCTTCTTCCACAGAGCAACCTGTTCCATACACACCTCCTTGCCGGTGACACCCCATGGCCCAGTGCCCACACGCCACGGGGCCTCCACCTCGACAGAGCCCTTCCCGCCAGCAGAGCCACACCGCCCTCTGCCTACCTGCCAGCGGACCAGGCCCTCCCACCCACCCTTGCCACCAGTGCCATGTTCCCTGGCCGCTCGCTGGTGGCCTGGCTGCCAACAATGTCTTTGCCACCAGTATCACCTCCAGTACATCCCTCCCCCCCCTTAGCCTGCTCTACCTGCTGCTGCCCGCTAGCGCCCATTGCATTCCTGAATGGGCTTTTCGGCTAGTCTATATTATTGCAATGCACTCTATATTAAATTCCCGTTAAAGATAGTCCAAAAGCTACATTTGGTACTGAATATCATAGGCAGAATACTGTAGGGGAGCAGAAGACTGTAATAGGTTGTAGGGACCATATAACTTCAGTCTTGCTCCATCATCACTAGTTCCTAATTTTCTTCCAGGTTCTGTTCAAAGCGTTGGTATTGACCTTCAAACTTTGGGCCAGCATACCTGAAGGACAATCTACTCCCATCTGAGCCTATACAAGTACTCTGGGCATCCTTAGAGGCCCTGATCAGAGTGCCTCTCTGAGTCTAGATAGGCTAGAAAGGACCTTCTTGGTTATGGCACTGATATCTTGGAAGAGCACACAAAATTGGCAGACTACTTGATGAGGTACCTTGAAAGATGGAGGGAATTCAAATGTACCACAGCAACCCCAACAATTCCATCTGCCTGTTGCTATACAAAAAAACTAGAGGACAACACTGGGTCAGATTTATACTCCCAGTTTATCCAGTTAAGTCTCCCTGTGATGGTTGAAGATCACCCGCCGGGGGTCAGGACCCTTGGCCATGATGCAGAAGGAGGCAGGCAAGGATAGATGGACATGTAACTCTTAAGGGTCACCAAGCTTTATTTCAGAGGTTCAGGCAGGTGTAGAAGGCAATAAGGATGGGAGTTCCTGCCTCTCAACTATACTGTCACCAGAGCTGTCAGATGACTACTCTGAACTGCTCTTGTCATCTTCCTCCTGACTTCCAGCAACCTCTGTTGTTCTCTGTTGTATCGCCTTCTTCTCTGCTTCAGTCCTTGTTCCCTCCACCTTCAATCTATGCTCTCACCTCTTCACTTCTCCACTTCTTTACTTCTTCCTTGTCCTCCACTCTGTCTCCATCTCTATCAACACCTTGCCTCTCACTCCAACTGGCCTTGTAATCTAGACTTTGTCTTTTAGCAAGAGACAGCCACTGACTGTCTGAAAAAGGGTTAACTGTTTGTTGATACTTGTTGGTAGATGGGAACAGACAAAGTGGGTTATGTGATATATTTATTGGTAGGTAATGTGCTTACAGGCATTGCCTACATTTTTGGTTCTCACTTACACAATTGTGATTAGAAGAGGATTCTTCTTCCTCCCTTTGTTCTCTGGACTGCTTCAGACAGAGAGAGAGAGATCCATATTGGAGTTTAACCACATACTAGCTAGGATTTAGAGCTCCCCCTGAGGTATAGGATTCTATGGGTTTTCTTCTTTCATACCCTGGTAGTTCTAGTACAATGCTTTCTTCTACTTTAATTCTGGTCTCATCCTTATCCATTGTTCCTCTTAATATTTGTGAAACAGCCCTGGGGGTAGAGAGCGTCCTGGCTGTCCGAGATGGAATAGAGCCAATCAAGGTGCGGCCAGCAAAGCTGATTGGCCCTCCCTCTCCAGTTCCCACCCTGCTTCCCTGGACACTAGCCACTTTGCTCTCAGAAACCTGAGAGAGACACACAGAGAGCCCTGCCAAACTGCAAATTACCCCTGATTACCTGCTATGGCTCCTGCTGCACAGGAGAGAGAGAGAGACAGAGAGACAGAGACAGAGAGAGACAGACAGAGAGAGAGAGAGACTGCAAACAAGCCCCAAACTGCAAATGACACCTGCTTCTCTGCTATGAAGGAGCCCTGATTACCTCCTATGGCTTCTGCTGAGAGAGAGAGAGAGAGAGAGAGAGAGAGAGAGAGAGAGAGAGAGAGAGAGAGAGAGAGAGAGATGAGCCTGCCAGTGTCCCTTGGGTCCTAGTGCCCATTGCATTCCTGGTTGCAATGGGCTTTCTTGCTAGTCATATAATATCTATTTAACTCTATTATTTTTATGCACAAAATACTCAACAAGTTTTCCCCTGGCTGCTGCTGCTTCTTCTCACCAGCTTGGTGTAGTGGTTAGGAGTGTGGACTTCTAATCTGGCGAGCAGGGTTCGATTCTCCGCTCCCCCACATGCAGCCAGCTCAGTGACCTTGGGCTCACTACAGCATTGATAAAGCTATTCCGGCCAAGTAGTAATATCAGGGCTCTCTCAGCCTCACCCACCTCACAGGGTGACTGTTGTGGGGAAAGGAAAGGGAAGGCGACTGTAAGCCACTTTGAGACTCCTCCAGGTAGAGAAAAATGGCATATAAGAACCAACTCTTCTTCTTCTTCTTCTTCTTCTTCTTCTTCTTCTTCTCTCTCTCATTCCAGGCACAGCCTCTCCTCATCACTTCCGCTCCTTCTCTAGCATACCACCCTGAGCCTTTCTTGCCTCAGTCCTTTTATCTGTCCCCTTAGTCCAGTGCCTCCCCCCCAACTTCTCCCAAGGTTATTTCTGCCCCAGTCCAAGGTAACCCAGCTGGCTGAATGTGAGGGAGCATTGAATCAAACACGGATTGCGAGATTAGAAGTCTGTGCTCCTAACCACTGCACCAGGCATGTTGGATGAGTCCTCTCATGCAACATTTATCTGCATGAGCACCTTATTGGCTATAATTTGTGTGGCAGAGATGGGAGAGCAAATAGCACACCTGTCAGGAGAGGCGGGAAATAAATCTATAATAATAATAATAATAATAATAATAATAATAATAATAATAATAATAATAATAATATGTGGTTTGGCCTTCAAATTTTCCCAAGGGATTTCTGGACTTCGATGGCCTTATAAGGGTGTGGTGTGCTTAAAATTAGGGTTGTGTGCCAAAGCAGCCATTTGAGCCTGAAGTGGCCAGCACCATGGCGTGGGGAGGGGGGAGGGGTGGTGCCAGGAGACCAGTTGGTGCACACATGCAGGTTCAGAGCTCCGTGCCTGCAGGCTGGTGCCAGGTCGTGTGTCACCACTATTGCTACCCCTCTCCCCTTCACTGCGGCCCTGGCCGCTTCGGGCTCGAATGGCCACTTTGGCAGCGTACAACCCTACTTAGAATGGCACCATCAGTCATGGTCATGTGGTGTGCTCTGAACATAAAATGCTGCTTCTGAAACACATGTATTTAGCATTCAGTTACTTCTAAGTCCATGCTTAGGAGCTGAGGTACATTTTTGTCATCTGTTTAAACAAATCTCTTACTGACAGTTTCCAATTGACCCCAAGCCTGTTCCTACTGAACAAGAATTTTACCAATGATTGAAATAAATACTATGCTGCCTTCTATATTGTGCTTAGGAGATTGGTATTGATCTTTAATGTTCTGTTTGATTAGCTGAAACCTGATGAAGCTCATGGAATGTAATAACAGCACTAATGTACTATTGACAGGTATGTTAGGATCTTATAAGCAACATTTGTTGGGCTATTTGGTTTGAAATTCCATAGTGGTAGCTGGGTTAACCTGTTGCAGCAAAACCAAAAAGGACTCTTGTGATATAAAGACTAATAAGATTTTTTACATCATACGCTATTGTGGACTACAGTCCACTTATAATCATAGAGCTGGAACAAGCCGTAATGGCCATCTAGTCCACCCCCCTGCTCAATGCTGAATCAAACTAAAGCATCCTTAATAAGTAGCTGTTCAGCCACAGCTTAAAGACCTCCAGCAAGAGGGACCTCCTTAGGCAGTCAGTTCTACTGCTGAATTACTCTGACTGTGAAAATATTTTTCCTGATATCTGTCTAGCCAGTACCATTCTACACATTGTTTAAAGCCACTGACGTAGGTTCTATCCTCTGTTGCTAACAGGAACTGCTCCCTGCCCACCTCCAAATGACAACATTTCAGATACTTCAAGAGAGCAATCATGTCCCCTCTCAACCTCCTCTTCTCCAGGCTGAACATTCCCAGGTCCCTCAGCTTTTCCTCCTAGGGCTTGGTCACCCTCGTTATTCTCCTCTTCATTAGATGTAAGCAGCACCGTATATACTCGTGTATAAGCCAAATTTTTCAGCACAGTATTCACACTGAAACAATCCTCCTCGGCTTATATGCGGGTATATACAGTAATTTAAATAACAGCCTGCTCCCAGCCAGCCAATTGTTACATTGCTTTGCAAACCTCTTCCAAGCTGAAGCTTGCCCTGGCTGCTTGTAGGACAGCAACGGTCTGACTGAGGGACTCTTATCTTTATTTTTTCCTTTTGCCTTCTTCCAAACTATTCTTTTGGTTTCTGTAGGTAGGATGGGTTTTGGGGGTGCTTTGGGATTTACTGTTTCTCCTAATGTTTATTTCTTCTTTTTCCTGAGGGGCAGCATTGTTTGCCTTTTCTTCTTGGGGTTGTGTTTCTTTTAACAGTTGATTTTTACAGTTCTTTCTTTCAATGTTTTGTTCTGGGGGGGGGCATTGTAGCTGTAGTTAGAGTAGTCCATTCTCCCAGTTTGGTAGCTGTTGTACTTGTTGTAGGAGGTTGCCAACTTCGGGTACTGTTCTTCTGCTCTGGTTTGCTGGCCCTCTTTTGCACTGACAGAGCTAGTTTACTGTTTTTCTTTGAAATAAATATTTAAAAACTTTTAATAATTGGTGCCTCAATTAATGTAAATTTACCAGTAACTGCTGCATTTCCCAACCTCGGCTTATATGAGAGTCAGTAAGTTTGCCCAGATTTTGTGGTAAAATTAGGTGCCTGGGCTTTTATGTGGGTCAGCTTATATGCAAGTATATATGGTATATCCTCAGAAGATTATAAGGAGTGGGATACAAAAATTATTTTAAAAACTTAAACAGTACAGGGCAGGTCAAATAAATTCAAGAAATACAGTCTGATATTTCAGCACAAGGCTCAGTTCCTTGGAAGAAACATTGGCTCTTGACCCATTGTAATCTGACTTCCAACCTAGCCATGGGGTGGAGATGTCTGTAGTTGCCCTCATGGATTATCTCTGAAGACAGCTCAATCCAGGTGGGGAAATGCTGCTGATTTACTAGATCCTGTACCAACATTTGATACTGTCGATCATGGAATACTTGCCCAGTGTGTAACTGACATGGGGATACAAGGGCCAGTCCTTAAATGGTTTCAATCTTTTTTCCAAGGACAGGAAAGGAGAGAAGAACCTCTCCATGGCATTCTCAGGTATGTGGTGTCCTGCATAGAACTACTCTTTCCAGGATATTGTTTAATATCTACAATATCCCCTACAATATCTGCGAGACTGCCTCCTCCACTGTGTCCCTCCAAGAAGTTTAAGATCTAGTGAGCAAAACTTGCTCAATATCCTTGGCCCAAATAAGTTAAACTTGCCTCATCCCAGGCCAGGGTGTTTTCAGCCCTGACTCTGGCCTAATGAAATGGTCTACCTAATGAGAGGGCCCTGCAGGATCTTTAATAGTTTTGGGTGCCCTGCTTAAGAGGTGCTTGGGGAGGGAGGGAAGGAGTCCTGGGTGATTGCGGCATGGAGTGGAATGGCTGAGCACGTGGGTCGTCAAGAAGTGGGGGGGGGGGAAGAGAGGAGAAGAAGGGTCTCAGCATCGAGGAGGAAGGTAAGGAGGCACTTAGTTAAAATCCACTAAAGAGAGACTTAATGGTGTTTGAAGTGACAGTGGGGGGGATCTGCCTCCATTGCTGGGCAGGCAATAGAGGGGGGGCAGAAGCGAGGGTGGGACAAAGCTGAGCAGACTGTTGCACATTTCACCTTCCATACGTACTTTCAGCTAGTTGCCTGCTGGTTCTTCACCAGTGGCTTGCACGTTTTAGGGTGGTGAATTCATTTTTCTTGGGGAAAAGAAATGTGGACTTAAAATTGTTTCTCATTCTAGCTTCCTTTCTGTCCTTCCCACCTACTAGGTGTTCCTGAAATCCCACTCTCAAAATTTCAGGAGATAATTTTTCATTACTCCTGGATTTGGGGGGAGAGAAACTCCGATTTATAAATAAGTAACCTCATATAATGAAAGTTTCTTTATTTAAGAAAAACAAAAGCATCTACAACTAAGGCATAGTCAGGACTGAGATATAAAGCACAGAACAGGCAATATAGGGTTCGCTTCTCCACTCTTGGGAATTTGAACCAGGCACAGTTCAAAGGAGTCAAAACATCGAGATAACCATTTGGCCATCCAGGGCAACGGACCTGGGAACTCTGGGATACTAACAAAGGGGAGGGGGGAGAATATGGAGGGAGGGGGAAGAATGTGGAGGGAGGATAGGGAGACATAAAACTTAGAGGAAGGAAACCTTGGGGTGTCAAACCAAAGCATCTGTGTTACATCAGGGCAAGACAGGTCAAAGCAACATCTTAGCAATCAAGAGAATCCAATCATTGGAGCAGAATAAAATCATGGCAGAAAACCTGGGGATTCTGACAGGTGTTTAGGAAAATTTGGGTATCTCAGCGTTAACCTGAAAAAGCCAATTTATGGTACAGTTATGATACAGGTGTGCCTGAAAGCATACCTCTACATATAGGCATGGTGCGTTGACAGTGCTTGAAGTACTTGGTGTAAGCTGTGTTAGAATATGCAAGATCTGCTATGTGCGTGATTCAAGAAGAAGAAGAAGAAGAAGAAGAAGAAGAAGAAGAAGAAGAAGAAGAAGAAGAGTTGGTTCTTATATGCCGCATTTCCCTACCCGAAGGAGGCTCAAAGTGGCTTATAGTTGCCTTCCCATTCCTCTCCCCACAACAGACACCCTGTGGGGTGGGTGAGGCAGAGAGAGCCCTGATATTACTGCTCGGTCAGAACAGTTTTATCAGTGCCGTGGCGAGCCCAAGGTCACCCAGCTGGTTGCATGAGGGGGAGTGCAGAATCGAACCTGGCATGCCAGATTAGAAGTCCGCACTCCTAACCACTACACCAAACTGGCTCAACAGCATATATGAAGCTTATCTTATAGGGCAGAGGAAGTAAAACTGTGGTCCTCCAGATGTCCATGGACTACAATTCCCATGAGCCCCTACCAGCGTTTGCTGACAGGGGCTAATGGGAATTGTAGTCCATGAACATTTGGAGGACCACAAGTTGACTACCCCTGTTATACGGAACATTGGAGAAAATGTGTAGAGAGCATATTAAGATCAGGAACTTCTTGATATTTTTCAAATATTTTCCTTCAGTGTTCTAATTGGCTCATTGGAGCAACACTTTGAGCATACTTCCTCTCTGCTTGCCTCCATAAATGAATGGACAAAATGAATGCAGAGAACAATCAGACAGGACTCTCCCTTTTTCTCCTACTCACAGTATTTTTTCTTTCCATAATAAAACTATTTTATTTTTTTAAGTGTTCTGGTGCTATACTACTCTTTGCACATCTAAACTCTGACAACGATGCAGGAAAAATTTTTAGCCCATCTCCTCAATGCACCTTGATTTAAAACACTGGAACATGCACCTACAGAGCAAGCAGGCTAGTCTTAGAGGGATTGGTCACTGCCACTTTTCTTCTGAAACATTGTCCCCAGAGGACGATTCTCATTCCTCCCTGCTTCTTCAGTTGTTCTCTTCTCTTCCCACTACACATGGAGTTGGTTTGCTTGCCTCACTCTCTTTTTCTTATGCAGTTATAGTCCTCAAAATAAACTACTTTGCTTTCTTTAATTGTCTTAATTATCTTGCGCACCAAATCGTCTCTGTCAAGAAAAATTCAATTCTTAGCATCTGTCTATCTCTCAGTCTCTAACACAGAGAGCTGCCAATCATAAAAGACAGGGCCTGATCCAATCCCTTAGACCCTCCTCCTGCCTGCCTGTCACATAACGTAAAGGTAAATATTTATTTGTGGCATTCTTTGCAAGAGTTATCACTGAGCGAGAGAAATAAAAGCTTCACCCTTTACTTATCACTCCACACACACAAACACCCTGGGTTTTTGTAGCCCTGCTTTCCCATTGGTAACTTGCTTGCAGGTGGGATGGGGGGGGTGCCCATGAGGGGGGCAGCCCCACCCTGCCACTCATGCTCAAGGGAAGACCATGGGGGTTAGTGCTGGGAACAAGAACCTAAGAACCACCAAGGAAGGCTAGAGTTGCTATGCAGAGGCAGGCAATGGCATACCACTTCTGTTGGCCTCTTGTCTTAAAGACCTTATTGGACCTTCACAAATCAGCTACAACAGGATGGCGCTTCTCACTATTACCAGTTTTCAGTAGGATGTAAACTGTAGTATGACACAGTTATATTTTATGCATGCCGGCAGCTACTCCGTGCTGCCTCTATGCCATTGCAGTGGGGCAGGATGCCCTGCCATTCCCCGTGTACGTATAGGGGCGGGGCATGCAGGGCTGCCCCGGTGTAGCGCATGTGCACACGTTTTGAGCTGGGGTAAGGAGGCCCGGGACACTGCCGGCCAAGGTAAGCAGCAGCGGCCAGGGGGGAGGTGGGGATGGACTGGAGGGACACACACTCTGGCGGGGCAGGGGTGAGCCCCTGCCAGTTCTGCAGCTCTGCGGAGCCTACAGGGACACCGTAGGTTGGGGTCGGGTGGGCCGAAAGGCCCAGCGCTGTCAATTAGGCACAGTGCCAGCCTGCTCCAACCCTTGCTGCCGCCCAGCATAACCAGGAAGCTGCAGAAGTTCCCGCGTGTGCTTAACACAGGCCTTCTGTAGCCCTGGGCCGGGACATGCCTGTGCTGGCGGCGGCAGTGAGCATTATTGGGGATTTTTCCCAAAGCCCTGCCATTCTGGCCCATGCATAATTAGCCTTAGTTTGTAAAAAAAAGAAAAAGAAATTATCAGACTGGCTAGAAAACATGAAACACACCTTTTCCATTTTCATCATTAAAACAAACTATTCAATAGGGAAGATCTATATAAGCCATGGACAGCACATTCAGACAGAAAATGGGAAGGACATTTCAAGTTCAGTGTAGCCATGAATGCAGCCTTGAGGTCTCCTCAGTGGCAGAAAGAGTTTGTGAAGATGTGAGAGTTTGACGAGAACAAGGAAATCCAAGCACGGAACCTGTTATAAAGTATGTGGAGTGAGTTCCCGAAAGTCTGTCTCCTGCCTAGCTGGCAAAGACAAACTCCAACACCTATGTGCTGTGTTATTGATGACCCATCTGCAGTGCCATATGCTGTCTCTGAGTGGCGACAGGAGAGATACAGCTATGAGGCAGAATGTCAACAGTGCTGCTAAGAAAATAGGTTCCTTTTCATGAGGCTTTATCTCCCATCCTCTTTGGATGTCACTACTTTTCACCTGCAGATCACCATGTTTCACAGGCTTTGACTTCAAAAAGCCCCATGCTGTTTGTGTTACATAATTTAATTGATCTCACTTCAAGGCAGCAAAGAGCAGTGACTTCCCTTAAGCCATCTTTTCTGATAACATCCTCTTGGGAGCTCATGGTGATATGTTAATTACTTGTCTTTTGTTTTCTGTACACAAATTCCCTTGGGCTCAACACATTATGTGTCCAAAGTGTGAGCTATCGTGGCCAGAGGAAACTTCCTACCAGATTTTATTGGGATTATTGTGCCTGAATCTAATTTCTACCTACTGTGAGTCTAGTCACAAAGAACGGAAATAGAAAGATTAAAGTTGTCTGTGTACATATGCTCAGCAAATACCACCACTCTTTTAAAGATGGTTGAAAGACATTCAGAGCAAGTTAAATTGAGTTCTTGGATATACAGCCAGTGCTATGGATACTGTTAAGGCTGCTGAGAGCTACCATGGGCCCCCAGGCTAAGACTCTGTCTTCTCCCCCATACCACCCAGATCCAAGGATCATAAGAAAACAAATAACAGCTGTATATTTCCAGTACCATCCTTTCTGTCTTGTACAGGCAAAGCAGTCAGGGTCAAGGAACAATAGACTATCAAATAGTCTCCACTGATACAATAAATATAAATATCTCCAATCTGCTGCCTTCCTTCACTTTATCCCTAGTGGAGACTTCTACGATCTCTTTTGTGCAACTACACTCCATGTCTTTGGACAGCCTGCTATAGTTATCTGTGGATCCCTTAAAGAACATTCCAGACCTCCTGACCCTCCCCTGGTCTTCTGGAGCATCCCAATGAAGCAGTGGGAGAAATGCAGGCCAAAAAAGTGACATTGTGGCATAATTGGAATTGATGTCACATGTCACCAGGAGTTTGATGGGATTGCTAGAGCATCTCTGGTATTGCATGACAACACTGCCAGATAAGTGACCAGAAGTGACGCTACATAAAACTCAGCCCAGCTCCCCGAATCTCTTACATCTTAAAAATGAAATTTTATGTAATCCAATGTGGGGGAGCTAAACAACAACAACATGATTACAACATGATTACAGTTCATATTTTTCATGTATTTTTAAAACTCATACACATTATAGTAATGAGAAAACATTATTTTCTCCTCCTTCAAGTGGTCTAGCTTAGTAAGCAGATTAATGTTTAGAATCCAGCCTACTTTCACGGAAGGGGGACCAAGCACCCCACATCACATTGTATATTTTTAATGGAGTGATAATTGAATCCCTGTGGAAGAAACAATATCACTTAACAGGCTGCACAATATGAAAACTTTAAGGTTTTCATTAGGCCTTGACTCACTGTTGGTATATAAATACAATGCCATAAAACACTTTCAGCTAAAAGTTAAAATTAACAATTCTAAAGTAGCACTGGGAAGCAGCAATTAGGCCCAATTAGTTTAATTGCTTATTCATTAGCCTTTAATAGAATTGTGAATGCAAACTGATTCTGGGGTATTGTATTTGGAACCCACTTTTTAATTAGTCATTGGCAAAATGCTTATTAAGCTTCCAGCTCAACAGTATGTACAACAGGAATATTTAAACATGCCAAACTTTTGCTTGTTTGTTTAAAATATTTATATCTTGTTCTGTTGATCTTTAAGTGAATTGTGTTTTATAATCATAATTCATTTGGATCTTCTGTGTCCAATCATACCTGGACCATGGATGCCGTCCTCCAAGAAGTTCTACTATATGTGCCATTTTGAAATCATATGCAAAGATTAGGAGCTCTGACAGGAATATATCTTTTGGTGTAGTGGTTAAGAGTGGTGGCTTCTGTCTGGTGAGCTGGTTTTGATTCCCCACTCTCCATATGCAGCCAGCTTGGTGACCTTGGACTAGTCACAGTTCTGTTAGCACTGTTCTCACAGAGCAGTTCCTCTCAGAACTCTCTCAGCTTTAACTGCCTTACAGGTTGTCTGTTGTAGGGAGAAGAACGGAAGGTGATTATAAGCCTCTTTGAGACTCTGTCTAGAAGTGAAAAGCAGGATATAAAACCCAACTGTTCTTGGATTGTGTCCTATGGCAACACCAATATAAATGTTCATTACTGCAATATAAGGCACTATTTTTATACCAATTATAGTATACCCTAATATCTGTAATTTCTGAGATCTAGAGAATAGTGCTTGTGATCTCTGTGGGTTGGGTTTTTTTGTTTTTGGTAAATATCCTAGTGCTTCAGTCTGCAGGTCTACATGATTCAGTGGAACTATCATGATCTGGCTTCATTTAGTAAGCTAGTGTTGTCCAGTTACAGCATCTTATCTAAATTCTTCACAGATACCAAAGAGAAGGATTCCAGAAGTCAGTCAGTCAGTCAGTCAATGCCAGTCCAAATGTCATGGCTCTAGGATTCCATTAAGAGGGTGTCAGCTATTCAGCATCTACTGTTTACATTGTGTCCATACCCTTCAGTGACTCTCAGGAGACTGTATAACTACACACTAATTTTTCACTCACAGTTCTGCAATGACTCTTTGTTGTTCTCAGCAGGTAGTGGGTGCCAAGCCAAGAGGTGTGTGCTTTGGCTTTTAGCCCGGATCTCTGTCTGCAGCCTCCTTCTACATTTCTCTAAAAGCATAGGTGATTTTGGAGGGCTAGGATCAGGCTTTTCACCTACTGGATCAGAGCTGGGGGGTGGAGGTGATTCTGAACCTGCTCTCGACTGTAAATCCTGGCCTGCCTGATCTCCTCTTCCTGAGAGTAGGCTTCTGCTGCCTCTGGGCTGATTAGACCGCCCCCCTCCTCTTCTGAGGCGTCCTCACTCTCACTACACCCTGGCTGCCATGTGAGCCATGGCATAGGATGCTGGCAAAAATGGCATCCGAATTCTCCCCTATTCATTAAATAACTTGTAGATATCCTTAACTGCATCAAATTATGACCCTGCTATATGCTTCTCTTTCCCACAATAACCATTCCACTGGAGATGAGGACATCTGCTATGATACAGGAGAACTTCTGGACCTGGATTGCTAAGGAAGCCAAATAGATTTGCCCTGGCTAGTGTTAGAATGGGAAACCTCCAAGGAATATCAGGGTCATGATAAGAAGACAAGCAATGGCAAATCACCTCTGAACCTCTCTTGCCATGAATATCCGACAGGGTTACCCATAAGTCAGCTATTGACTTGGTGGCGTTTTCCTCCACCACCATAGGAGAACTAGATAACAGAATGCATGCTTGCTGACATCATTGTGTCATAGCTCATGTGTGCCCTGCCAATGTTTCCCAATTGGATGCTTCATCATCTAAGCCAGTGGTCCCCAACCTTTTTATCACCGGGGACTGGTCAACGCTTGATAATTTTACTGAGGCCCAGAGGCGGGGGTAGTCTTTTGCCGAGGGACGTCACCACCGCCTGAGCCCCTGCTCCACTTGCTTTCCCACCAGTGCCCCTGATTTCCCGCCCCCTGCTGAGGGGCACTGCCAACAGCAGCTGCGCAGTGCCACGCCGAGGGGGAGCCCCAGCCATGGTGGCTGCTGGAGAGCACCAAAGGTGAGCCAGTGGCAGAGTGGCAGGGCAGCCCCTGAGGCAGCAGCCAGGGAGGAGGATAAGGAGGAGCCACGGCCCGGTACCGACTGATCTACGGACCAGTACTGGTCCCTGGACTGGAGGTTGGGGACCACTGATCTAAGCATCTAAGCTTGGTATTTTCTCTCCAGAATAAATAGAAAAAGGACCACAGTAAATAAAGTTCAGAGGCAGTCAATAGCCATATTGGTCTACAGAATAGTTATATAAAATAGCTTTTATTAGAAGCAACCAAGAACAAAACAGGTCCATTCAAGTGCTCAGACTATCAGTCTGATTATGTTTTTAAAGAGAATGGCAAAGCAGTATGATTTTCTAATAATGATAGAAAGGTTTCTAGTCTGTCCTGTTAGGATGAATGGAAGACTAATTTGACTTGGTAGTGCATGTTGCATCAAGATCTTCTGAAAATAGCAGTCTCTATTTGAAAACATCAAAACCAGTAGTTAATCAAATCGATGACCAGCACCATATGAATATACAACTTTCCTTTAGAAGTCCAGAACAGAGGAAATCCACGGTAGCCCTTAACAAAGCTGGAGACTACTTTAGATGATGTATCAAGTACAGAACCAATGGAAGCCAAATTGATCAACAGTGACTGAAAGTCAAGATCCATCAGAAACAAAGTCAGACCCCCAGATCATCTTTTTCCATATCTTTCACTTTGTTGTTTGAATGTGCTGTTTCCAAGAACTAGACATGCTGACCGACAGAAAAATCTGAAAGCAAAAGTTATATGATACCTCTCATAAGCATCTACCAAATATCACAAAACATTGTTTTACTTATTTAATCTAGTAAAATCGAACTGATTCAACAGAGCTTGAATAGTCATCTTTTTATTCAAAACTGCATAACCTTTCATGTAGGAGTAAAACTCTCATTTCAAATCGGCTCATGGAAAGAAGCCCCAACTTGAATGGTACAGGCTAACCTGATCTCATCATATCTCAGAAGCTAGGCAGGGTTGACCCTCATTAGTATTTGGACGGGAGACCACCAAGAAAGTCCGGCCTCATTATGTAGAGGCCGGCAAATCACCTCTTGCCTTGAAAACCTTATGGGAGTGCTATGAGTCAGCTGTGACTGGAGGGCACTTTCCACCACCAATGGAAAGAACACTTGGCATAGTAACGCCAACTAAAAAGTTGGAAATTTACTTTTAATGGTCTGAAATAATAGCGCAGAGTATTTTTTCTAATGATGTTTATTTTGTAATAGTCACTCTTGGAAAAATGGCCGGGCCATTGTACTGCACTGAATCAAGGGCTAATGACACCAGGTTAAGCAGAGTCCCACCCTGAACCCACTGACATCAATGCACTTACAAGGATGTAACTCCTTCTAGGATTGCACTGTTAGCCTGTTTCTTCCTCACACACACTACTAATATAGATTTTAAGAACCCACTTCCCACATTGATACTTTGAATGTAAAGACTACACGGGCTAGATAGAAGAAGCATTCCGTTCAGAACGTGCTTTCTTCTGCTGCCAGTCGTATTTGCAGTATTCACAAGTGGCACATTCCAGGTTAGCATCAGTTCTGACAGTGCTCTAAGAGAAGATATCTGAACTACTGATCTGCAGCTCTTGGGCTTTTCCCCCCACTGGGCTAGTTTGCATATTGTCACTCTCGTGTTACATTTGCATGTATTTTGTGACATGAGAGTGATTCTCAAGAGTACATCTGTGTCTTTAAAATTCAGCACGAGTACTCTCCCACAGTCTGTAACTATGACAGCAAAATGCTTTCTGATTATATATACAGACTAGATTTTTTAAAAGAATATAAAGGCATCAGAGGCTTATAGTGAGATTCGTACAGTGGAATATTTTTCAGAAGCTGTCAGTTTAGGATTGCTTCATTAGTACATCCCATCAGGCTTAATGCACCACACAAATTTCCTCAGGAATGTAAAATAAGGTTTGCTCAGTATATTGTCCCAGTCAGAGATGAAAATCAAATGCTGGGAAAGCACTGGAGGACTCATAGAATAAGGAAAGCAGTATTGTACCACACAAATTCATAATAAATAGGGACATTAGAGGGGAGGGGGACACTGAGAGTTCCCAAAATGCTATCAAGATGTGGTAGAAAAGTTCAATTGTCGATTTTTAAATCTGAAGTGTGATGCCTTCCCTGAAAATGATGCAAATATTTTAACTCTGCATGTTAAGGCTTAGGATACTTAACTTGCAAACTTCAGTTAAAAACTTGCAATAGCCTAAGAAAATACCTTCATATCCTCCCCACTCCTCATGAATGAATAATGAAAGAAATGCATGACTCATGTACCAATGCAGTAAGCCACAATATTAATGTTGCTGGTATGAAAATAATTACTTTGTATATCAGATACATGAGGTGGCTACAATAACTATTTTGCATGAGCTCAGAGACAAGGCTACGCTAGCCTCCAGCACTGTTAAAGAAAAACAATATGCTATAGATAAAGCCAAAGTTAGGAAAGGGACACTCACAACTCACCCCTCCATTAAATTATTGATAGTATTTCATGCACTGAATTTCCAAACAACATATTCACTCACTCGATAACCACATGCCCCAACTGCGTTCAGGTCATCTTTGAAGGCCTCCTTTGGATGCCCCTTCCAAAAAAACCCTGCCTTCTTAGTTGTGGTGCCAAAGCTTTGAAACTCCCTCTCCAGAGAGATTTATCTGCCTCCCTTTATCACTATCTTTCGCCAGTGAGTGAAAGCTTTCGTATTTTCTCTGGTGTTCCCTTCAAAACTTGTGTTAGCTTGCTTCCCAGGTTGTGTTATTATTTGGATTGTTTAAATGTTTTATGTATACTGCTTTAAATATTTTAATGGTTTTATGCTCACCACATTGGGCACCTATTTGGGTGAACTGGATGAGTGACATAGACATAAAAATAAATAGATGTGTGTATCAGAAGCTGGTGATCACTTTTTAGGGGCTTTAGAAGGAAAAAGAGCATTGGAAAGGGACAATTTAGAAGCAAAGTAGTAGAGTAGCAGGGCTGCTTAAACTTTTCCTAACCACTTGGCTCCAAATGTTTTCACCCGGCATAGTCCCAAATATGTTTGTGAACGGAGAACTGACAGGTAGGAAAACAGATGTGTACACCCACCTACTGCTTTTCTTTCTCAAACTGTCCTAGCTTTCTCTTTTCTTTTTTAACAAAAAGGAGGGTCTCATTGGGCTCTGTTATATACATGGAGTGTAATTTGAGGATAGGACCTGATTTTACATATGAGAGTTTTTAAAACAACATACTTCCCAGCAATTAGACTCCTCTATCAAATACATAAATAAAGTTTAACTAATGCATTCAGTCCATGGTGAGTCATACCAAACTGCATCATGATTTATACATAATGTTGGCTTGTAGACAAAAACAATTCTTAAAAAAAAACCCTCAATGTTCACACATTTCTGAAATGTCTTGAGTGCAGAAAAGGCATTTAGAAAATAAAACCTCACACACAACAGTATCTAGAGTGAACATGGTGTCTCATTTTTGACAGCTTCCCAAGAACCCTGGAACACTTTTGACAGATTGGAGAGAATGCTGAAGATGGAATGTGAGACCCAGGCTCAAATCCAGGCACATAGGGTTGCTGGGTGAGAGCCGAAAACCCCTAGAAGGTTTTGAGGACAAGGCAACACATTGCATAGACATCACTTCTAGTCACATAACCAAAAGTGATGTCAAGCATCATGCAAATGCTTTAGAAACCCCAACCCCCCTCCCCCCCAAAAAAAACCCTCTCCTGCAAAAGTCTTCTGAAATAGAACCATCTTGCACACCTTCCTAAGTGTGGTCAGGGAAGATGCCTTCCATATCCATGTACTTCCATACAGAGGACATAATCTACCACAAAAGAAAGCACTTGACCTTGTATCAGGTGGCAATATCCCATGTCCTGCACTTACTAACTTGGGCAGAGGCAGGCAGCCATCACCAGGCTGGGAAATACCTAGAGGTTTTGGAGGTGGAGCAGGGTTTGGAGTGGGCTTCATTGGGGTATAATGCCAGAGAGTTCACCTCCCAAAGCACCACTTACTCTAGGTGAGCTGATCTGTTTCATGTGGAGATCAGCTCTGATCCCAGGAGACCCCCCAGCCCTGACCTGGATGGGACCAGCAGCAGCAAGAAGAGCTCTTCTTTAACCCACTGCTTCTGGGAAGGCTGAAACATGCCACAGCATAACACATTCACCCACTCCACCACCACAGGAGCTGGCAGCAGCCAGAAGACACAGTGAGAGCAAGGATGGTTTGGCAGCAGCTGGTCTCACTGGAGCCTGCCCAGGCAAGGGAGAAGGCCAGCAATGCACCAAGGCCTCAGACCCAAAGGATCCTGGGGGTGTGGCAATAGCAAAGGAGGCATAGTGGACCTGGCTTGATAAAAGAAAGTCCCTGACAGAAATACCAGATCCAGATGAGAGCATGTAGTATGGTGGAAAAGGGGCAGGCAGTCCCAGCTTCACTGTGCCCAATGAGGCTAGAAGCAGGGTTGTCTTAACACACGAGTAGGCTGGGCAGTTTATCAGGGAGGCCACAAGCATAGGGGTCCTATGCTAATCTATGTACGTATTAATATTTTGTGATACGTTTGCATTGATTAATAATAATTCTTAGTAAATATCTTCACCTTTATGATTTGCCAATCAAATACTGTTTTTAAGTTGAATTTTTTTTTGTTTTTCAAGTTTAAGACTCATGTTATTTTTTCCAGACAATTGTGTTGATTAATCTTTGCTGTACAGCATGTTTTTAAATGTTTAAACACTGATTTTGTTGGAGGTACCTATAAATATGTTTAATTTTATCAATGCAATCTTTTTTTATTCCTATGAGTGGTTGTGCCTGGATTGAAGGGAGAAGAAGCTATGTGTTGTGTATGTGGATCTGTTGAGGACTGAGCCTGAGGTCCAAGGTAGGATCCAAACAGACGCATAACTGACCAATCAGTTTAAACCAATCAAGCTAAGCCAGCCAATGGCATGCGACCACATCTGAGTCTGTTGTGTCAATTGTGTATATAAATTTTTTTTTTCTGAGTGGCTTTTCAGTGCAGTCTCAGTACAGCTTGTATCATGTTCTGTCACCAATAAAGAACTGCAATGATTCCAGTGTCTTTGAGTCACTGACCCATGAGATCGACCATAGATTGAACACTTGGGATATCACTTTCTCGAGTAACCGTTCAAAAGATGGATCCAGGAACAGCCAAGAAGGAAAAGCTTGACCACCTCCTAGACTGCAAAAGAGAACAACACAAACAGTCTTGACTGAGGGAGCTGGGTGGAAGTGAACCCCCACTTTCTCTACGGCCTGTCTGAGACCCTCCCCAAGCCCTGCCAGGGAGGCAGAGAATTCTAGATGGTGCTACAGCTCTGGCCTCTGCCCTTGAACTGGAGGAATTGTACATAGCTTTTCTAGACCCCTGCTGGAGGCAGAGATCCCCTGCACCCACATGGGTTCCCCACCATTGATTAGCTGGCCAGTATATGTTGGGGACTTACCAGGAGGAGGAGGGAGGCCTAGGTTATGTCATTGGCAACATGGCAATCCTACTTCCTGCATGCACCAGAAGAGACACCATCACCCTAAATAAGTTTGCTGGATAAGATTCAGTAGATGCAATCAAAGCTAAAGAAAAGCTCTTCTTTTGGCACTGTCACCAGGATTTCACAGCCTCTCAAATGGCTCTGTAACATATTATGATTCAGCATTATTTTCCCACTAACAATGCTGTCTGTCTTGCTGTCTCCCAACTTTTTCACAGACCTCTACAGAGTTATTTTCTAAGCTCTCAAAATTCCTCAGAACCAAAATTCCTTAGATATGCAGCCATCTTTGAGAACATCATCTTAAGTGGTCACCTGCCTCTGTGCATGAGGGTAGACATGGTAATTTTTGCCACTGCAAACAGTAATTTGACTGTGACCCAGGATTTGGGATGTTTTTATTTCAACATTTCGAAATTATTGGATTCTTTCCCTGCTGAATTCTCAATCTTTGCATGTTTTTATGCACCCTTCCTCTCTTCCTCACAGCATTTTATCTTGGGGAAGGTTTGAATCCCTCTCAGCCATGGAAGCTTGACGGGAAAATCTGTAAACCGCTCCTGTGGAGTGGTAAAAATAAAACAGTAAGGGCATTGTGGGTGGAGAAAGGGGCGGGGCGAGTCCATGATAAAAACTTGGAGGTGGCTCCCGATTGGCCCATCTGAGTGTCAGTCCAGGGCCAAATGGTCAATCGGGAGCCCAGTTAGCCCATCCTGGACTCAGAGGTGAGGTGGCCAGGGGAAGACGCTTCGGCGCTGGGAAAGGAGCAGGTCTGCTGCGTCGAAGATGTGGCAGCCCTGCTCCTTTCCCGCCACTGAAGCCAAGACCTTGGGCGGGGTGGGGAAAAGTCTTCAATGCAGCGAGAAGAGCAGGTCGAAGCCAGGGCCTCGGGAGGGAGGGGGGAAAAGGCTTCGCCGCAGCGACAAGACCAGGCCCGCCATGCCAAAGCAGGGACATCGGGGGGGAGGGGTGGGGGAAAGGGGGCGGTGAGGATGGCATGGTAGAGGGGCCCGCAAGGAGCCTTGTGAGCCCACAGGGCCCATCAATGCCCATGCTAATTATGTTATAAACTGCTTTGGGTCTCAATAGGGAAAACAAGTATGATATAAATATATAAACTTATAAACCTATAAAATAAAAATGTGACTAATGGGAACAGTGCTTATTTGGGGAGTCTTTCATCTGACATTTATTCCTTTTCATGGTTGGTGGTAATATATAGAACAGAGTTTTAGAGTATTCAAAATTCCTCCCCTCTCGGTAATCCTTATAGGGTAGAGCAGTGTCATTATAAAATTCTACAATAGAGGTAATTAGGAAAGGGACTGAAAATAAAATGATCAACATCATAATGACCTTGCATATATCTATGAGGGGCCAAATTTCAAATTCCGTGCACAGTTCTGATGATCTCATCTCACAAAGAATATTGTAGAGGTGGAAAAGGTACAGAAAAGGCCAACAAAAATACTTAAGAGTCTGGGACATTTTCCATATGAAGAAGCCAAGAGGTCTGCAATTTTTCAGGTTAGGGTAAGTACATTTAAATAAGTTTATAAAATGTTGCCTGGTATACAGAAAATGGATAGAAAGAATTTCCTCTTCCAAACTACTAAAACTCACAGGCACTTAATGAACTTGATTGGTAGTCTCATTTTGCAACACACAATTGATTTGTGGAACTCACTGAAATAGAATGCAGTGACATATGCTACATTTGATGGCTATAGAAGGGCATTAGAAAGAATCACAAACTCTAGTTCCATCAATTTTTGGCTGAATGGAATGTCCATGCAGTAAACCTTACCCATAATGGGGAACAGTATCTCCTGCCTTCCAGGCCATCTGGGTGGCCCCTGTGTAAAACAAGATGCTGAACTGCCATTGACACAGCTGGCCTATTCTTGTTCTTCCACTGCAAATGTGGGAGAACAGTGATTTAATAAAACTACCTAGTGAGTTGATGGCATATGAGAGATTTGAAACACCAATTTCTTCTTCCTGGTTCACAGTTCACTCTCTTAACCACTATACCTCCTTTGTTATTGACCCTGGCAACTGATGCTATATTGGTTGCCAAATTTTTAAAACTCCAATTCAAAACCCATCTTTTGCCATGTAGCATTCTTTATCTTTGTTCTCTGCAGACAAATCAATATTAATTTATTTAATTTATATCCTGTTGTTCCATTAGTAAGCTCCAAGTCTGGATCAAAATCAACAATGGATAAGCCAATCAAGAGAAATCTAAACAATGGCTTATAGAAATCAATGCACTGTGAAAATAAAGATAACAATCTTATAATGACAAGTGACTATAATCCAGCAATGGAAGGAAAGCATTTCTCTCTTACTCCCGGCAATTAATATCAGAGCAGTAAAATCAAATGGAAGGCTGGCCATGTCCCACCCTCTATTATATTATTTAGTATTGTTGTACCAGAAGCAGGAAAAGGCAAATGGAGACTGTCCTTGGCTTATTCATTGGTCACTGATATTTCCTGTGATTGGAATGAATTGTTTTATGCAAAGTAATTCAGAGAACTGTAATTTCCATTTCAGTTTATAGAATTAAGGCAATCTTTTTACAAATATTTAAAACACCTCTCAGTCCTTTAAATATGAATACAAATATCCATAGGAACCATCTGTCCCTCTTAATAAAACAGTAAGAGAGGTTGGGGTGGGCCAAGTCCGGGAACAAAACTCCCGGATTGGGCCGTTGCCCCCAGACTGACAACCGGAGAGGCCAATAGAGACGGGCTTCGTGCCTCCCGATTGGCCTCTCCGCTTGTCAGTCCACCCCCAATGGCCCACTCGGGCAGTGTGCAAAGTGTGCCTTCTGATTCCAGCCTGAGTCCCGCCCTCGGTACAGAGCCACCATTGGCCCAGCGATCGGCCCAACTTTGCTGCTGCGCTGCTTGCCTGCCTCGATCGCTGCCCCCCGGATGCCACCAGTCCCTGGGACTGTGTCCCCGCCATCCTCACCAGGCTGCCATTTGGCCATGACTCGCAATCCGGCCCTGAGCAAGTAGGAGCTCGATAGCATGCCACTTCACTTCACTTCACTTCACTTCACTTCACTTCACTTCACTTCACTTCTCTCCACATTTCTCCCCTTGCTGGGCCACCGTAGCGCTTGTCGGCCTTTGCACAGAGGGCTCTGTGCACCAGGCTGAGGTGACGGTGCCAAGGGGGGCGGAAGGGTGGCCGGCCGGAAGGGCGGCGAGGAGCTGGGCTGCTGCAGGGCATGGCCACCGGAGCTCCCTTGCCCGCCAGCTTGCTGCAGGGGCGCGCGTCTGCCTCGCTCTTTCTCATGGCCCTGTCTCACTGCAGCCACCTTGTGCCCTTTCCTTTGCGTGGGCCCTGTGCTGCCTTGCCGGGACTAGCCAGAGCATGGTGCACCCCGGGCGGCCTTAGCCTGGGAGGCCAGGAGCCTCTTCCTGCCGTGGAGACAGACCAGGAGGTTTGAAGAGCCGGACGTGGCAGCCAGTACTTAGGGGGAAATGCCCCACAGGTGGCGGGGAGGTGGTTTGCCTGCAAATTCTGTGCCCCTGCAGCAACCTGGGTCTTCTCGGCCGCCACTGGTGCCTTTTTCTGCCCAAGAGGGCACCAACGCTCTAGGGACAGGCACCCTGTGGCTGTCGCATCTGCTCCGTCGCCAGGCTCGCCCATTCGGACACGGCTCACCCCAACTTCGCCGCCAGGGATCGCCACGTGGAGGACTGTGCAGGTAGCCGGGGGAGCTGCGCCTGAGTCCCTACCTTGCCCCATCGCCTTTGCTCTCACCTCCAATGGTCCCCTGGCTCTGGCACCTGCACCAATGCGCAGCCCTTGCCATGGGTCTGGGGGAAAAACCCACGCCTGTCCCGGCCTCTTCCAGACCTGTCCTAGCTCCCTCTGCATTTCAGAGTGCAATGGGCTATATTTCTAGTTATAACATAATGGAACCAATGTTTTTGCTGCTGCCTTGCGGTTCAATTTAGCCCATTGTAATGGGTCTCTAACCCAGCTAGGCATACCTGAGCATGCCAGTCCCTAGCCTGGGTAAATGGGGAAACACCTGGCAACCTACTTTGTAAAAAACATTTTGCCAAAAAAAATCCTATGGTACAGGTCTTAAACAATTTCAATATTGTGCACATCAGGCCAGAAGGTACTCAATAAGTGACATGATGAGGAGCAAGGACCTCCAGCAAGTAGTCCTGGATTTTACCATCTACTATTCAGGACACAACTCCATAAGAAGGAACAGCATGGCTTTTATTGCAAGCAAACATTTTTCTCAAGCTGTGGAAAGTTCTTCCACGATCAATGATCAAATCATGACAATTCAAATTTGTGCCAAGCCAATAAATATCACAGCTGCCCACGTATATGCTCCAAGAACTGATGCAACAGTGGCAGAAATTGAAGATTTCTATACCGCCATTCAAAGCACTTAAAAATAAGTACCCAAGAAGGATGTCATTTATATAATGGATGAATTTAATGCAAAGTCCAACCCAAAGCTGTGTCAATGTTCCTGTTCCTGTTTAAATATTGTTCTGGTTGACATGTTAGGATCTTTATATTTGTTGTATTTGTTTTAATGTTCTATGTAATTACCACAAAATGTTATATGTAAACTGCCCAGAAGGGTGGTATGGAAGGGCAGTATACAAATCTAAATAAATAAAGGTTGGCACACAAGCAGAGAGAGACATGCAAATTCAGACTTGGAGAAAGGAATGATGCAGGTGATTGTCTGGTACAATTCTGTCATGGAAATCAGTTTTACATCATGAACACTGGGTTCAAGCAGCATGAATGTCACCTATACACTTGGACATCACCAAGTGGACTACACAGGAACCAAATCAACTATATCTTATGCAGCTGATGATGGTCCAATTTAATCCTTGCTGTCAAAACATAACCAGATGTTTGCTGCAGTTCAGATCATGAATTGTTATTGACTAAAATCAAAACAAAATTCCACAACATCAAGAGAACATCAAGGTTAAGGAAATTAGATGTAAATAAAATTTTGCTCACATATGCAGTAGAGGTGAAAATTTGATTTCAACTACTGGATGCAACAGAGAAGATGCCTGATAAACTGTGGCAGGAAATTCAGTTAACTGTTATTGGAACAGCAATTAAACACATACCACACAAGAAGCCAGAAAAAAGATCAAAAATGGCTCTCAGGTGAAACTATAAGAATAACTGAATGTAGAAAAGCAGCAAAAGCTGCATACAAAAGAGCAGAAGCAAGAAAATTAAAAGCAAATCTTCATAGGGCAGCAAGAAAAGACAGTGCAGCTTACTGGAATCAGAAATGCACACTATTAGAATATTACAAAAAGGGAGACACGACAAATGATTTTGCACAAGTAAAGAGGTTCTGAATGCTATTTGCTGCTTGAAAAAGCATTATCAAAGATAAACAAGGGAAGGAACTGACTGACCAACAGAGCATTAAGAACAGGTGGCGGGAATACACAGAAAAAATGTAGGCATGCAGAACAGAAGTTTGCTCTCTTCAAAATGCCACCTCCAACTGCCTATGGATCCCTGGCCCTAAAGAGGCACATCGGACCTCAACAAGGGCCAGGGCCTTTTCAGGCCTGGCCCCCACCTGGTGGAATGAGCTCCCCGAAGAGATCGGGACCACGCTGGAACTTTCACAATTCCGCAGGGCCTGCAAAAAGGAGCTCTTCCACCAGGCATTTGGTGGGGCCGATTGACCCATAACATCTACAGGTCCCCCCCCCAACTGAGAGATTGAACCTGCTGAGGGAGTGTCAAAGTTATTGTTGAAGTGCTGTTCTAATTGTTCCAGTTGGTGTATTGTTGTTATTGTTATACTGTTATATTGATTTTGAGTGTTCTATGGAAATGTTCCAAAATGTTTTATGTAAACCACCCATAGCCACAGGGAAGGGCGGTATAAAAATCTAAATAAATAAATAAACAAACAAACAAATAAATAAAATGAAAAAGCAATAGAACTTGAACTGCCCATTCTTGAGGAGAAAGTTGAGTGAGCCTTGAGTCACCAAACAACAAGGCCCCAGGCACTGACATCATACTCATGGAACTCAATCAAAACCAATAATGGAACTCAATCAAATCACTCACTCACTCAATCATGGAACTCAATCAAAACCATTACCTCTTTGGGCTAGAAAATCTGGGAAACTAACTGGCCAGAGGAGCAGAAATGATCTGTGTTGATCCCACTACCCAAAAAGGGTGGTTCAATAAACTGTTTCAATTACCATACAATAGCAGCCCTCATTTCTCATGCTCAAAATCATGCAACGACACATAGCAACAACCATTGAAAGGAAATTACTGGATGTTCAAGCTGGCTTTCGACAACAACAATAGTTCTCTGGTAATGGAGGAATGCAGAAATCACTAGGATGCATAAGATCATACAAGAACCATCATGCTAGCTTCCCAGCTGGATGAAGATAATGACATTGTCAGGATTTCTTCAACATAGTCTTTCTCTATGATGCCAGAGCTGCCTACAATGAAATATCAGAGAGCAATTTGCTGGAAGATGTGGACATTTTCCATTTTAGCAATTTTTCATATTTGCCACCATTCCCATGCCTTCATTTTCCAAATGCACTTTTAGACCCTGCATTATCTCATGATATAACAGTGTAAATTAGGCTACTAAGCATAGCCTGATAACCATGAGATAGAGGAGATATGGGGACTTGCAGCAGGCAATTCAGTTAGTGACCCTGGTGCAAAGAAGTGACATACTTGGAGAAGGGGGGGATGCTCCAACATTCCTCCACAGTCTATGGTCTAGCTACAGGCCATATGATAGACTCGTTTCTATGTGGCAGAATGGACCTGCTCTGACCTGTTGGACCTATTGCACCGTGCCCAGTCCAAGGGGCCCAGTCCAAGGGGCACTAGAAAAAGAAGAGCTGTTTTTTGGTACCTCACTTTCTACTATCCAAAGGAGTCTCAAAGCAGTTTACAATCACCTACCATTCCTCTCCCCACAGCAGACCCCTGTGATGGAGGTGAAGCTGAGATAGCCCTGAGAGAACTGAGACTGGCTCAAGGTCACCCATATGGAAGAGTGGAGACTCAAACCCAGTTCTCCAGATTAGAGGCCATCACTCTTAACCACTACTCCAAGTGTTCTCTCTCTGCCTTGATGGACTCAACACCAAAGAGATCTTCTCCTAGTTGCAAGGAGTTTATATCATATCTGTTTCTTTATCTTATGACCTAGCCAGGCTGTGTCGAAGAGGCATTTTCTGATTATCTACAGGAATTCCTTCACAGAGAATAATCCTGGAGTCTGCCTAATCCAAAATCAACCCAGATCTCTTTTTCCTGCTTAGAGGAAGAGTGGGGGCTGGACCATGTCATTTTTTTAATGGGACCTATTAGCATTACTTAAGAGATAGCTGAGATAAACCTGACTAACTCTTCCTCCCTGCCTGGTCTCTGGCCAGAAAAAAAAATGGTTTAAATGTTCAATACAAACCTTTAAGGGGGGGGGCTTTCTGACAAGGATTCTCACCCCTTACGTGCAACACATCCACATAAAGGAGGGGGTTGGCCCAATCTCCTTCCCCCCTCCTCCCTTGCCTCTCCCCCTTACCTCTCACTTCCATGATGTCCTTTGTGGCCCCTCCCCCTCTCTCTTTCTCTTACACACACACATGGAGACATATACTTCTCCACTCCACGCTGCCCTCTCCCCCCTTAGCTATTGCTTCCCCAACCTCATCCCTGGTACCTCCCCACTCTCAGAAACACACACACACACACACACACAGATTTCTTCCTCTCCACAACTTCCCTTTTGTGGCAAAAGGGCTGTTGTGTTTGGCAGTCCTCTTCCACCTCCGCTGGGTGTCCCAAAGCTGGCTGCTATGAGGATCCTCTGGGGCTCTCGGGGTACCATGGCTGGGTCAGTCTCTGTGAGCGCCACCTTCATGGCTGGAATGGCTTCTGTGGGCTCTGCCTCTGTGACTGGGGCAGCCTCCATGGGCTCTGGCTCCACAGCTGGGCCAGCCTCTGCATGTTCCACCTCCACAGCTGGGCTGGCCTTCACCACTATGGCTACCCAGCCGATCGCAAGCTCCAGCTTTGCAGCTAGGCTGGCCTCTGTGAGTTTCAGCTCTGTGGCTGTGGCCTGTGGAGGGTACTTCATGGCTGGGCTGGATTTGTCCACCACTGCAGCTGCCCCAGTTTCGACGGGCGCCACCTCCATGGCTGCACTGGCCTTCTCCACCACCACAGCAGCCCTGACTTGGTGGGCGTCGCCTCTACTGCTGGGTCAGCCTCTTCAGCTGCTGCACCACCACTGGCCACCTCCATGGCAGCTGTCGCTCATGGTCTTCTGGCACACTTGGTGGGCGGGGCTTATAGACTTAACTTCCATTTCACTGAGTATGCCAGAAGATGCATTCTGCATCAAAACTACATTTCTTCACAGTCTTGGGTGTCTTCACATAGAGTTTTGGGCAAATGCTAGAGCACCATCTTGTCACTTTCAGGTTGCACCAGAAGTGACAATGTTGCACTGGGCAATGCTGATCACCCCCATCCCATACTCATGACATCATAACATGCCCAGGAAACCTCAGTTTGAGATGATGAGCACCTGGCAACCTTACTGACCCCACCCCCAACCAGGATACTCATAAAATCCTGGTAACAAGCCTTTTGGTTTCTTCACTCTCCAAGTCTGCTCAGAATAGTCAAGTTACACAGTTGCAGTTTTAAACTGAGTCGAACTGTAAACAGTAACGTTGTTCTGGTTGGCAGAATGAACCTGATTTTTTTCACTACGCAGCATACTATAAGGGCAGACAAGAAGGTGTATCAAGCTTAAGAGTTGTCGCACTTCAGCTCTCTTCACCCAGCACATATGTATGTGCTCAGAGTTTTAAAAAATATTTCCTAAAATCATTTGATTGTGCATTATCACTTCAGTCAGCAATAGCAAATTGATTTCTTACAAGCAACTTGAATATATTTTTTTGAAAAAAACCCTGTTTGTTACTAATTCTTCTTCCTAGCAGGAAGCTCAGCACCAGCAAACTAAAAAATGTACCCCGCTTCCTTTCAAATAAAGGTTTCAGTCGGCATGCCTAGTAACAAAGAAGGGAAAGCATCCTCTACTTTAAAATGTGAAGGGGAATGAAAATGTGGAGTACTGAGAAACAGTAACCATGAAACCCCATGATGCCTTTCTAAGTCACTTTTCCCATGTAGAAGTACCCTTTAAATCCCTGCCGCTGCTCTCATCTGCATTTAGATTCTGTTCTGTCAAAGGGTAATTTCATAATCACAGTGAAGCACTTCCCAGCATGTAGTGTTTCTGTTCATGTGTTGCTATTCCTTTCCCCCCTTTTTGAGTGGAATTCAGTGATTACTTCAAGGTACCTGGATTTATAATGATTCATCTATAGCAACTGTTAATGTTTGCACCTGTTTTGTTTGTCAGCCAAAATCTAATATTTAGAGTCCTGGTTCATGAACATTGCTGGGGGTTGGAACATGAAATAGCATGGCATAAGCAGCCCTTTCTCTTTCTGTATGCAGAATCTCCTGTGTGCAAAGTGTCTTTTCTGTGAATGCCTAATTGTACAAAGACCCAGTTTGCATGAACCCCCTCCCTTTTGTTAACCCCCTTAATCACATATCTAAAGCCAAACTTGGCCATAGAGTATGAATTAATATATCAACCTAATGAAGCTAGAAATAGATATGACATATTTCTTTATAAACCTGAAGGAATTCCCAGGTCTGTAGAAAAATCTGAAATTAATATATATATATATATATATATATATATATATATATATATATATATATATATATATATATATATATATATATATATATATATATATATATATATATATATATATATATATATATATATATATATATATATATATATATATCAAATGATTACAATTCCTGTAAATAATAGAAACAATGCTTTAAGGAAAATAGTGCCAACTACCCAAGTTTCCATTTGGGGGTTGCTAGGCAACTCCAGAGCCTCTTGTGGCACAGAGTGGTAAGCAGCAGAAATTCTGTCTGAAGCAATGACCATGAGGTTGGGAATTCAATCCCAGCAGCCGGCTCAAGGTTGACTCAGCCTTCCATTCTTCCGAGGTTGGTAAAATGAGTACCCAGCTTGCTGGGGGGTAAACTGTGATGCCTGGGGAAGGCACTGGCAAACCACCCTGTATTGAGTCTGCCATGAAAACGCTAGAGGGCGTCACCCCAAGGGTCAGACATGACTCAGTGCTTGCACAGGGGATACATTTACCTTTACCTTTAAAGGTAAAGGTAAAGGTAAAGGTATCCCCTGTGCAAGCACCGAGTCATGTCTGACCCTTGGGGTGACGCCCTCTAGCGTTTTCTTGGCAGACTCAATACGGGGTGGTTTGCCAGTGCCTTCCCCAGTCATCACCGTTTACCCCCCAGCAAGCTGGGTACTCATTTTACCGACCTCGGAAGGATGGAAGGCTGAGTCAACCTCAAGCCGGCTGCTGGGATTGAACTCCCAACCTCATGGGCAGACAGATTCAGACAGCATATCGCTGCCTTACCACTCTGCGCCACAAGAGGCTCTTGCCTTTACCTTTAGGCAACTCCAATAATGGAGACTTCCTGTCTTGGTTTCAGTAAAGCAGAGGTGTATGGGGGTAGAGGGGGAGAAGGTGTGGACTCCAAAACAGCCTTTGGTGTAAACTACATGGAGCTTTTATTCCAATCCCAGGTCGATTCAGTCCCTGCTGTCTACACAGAATGCAATTTCCGTTTTGATTTTGGGTGATTTAAATTTTCCTTCTGCAGCAAGAAGGATTGATCCTACCCTTATTGTGCGATATCTTAGAGTGCTTTTAATGCTCAATATTTAAAGAATCGAATTCAGAAAGCAGGCTCTCCTCCGTGGTAGAGAACCCCTGATTGGCCAAAGCTGATCATGTGACAAACTTGCCTTAAAGGAGAAGCTCCTAATTTCTCTCAACTTCTGTCAGTCTTGGATTTTTTTCTCCCTCCTTTGCCTTCTTCAATCCCCTCTCTCCCCCCTCCAAGCAAAGAAAGAGGCTCCATGCTTGGCTCCTCTTCCCCCCCCCCATCAAGAAAAGAAAGAAAGAGGCTTGGCTCTCCCCCCCCCTTCTGAACTACCCTAACCACTTGCAGAACACTTTCCTGTTTCAATGGGGGGGGGAGAGGAAGACCCAATTTCAAATAGATCTGAATTCAAGAGGATTGACAATGGAATAAACAAAGTGCAGACACTGCCTTTGAAAGGACTCTCATTTCCCTCCTGTGTCATGTCCCCTGATGGAAGAGGACTCACCACACAACTGAGCCAGGATTATTCCTGGAAGAGAGAAGGGGGAAAAGATGGGAAGCAGATAAAGGTGGGTTTGGCTGAGGGGTAGGAAGAAGAAAATGAAACAAGAAAGGAGGAGAGGCTATAGGACTACCACGGAAGGAAAAGAAGAAATAGTGGGGGAGGTGTTATAGAGGAAAATGTTACGCCCCCCACAAATCCTTGAGGTCCCTTGCTTGTAAATATTTTACCCTTGATCCATGGTGTTGCATCCATTGTTATATTTTCTCTATTTTTTTTTAAGGCATATAATAAAACTTCCAGGAAAGAGTAAATGTAGAGGGAACCTTTGGCTGCGGGGCACTGATGGTTTTTAACAATTCTGAAGAAGGATCTAGTGTAAGTATGTAAACCTTGATCCTGGATAGAATTTCTTTTATCTGAGATAGGGGCCTGATTTTTGTGGCATTATATAATTCTTGTGTCAATGGCCATTCTTCTAGATATTTCCCCGTGCCTTCTGGCGATTGTGGAACTGGATATAACAATTCAGTAATTATGAAGCACTTTAAATGTGTCCTCATGTACTTTGTCAGTGACAGAACCTTCTTTTCTTCATATGCTGTAATGTCATTATACCATCATAACCTTATTTTTTTAAAGGCTGGATGTATTGTGGGGAAAAGCATGGTTGGTGAGGAAAAGCAAATCCAGAACCGTTTCTACATGGAGGGGTAACATATGAGTGTCTTCCTGCTTGCCCCAAAAGTCATTTTGTGTAAATGGTTGGCTTAAAATCAAAGTGCTCAGACCCCTGTATGATCAGGAGAAGGATGCTTGATCACCCGCCCCTCACTTTCTCAGCTCATTTCCCACCTCCGGAAAACACAAATGAGAAGGTTCTTGCCTGTCTGAGTTGTGAGAAGGCTGAACGTGGTAAATGAAGCCCCAAAAGACATTGTGTGTCAATGGCTGTCTTAAAAACAAAACACTCAGATCCCTGTATGATCAGGAGAAGGCTGCTCAATCACCCACCTCCCCACTTTCCCAGCTCATTCCTCACCTCCAGAAAACACAAATGGGGCTGTGTTTTGCCTGCCTGATCCCAAAAAGACAATGGACACTTTAAAGAAGATTTTATTTTACATTTGACAATGTATTTTGCCTTTGTGGATGCATGGCAACATGGACTGCAGCATTTTAAAAAAATACTCATAGCAGGAAATGGAGAGGGGACTGCAGGTGTGAGGGGTGGACAACGCTACAGAGACTAACACACCTCCCCCACTCCATATGGACTTGCCTCTGGTTGCTCACTAGTTGTTCACTGATGGGATGCATGATGGAGGGTGGTAAAATCCAGTTTTGGCGATTTCCCTCACCACAAGTTAAAAATGGCCCAAACTCAACCTAGCTCCTTGACAGCTTCGGGATGCAGGTGATGTCATGTGGAGGGGGCTCTAAAATCTGACAACACTTGAAAGCTGTCCAGGGGCAGATTCATCATGCGGAAATGGTCTAGGAATTCCTCATTGGAAAACTATGAATTACGATCCAAAGGAAGAAAAATATCTCTGTAAAGGAGAATTTGGAAACAGTGGGGCAAGAGAGCTTTAAATGCAGATCTACTCCTGGGGAGGCAAAATGTTGTGCAGGAAGTTTGCATTGTTTCATTCTTTAAGAACACCTATTTGGGGTATAAGAAAAACTGGCTTTGCACTACATGTTTATTACTCCATTTCTTTCCTGTTGCTGGCATTAACCTTCTGCTTGCCCTTGACCATGTCTCTGGCCCTATTGACTGATGTTGTGAGCTGTGTCCCCAAAATACTACTCTTGATTATCACAGACTGCTCCATCTCCTCACTCCAGAGATCTTTTCTAATCAGATTCAGTCCCAAGTGATCCTGACATGCAGGCTTTTTAAGCTCCTTCCTTTCATTATGAATAACAACAGATATCCTGTGAAGCTTCTCTCCTGCATTTAAACTGTTTGCTCCTACGCACAAGCCCAGACATGGGGAAATGAGCTGCTGTTGTGCTGAAACAAAAGCCTGGGAAATCATCTTTTGCCCTTCACGCTGGGAAAGAGGGGTTTCAAGAGTCCTTTGCCTGTGCTTATGGTTTGGATGGGAGTGAATCAGTGAGCAGACTCACTATTGTTCATCTTTGCATCTCTTCCTCAATTTCAAATATTTGCTCTACAGATAAAGGATGATGGTTCTAGAACTGAAAGGTGTGTGTGGCTGAGGAGAAAGGTTCACAAAGGCAGGGGGAAAAGAAAATACAAGCATAGAATGAGGAAGAATGTGATTCTGGATATGACTGAATCTGCTGTTTTTTCTCATCTTGTAAGTCAAAACATTTTTAGCCTCATTATACACACCTGCCAATATATAGTACTGAAGCAAGCTATATGAAATAGAGCTTTTAAGGGGGAAAATCCCTATAAACATAAGCGGACAATCTTGCTCCGTCTCCTTAAAACTAATTCCTACAACTAATTAGGAGACTGCCTTTTTGGATAACAAAAGAAAAACATTTTTCTTACAAAAAATATAAGAGCATCTTAAACATGACATATTCATGTAGGCACATTATTGTGAACATTGACTTGCTACAGCCCAGGTGAAAGAGAGAGAAGAAGAGAGGTCCTATATATGATGAAACATAAGACAAGCAATAGCCAAAGAGATTCATTATCTAGCCTATGAGATAGTGGGGCCAACTGCACCTGACTGAAAGAACTGTCTTAACCCTTTCCCTCCTAGATCCTCTTGCATGCAAAGTTATAATAGCCAACAGATTGAGTCCTAAAGTTTACTTCACATTGTGCGTGTACATCACCCACCTGATCAAAACCTCATGGCTAATCTTAGGATGGAGAAGGAAATAAAGGGGGTAATTAAAGAAAATAATGTTGTGATGATGGTTGACTTTAAATACTTTCTGATTGACTGGGTAAAAATGTGTTCAAGGGTAGAAATTAAGGGCTTTCCGCACAAAGGGCAATGTGGCTAAATCTGTGTGCTATTGAAAAGTACTGCAGGCAAAAGCAGCAGATCGCAGTAACGCACACAGCCATTTCTAGCGAAAATAGGCTCTCCCACTAGCGCTGTTCTCTTAACGCACAACTTTCCGGTCTTGCTGAAATCGCAATAGGGGAGGCGATATTTTTCCATGCTTCCTCCCACCCCTTAACAGCCAATTAACTGTTGTGTTTGAGTTTCCCTTCAAGGACTCTTTTTAAAAAACCCAAAAACACCTGTAGCAATGCATATTCGTTCCTTCAATATATCAGAAAGACCTTTTCCGCAGACGTAGGTGCTGGCGCTTAATCGTTTACAGGCTCCTCAAGTAACCCCCTCCCCCATGGGCAAGATTTGTGGCTGAAATTATGGGCAGTGTCGAACAAGGGGCTGTATTGTGCTTGGGAACTGTAAAGACACTTGCAGTAGGGAGCTTTGTTTAACTTTTAATCACTCCCGTGGAGGGACTTTAGCCGAAGAAGCTTCTGAGAAGCCTCGCTCGTTTGTTGCTTTCCCCGTCTAAGGAAAAAAAATGGCGATCGCTTCACCAGAAGTTCGGTGGCGAGAGCGGGGGAGGGACATTCTTTCTGCCGCTACATTGAGAACGCACATGCCTTTCGCTGATGTGTTGCAGCTTGTGCGCAGAAGTGTAGCAGTTTTCTCAGGAGGAATCCACTTTTCCCAATTTCCCAAAAAGCGCTACAACTAAGCGTTTTTTGCGGGAGTGTTGCAGGAGTGTTGCAGATTGTGTGCGACGTCATGTGGAACATTGAATTAGTAGCGTTTACCAAAGGTAAGACTTCTGCTACATTTAAGTTGTGCGGAATGGCCCTGAGATTCCTAGACACCATAAATGACTGTGTACTGGAACAGTTGTTCACAGAACCAACTAGAGAGGTAGTGATCCTGGATTTGGTTCTGAGTGGGGTATTAAATCTGACTCAAGACATAGCTGTTGCACCATTTGGTAGCAGTGATTAGACAGATTCATGAAGATACATGGGGGATATGTCTAACAGCAGCTACTAGCTGTAGTGATTAAAGGGAACTTCCACTGTTGCAGGAGGCCCATTAGAGGCAATGTGGTTGCCCACTGTATGAGAGAGGATGCTGCACTAGATGGACCACTGGTTTGATCTAGTATTTTTCTTCTTAAATTCTTAATATGCCAAGTCCAGATTATGTTGAACATTGTTGGCAGAGTTTAAATACGCAAAGAAGTAAAGCACTAGGATGCTTATAATAATAAAATAGTTTGATTTAGAAGAGAAACAACTTTGCACAGAAACAGAGGGGGAAGACCTAACTAACTTTCCAACCTTTGTTCTTTTATTCTTCATTTGGTGCATTCTTTGCAGAGGTAAGCAGGGAGGAAGTGTGCTCAAAGAAGCAGGATGTTTGCAAAAGAGCCAATCAGAATGTAGGAGGAGACTGAAAAATTTTGTTAGTGTTAGTGTTAGTGTTGTTAGTGTTATTTATTACCCAGCACTCCCATTATCAGGAAGTTCCTGATCTACCTATGCTAAATATATCCTTTGATGCCCCATGTAGGGTATTCTTCATATGCTGCCGTATACTACAACTCTTGATTATTCCAACAAAATCAATACAATTAGATTTTGTTTAAGTATACATATTGCACTGTAATTGTGATGTTATTGTAACTGTGCTTCCAGATCGTCATTGTTTGCCACCAACCTCACAGTCCTCAAAATTACACACTAAAAACAAATGAGTTGGGGCATAAAACTATCTCTAAAAGACACAGACCAATTGATGCCAAAATTTTAAAATGAAGGTGATAGCCCTATATTGGTCAAATTTCATTAATGTTCCTTGATTATCATATCTAGGGGCCAAGATCAAGGCACGGCAAATTCCAAATGAAAAATACTTGTGGCCTCTTTATTGAAATATTAATCTTGATAGTCCCCTTATCACATCACTTTTGAAACCAATATCCAGGAGTACAATATCCATATACATTTAATCTTTGTTTTATAAGTTGATAAAATATGAAACTAAACTATAAAGACATTAAAATTAGCATATTTATTGCAGTTTTTATGAGATGCACTACTACAAAACACATAAAATCCTCTAGGATAAATCTACATCTGGTGCTGTCTCAATAACTGTTAAATTTACAATGGCACAGTATTTACACAGACTCTGTTTTAAAGAAATAACTGGATTGTAGAGACATTCTACATGATCGGTATCTTGGTAATCTGGTGGAGGGAATTCTTTGATTGTTAATATTCTCAACTGAAGCTATGATTTTTAGGACTATGAATTTTGAAGAATGTCAAATCAATCTTCCATAGATCATTTAATACTTTAAAGCTTATGATATCTGAGGATTCTGCTGACTGGTTCCAGGTATCAGGCATCTTCCTGTTTACATATGATATGGACAATAATTTTGCCATACAAGCTTTCCTTCCTAGAATCATAGAATCATAGAATAATAGAGTTGTAAGGTACCTCCTGGGTCATCTAGTCCAACCCCCTGCACTATGCAGGACACTCACATCCCAATCGCTCATCTACTGTAATATGCCACCCCTTTGCCTTCACAGAATCAGCCTCTCCGTCAGATGGCTATCTAGCCTCTGTTTAAAAATTTCCAAAGATGGAGAACCCACCACTTACCGAGGAAGCCTGTTCCACTGAGAAACCGCTCTATCAGGAACTTCTTCCGGATGTTTAGATAGAATTTCTTTTGAATTAATTTCATCCCATTCATTCTGGTCTGTCCCTCTGGGACAAGAGAGAACATTTCCATCCTCCATATGGCACTTTTTAAAATACTTGAAGATGGTTATCAGATCCCCTCTCAGTCATCTCCTCTCTAGGCTAAACAGACCAAGCTCCCCCAGCCTTTCTTCATAGGTCTTGGTTTCCAAACCCCTCACCATCCTTGTTGCCCTCCTCTGGGCATGTTCCAGTTTGTCAGCATCCCTCTTCAATTGGGGTGCCCAAACTGAACACAGTACTCCAAGTGAGGCCGAACCAGAGCAGAGTAAGCCAGTACCGTCACCTCCCGTGATCTGGACACAATACTCCTCTTTATTTTTTTCACAAAACTTTTCCATTCCATAAAACAATAAGGGGACTTCCTGACAATTTAGTTTTATTACTATCAAAACACCTAAACTTTACTAGTTGAAAAGTTTGCATTTGTCAGTTATAGTATGTACCTGATCTCTGGATATCAAGAAGGTTTAAAAACATTTTATGAGTATTAAAATTATAATATGGTCATTTCATTTGGAGTTCATCAGTGATGGGATATTACTCAAAATGCAATATTTACACAGAGTTGCCTTGGATATTGTAGCAGAAAATACTGCCCTGATATATCTTTTTATTTTAAAAAAATCATATTTGTATATGTTTGCTAATGGTCAGATTTGCTCATCTGAATTTCCTCAGGACAAAGTTTGAGTCTAGTGGCACTTTTAAGACCAACAAAGTTGTATTCTGGGTATAAGCTTTTATGTGCATACCTTCCTCAGCCTATTTCCTCAGTGGAAGTCCACTATTATCTATGCAATTATATGTATTGTTACTCCAATCTAAAGTCATTAACATTAATCATGTTAGATCAGAGTAACTGATCTAATTGCATTAGACCAAATGACATTTTCCCTCAATTCAACAGTCTACCGCCTGGCCTGGGTCTGAGATTAGTATTTTGTCTATTTGCCAGGGGGGAAATTGTTGGAAGTGAAGGACTTGAGGCTGTGTCTTGGCTTCAGACTTCAGAGGGGGGGGGGTACAATACAGTCAGAAAGAGGCTGTTTCTGCACCCTGAATTCAGCCCAACTCACTGCTCATCCAGTTTCAGCGCCAATTCCCACTTTGATGGGGCGGTCCTGGGCCTGCCTCGACTCAGGCCCTCAGTTGGCCCATGGCAATGGAACATCAATAAATCCGTGTTTCATTTTTTCCGTAGGTCTCATTGGAGTTTATGTCAAGCTTGGCCTACCTAGAAGGGGAAAAAATCAGGCCACCCTGGCCCGACAGTACCCTGTTCTTAGAAATATAAAAATATGCCCCAGGTGGCTCCTCTGCACTCCTGGAGCACTTCTTAAAATTTGTAAGAACGTGTGAGCCTTTGGGGAGGGCGGTATATAAATATAATATAAAAAATGAATAGTGTAACAATGCAATAATTAGTCATTATTATCATGGTGTGAACCTCACTGCCCCAGCTGTCTCCTGCAGGAGCACAAATCCAAGCCAGACATGGTGCAGCAGGCTAAATGCTCCCCCGTGCATGAGCAGAAAGACTTGAGGAAACTAGCCCTGGGCCAAATACCAGGTGGCAGCCCAGCACAACATCCTGTGTGCTGTAAATGCCAGAGAGAGGCTGGGACACAAAAGAGCCTTTCACTCTGTTCTCTGCAACTCTCCCTTTGATGTCTAGAATGCTACTCTCAGGGAATCTTCCTCCCTTCTGCTTTTGACAATTTCTTTCCATACTTTGCCAGACTTCTCTATCTTGGCATCATGGATTCCTGCATCCTAGTTAGTTAGACTAGATTCTACCTTTTCACAACTCTGACCAGAATGGAATTCTTTATGGCAAAGGGCACATATTAGTTGAAAAGACAGAAGAGTTTCTGTTTGATATTTTGATTCTTACCAGAACACACATCCTGCATGGCCTTTTCTGTGCCATAAGCCTGGAGCACTCTACTAACTAAATTCACAATATCCCAACAAAAAGAAGAAAATGGTAACTGGGAGCAGCCTTTGAGAGACCCACATTGTTGGTTCAGAATCTGATGCAGCAGTTGGGTTTGGTACTCCTACACTGCTTAATTCCAATATGCTTGGTTTGGGTGTTTGTAACTACAATCAGATGTCATAACGATGGTTATAGCCCTCCTAGCAATAGACCCTAAAGAGACTGTGGGGGACATCAAATTGCTCAAGGAAGTATGATGAATCATGGTGCTGATAACTATTTATGACCATGTTGATGGATTTTTTTTATTAAGGTGAAAAATGTTCTGAAACTTTCTATCCCCAAACATTATTTCTTAAATACTGGGGTCTAGTCTTTCTGAACCATTAATCGCAGCTGCCTTTCTGCACCATTGTAACTACTCATATAATCATGCAAGTTCCCTGAGATGATTTGCCTCCTTAGGAATATCATGGTGTGAGCAGTAAAAGTCACCCCTTTTACCTTGGGATTCACTTATAGCCCAAGATGAGTCATAAAACTGTCATAAAATTGGGTGCTTATGTGAAAAGGATGCTGTTGTTTTAGTGCCTTGTACTGTTTCACGATTAGTGTTTTTAATCAGGATTCATGGTAATACTTTGTTGTAAGCTATTTTAGTAGATGGTGCAATATAAGTGCTACTATTCTTTCCTGTGTTCTCTTATGGCCTAAACAAGAGACATCTGCCTCTGCTTTATGCCACTTCTCAAAGCGATCCTGTTTGTATGGAGATCCTATGGCTCTACTTCTTTCTCCATGTATCTGCTCTTGCAATCAATGCTGCTGATTGCCATGGGAAATTGCCCTGAGGGAAACCACTAAGTATCCTCCTCACCAGGTCATTTTTTAATCTCTCAGTTTGCTTCAATAGCCTCTTTATAGCTCTGTGCTGGAAGACTGCTGCTGTCCCTCTGTTCTGTAAGGAAGGCATAAAGTGCTGACAGTTTACCAGTAGCAATATGGCCATCATTGCTAAAGTGGCAGACCCTTGATACAAAGTGCAAGAGCCAGATTCCACTGGATGAGAACACTTGTATTAAAAGCAGAATTGACAGTTTCCTACTGTCTGCAAAGGACTGGTTTACTGACCCTAGTTCTGTGCCTCTGCTGATAATTTGGGTGTACCTCAGCAGGGTACAATGTCCCCAAACAGCCATTTTATCCAGGGTAACTGGATGCACATTCAAACGCAGGTCTCCCAAATCCTACTTGGAAGCTCAAACTAGCTTTTATAGCACGTATGCCATTGGACTGTAGCAAACAGTCAGACCTAGTTGAGTCATGCAAGTTGGATGGTATGAAGTCACCCTTGTAGCAAAGAGGAGTCCTCTTTTGTACATAGTCCATAAGAACAGTCAGAACTGGGAACGTCAGCCATTTTGAACATATGCTCACCTGAAGGAGCCGGAGAAAACTTCAATGTAACGAAAACTCATAGAAATCTCATAGAAATCTGTATCTTCCTCAGGTAAACTAGTCTGTCCTATATTTTAACATCAGTTAGGGCATGTATAGAGAGAGGGACAGAGGATTTGCATTCTATTCATCTCTTTTGGAATCACTTGCTCAATCTGGCGCTGTTCTAAATGTATGCATATGAGCATTTTCTTTTTAATGAATATTTTATAGCTTTGGATGCTGGCAGTGGTTCTCTGTATCACATAGACCTCCATCATTTTGGACATGCTATTGTAAAAGGGAGTTTCAGGTAGGAGAAGGTTGGCACTTGGCAAATAGCTATTCCTCCAGGGGCACACAGAGAGTAAAGTGGAAGGGAAACTGGGAGTCCTAATCCTCTCAGTAGGCATGTGGTGGTGACGAGAGAGAGAGACAAGCCTCTTCAGATGTTGGAAACCCTTTGGAATGGGCAGGATGGAATAGGGCCAGCGTACCAGAACAGGCCATTCTGACACATGCCTGGTAAAGAGAGTAATGGGACTATAGCACAAGAATCCATATTGAATACTTGCCATAAAGCATGGCCAATCAGTTAGTCATGAGAGAGTCTGAAATGTATCACTCCATTGTTTATTATTGCAAGCACCTGTGAAATTAATCACTATTAAGGTCAGCCCAAATAGCTCAGCTTAGACAGAGGATATTAGAGTCTGGGAACTAAACAAGAATTAGCTGTGGTTAGTACTTGGATAGGAGACCACAAAGGGAAGCTAATGCCACTATGCACAGGAAAGCAATGGAAAACCCCCTCTGTTTGTCCCTTGCCTGACCCCCGTGGATGAGGTTGCAAAGAGTCAGTTGTGACTTGATAGCAGCACCTTCTCATCCTTCTTCAATCTAAATAGTATCTATAGCTACCTAAGAGCACTGAAAACACAGAACAGTGCTATATAACTGGCCAGATCTAGGAGATCCATCCACTGTCATTTTCTAAGGGTGCCTAACAATGGAAAGAACATAAGCATATTATTTTCCTGCTTTGATTCTTATGTAGACTACTTAAGACACTTAATCTAATCTGTTTTCCTTCACTCTTTGTATGTTTATTGCCTCCATATCCCATCACAATACAGCACTTGCTTAATAACATGGTAGAACTATAGGGAGATGAAGGATAATGAAAAGAGTAGGCTAAACTGTAGACAAATTGTTAAAAGCTTCTCAATGAAGGTGCATATAATTGATCTTCCAAAACTTTGAACTCTGCCAAATAAGTTAAAGGGGAAATGCTATTATAGAAAAAGCAACCCCAGATTTTCTCTTAGGGCTCTCCTTGTTGGAATAACAAGCTTTGGGCTGAGCCTGCGTTGAGCAGGGGGTTGGACTAGATGCCCTGTGTGGCCCCTTCCAACTCTATGTTTCTATGATTCAATGATTCTAATAAGACAAGTCAGCTTACCTGGACCTTGGGGGTCACTACAGTGTGTATCAAAATGAATAAAACACGTCTCCTTGTCTAATCTGTGAGCTCATCTCTCTTCCTTTTTTTCCTATGCTTTTTGTTCTTTTTTTTCTTGTGGATCAGCAAGAAGTGGAACATTTCTACAGGTCTCTCATGTAGAATCCATGCACTCTTACTTTGAACACACATTCCCTGGCCGTTTAGGGACATACTGTTGTTTAGATTAAGCTTCTCACTCTCCTTTCAACTACAACATGGATAAATGTAAGCATTTCCATTATGCAGTATAGTCCTTTAGAGTTCATTTACTGCATACAATACCATGTTTCTACGCCTGTGCAACTTTGTTATATTAACTAATATGTATCCCCGACACTCTTTTGTTTTATTGTTCTTTGGATTTAACGATAATATCCATAAGATGCCCAGGCAGGCTGCTTTCTATGGCTATTACAGAATAATTGTAAATCTCTTTCTGATATTTTAGGGCAGGGGTAGTCAAACTGCGACCCTCCAGATGTCCATGGACTACAATTCCCAGGAGCCCCTGCCAGCATTTGCTGGCAGGGGCTCCTGGGAATTATAGTCCATGGACATCTGGAGGGCTGCAGTTTGACTACCCCTGTTTCAGGGGCACTATCCAATTAGCCACAGCAGTTGTTGCACACACACACACCCTCTTCATTATGTTTTGTGTGTCATCAAGAAAGGTAGTGATGGCCACATGTTGTATCTGTAATCCAATATAATAACCAGTGGTGAAGAAGAGAGTTACATTTGTGATGAATTGGAGTCATACTGGTCTAAATGACTGCAAATAAACTCGAACTTGTTACCTGGAATTGTAAGGTTATGGTAAAAATATGGTAACATGTACATGATTCTACTGTTTAAGAGAAAATGTAGCAAAGACGTGCAGGTTTTTTAAACACTGTTGTGTACTTTATGAGGTATGGGTACATGGAGAGATCACAACTTGGTGGCAGAACACATGTTTTGCTTGTCAAAATCTTATCTCCAGTTAAATACTTTCAGTCAAATAGAGATGTTAGAACTATTCTACTCCTAGATCCTGAAAACCCACTGCCACAGTAAAATTAGTGTTTAAAGTGACACTTTCAAGATTTCAAAATTTATTCCAGCATAAACTTGCATGAGTAAGAACACACTTGCATCTGACAATGAAGGTCTGATTAATGAAAACTTACTCTAAAATAAACATTTGTTACACTTTAAGGCGCCACGAGTCCTATTTAATTTTGAGGCAACGGACTAAGACATCTATTCTGGCAGTGCCTTCCATGATAATAATTCCAGCAAGATATACAATAGTGAGATAAATGAACCATTGGTCTGATTAGGGATAAGTATAAGGCATTTTTGTATGAACCAAACAGCCAGAATACCTGTAAGGCCCAGTAAATTTAGTAAAATCAGCTAAATTCTCCAAATGTTTATTAATGGCTCCCCAAAGAATAAGAATTGTGTGTTTTAAAATCTTGCCATATAAAACTAATATTTTAATCTACCAGCTAATTAAGGATTACTTATATTTAATCCTGTGTATCCTTTAGTCTTCCAGATAGTTGATATGGTTAATTATACTAAGATAACAACGAATTAACTTTGTCCTGGATAATTACAGCTCTTCAGTCACCATGGTTATCTCAGAATAAGGAGCTAGGTAAATGAAGGTAAGTAGATAGGGAGAGAAAGACAGACAGACAGAAGAGTTGGTTCTTATATGCTGCTTTTCTCTACTGGAAGGAGTCTCAAATCAGCTTACAGTTGCCTTCCCTTTCCTCTCCCCACAACAGACACCCTGTGAGGTAGGTGAGGCTGAGAGAACCTTGATATTACTGCTTGGTCAGAACAACTTTATCAGTGCTGTGGCAAGCCCAAGGTCACTGAGCTGGTTGCACGTGGGGGAGAACAGAATCGAACCCAGGTCGCCAGATTAGAAGTCCGTGCTCCTAACCACTACAACCAAGCTACACTCAGCACTCAGCATTACACTCAGCATTCAGTTTTTATTGCAAGCCTACATATAAGCTAAAAGACATTTGACACGGAGAACAAAAGTCTGAGGATGAACTTTGAAATGTCCTACCCATTTGCCCAAGAGTTCTTGATTCATGAAAATGACCCTGAATTGCCCTCCATAGGATCCTGGGAATTTCTGAATAGAACCTAAGTACTGAAGTTAATAGGTTTGATAGAAATTAAAATAACAGTAGTTAACTGTTTTGAACATCCTTCTGATTTAGCATTGCTACTGTTATCTTACTTCCAGAGCATTTCTGCACATGGTTAAAAATAGCATTATTCCAGCTGAGTGGTGTAATGCTACATATAATGCTACACACGTCTCCCAGCCCTTCCTCACCTTTCCTACTGTCTCACTCTTCTTTGCCACCATTTCACACTTCTCCCCCTCCACAAGTGCTGCTGGAAATGGTGGAAGAGAGCAACATGATTTATCCACAACTCTCTTCCACCTGCCAATCAAGCCAAGCAGTCACCCCCCCTTTCTCCATGCTTTGAAGGGCCCCCATGATGTCTGCTAATTTTTTTTAAAAAAAACATTAGTTTTCTGTTGAAACACCTTTATTGCCACCACTTATGGAATCACAATGCTTGCTTCTTTTAAAAATAAATTTAATTCCTGTTTTTTTTTGGGGGGGGGAGCTTAGAGAAGCATGCTTTGTGCTACAATTTCAGGGATTTTTTTTTGCCTTTGCCTGCATGACTGAATATTTATTTGTTGCTCCAGGCAGTTCAATTGAAAACAAAAAAAAACCTCCCTTCCGCTGCCACTGCCTCTCCCCTCGCATGCAAACACGTGCACGTGCACACACACACACACGCTACCCAGTGAGGGCTCACTGCTGCTGTTTTCCCTATCCTGCATGCAAACACACACACAAACACAGAGACATTTTAAAACTGATGTTCCCATCCCCGGAAGAGGGGACGGGATGAGGCAGGTGCCTTTCATGCATTTGAGCCTCCATACCTGTCTTTGTCTGGTGGGCTGCTGGCTGCTCTCCATTAGGTAACGTTAAATATGTTGGTGAATCCACTTTTTGGGATTTACCAACTAGCACTTTAAAATGGAGGATGTAGCCAGCCAGTTACTGCCCAGATGTTGGATGTTGGCAATGTCATGTGGAGGGGCCGGAATATAATGACTTCATAAGGTAAGCATTACACTGCATTTAAAGTGTGTGGGAATGATCCCAGTTTAAACAAGCCACTGCAGCATTACTAGCTCTAAGGGCCATGGAGCATAGTAATTGTATACAGACGGGCTCATGTGATTGCTCTTAACTGCTTCTCTTATCAACATGCTGTAAAATTACAGCTGCACCCGTTATGAAAACAGATACATCATAATTATGCTAAATGTATATCAGATTTGAAATGAATAAAATGACAGCATTACATATTCTATAAACCCTACTATGAAACGTTGAATCAGCTGTTTTAATGTTCACCAAACTAAAGCTTTTCAACTCATGCTTGTCTCCAGACAGCTGTTTTGTATTTTTTATATAGAACGAGATCAATTTCCCAGGACTTCCCAGTGCATAGAATGCTTGAATTGGAGGCATTCATCTTGAAAACATGTTTTTGGTTCAGCGTGGGCGTGGGTGTATATGCAATTGGAGCTAAAGTGACAAAATTTTGATTGCAGATAGACAACCTTCCTGGATATATAATGCATTTTAGCTCATGAAGCTCAGCGATTATCTGCAACTTTATCTCATGAGCAGGGGGAAACAATGTACAGAAAGCTGTTGGGTACCTCTCAGGAAGTAGGTTTAAGTAATGTGTAGAACCAATACAACATGTTAATAAAATACTGAGAATAGCAATAATTTAATGTAACAAAATAGTTGTTCACAATACAGTTTGCATGTCCCATCATCTCATATAGCATACACAGCTGTTCACCCATAGATTATAAGACATGAATGTATGGAGGACAAAGATATGGCCAGTAAGTGTGGTTCCATTGTCTCTCTCCCCCTCATGTTCATTTCCATGGATATGTTATGTAAATAAAGCTAAGAGAACCCATGAATCCCAAATTCTTCATTGTGGTTGTGTGTGGCCTTGTCATTGTGACTATGTTGTTGTTGTTAGGTGCAAAGTTGTGTCCGACCCATCATGACCCCATGGACAATGATTCTCCAGGCCTTCCTGTCCTCTACCATTCCCCGGAGTCCATTTAAGTTTGCACCTACTGCTTCAGTGACTCCATCCAGCCACCTATTCTCTGTCTTCCCCTTCTTCTTTTGCCCTCAATCGCTCCCAGCATTAGGCTCCTCTCCAGGGAGTCCCCCCTTCTCATGAGGTGGCCAAAGTATTTGAGTTTCATCTTCAGGATCTGGCCTTCTAAGGAGCAGGCAGGGCTGATCTCTTCTAGGACTGACCGGTTTGTTCGCCTTGCGGTCCAAGGGACTTGCAAGAATTTTCTCCAGCACCAGAGTTCAAAAGCCTCAATTCTTTGATGCTCGGCCTTCCTTATGGTCCAACTTTCGCAGCCATACATTGCAACTGGGAATACCATAGCCCTGACTAGACGCGTTTTTGTTGACAGGGATGTCTCTGCTTTTTAGGATGCTGTCTAGATTTGCCATAGCTTTCCTCCCCAGTTTTCTTTGCTGCAGTTCCCCAATGGACAGTACCATTGTGACTATGCTTGGCTACTAAAAAGTCTTTTTCTTTTTAGGTTTGAAGAAATTCTTATCCTCTGTATTTATGTACAGATTTCAATGTCAAAGATCCTTGACCCGAGTGAAAGCCACTGTAAAACTGTGGGCTAGAACATGCCATAGGTGTAATTTAATGGAACCAAACCAAAAGGAGATCTGTAGGCTAAATAATTTTTCTAAAGTATTTATTCATTTGTTTCTTCTTTGTTATCATTTCATAACTGTAATCAACAACAGTCCCAAGAGTTCTATTTTCATATTTTCCATTTCTTAAATATGATCAACAATCAAAACAGTATCCCAGGTATTCTGTCCATTTTCCTGCACCTTCATCAGTGATTGTTAATCTGTAACACAAACCATATTTTATATAATGTCTAATATAAAGTAACACATTGTCAAACAATCCCAACCTTAATACCATATAATACCCTACCTTAATGCTCAATTTTATGGGATATCACATAGGCTTCTGCTCATAAAGTCATAAAATATGGTTTGTGTCACAGATTAACAATCACTGACGAAGGTGCAGGAAAACAGGCAGAATACCTGTAATACTGTGTTGATTGTTGATCATATTTAAGAAATGGAAATATGAATATAGAGCTCTTGGGATTGTTGTTGATTAAAATTGTGAAATAATAACAAGGAAGAAACAAATGAATAAATACTTTAGAAAATGTATTTAGCCTAAATATCTCCTTTTGGTTTGAATTCATGGAATCGACGGTTCAGCTCCTACTATAGGCATCATCTAAACATGCTGCAGACTACATAAACCACTTACATAGATTGTCACAAGCACAATGTCCAGCCAAGACTACATTTAAACCAATCCCGAATGCTGTGTCAGCTTCCTTAAACTCTTTGCCCTAGGGTCCAAATGCAGTTGCTATGATCTCAGTGCATGGCAATGAATGAACAGCCTCCTTCTCAGATGTCAATGATTTAAAAATAGGATCACTGGATTGACATAAGATTCAGAATTACTACACAGGACTTTTTAGATGACAGACTAGAAGGTGGAAGAAAAAGACTGATACGTTTGTGTGTGTACACATGAATCTATATGCAAATAGCTCACAGTGGAAGGATATTTCTGATGACTGGAAAATTGTATAGAGCTCTAAAGTACATATTATCATGAAGCCTTCCAGTTAATTAATCTGTCCCTTGCTGCTAGAAGGATATTAGGGATTTTGTTGAAGTCATCTTGTATTTAATACCCCCATTCATGATTTACAAAAGGAACTGTTCATGGAATTTGTAGATGATACTAAATTGTGCCAGCCTTCTGGAGCAAAGCATTTTGAATCTTAAATGAACAATAAAGAATATTCCTATTTTGTCAGACAAGTAGACTACATTTGCACCCCCTCTCATTACCTGGTGAACTGGTGGCCGAAGTGATGACCTCAAGCCCCATGTGAGAGGGAAGAACTACTTTGTGATCACAATTTTGAGCAGAAAACAACTCTAGTAAGGACCCAACCACCAACTGCCACACTGCTCTAAATCACATTCTGAAATGGCTTTTTCTTTCATTCCCCATCACCAAACTTGAGTTACTATTATATAAATATTCACACGTAATATGTAGCTCATCCCTTGAAAATAAATTTCAAGGTTTCATACCAAATCCTGGCTGTAACTAGTTGAACACAAGGCAACTTGGAATAGTCTGTGCCTTTGCATGTGTTACAATATGTGTTGTGAATCAGTCATAACCTGAAGAGCTAATCATGGGATCATTCTAAATGTGTTTAGATTACAGTTGATGGAGACAGTGAGCATTTTAAAATATACATTGTTTGCAAAGAGGCAACAATCTGCAGAGAAATGACCATAGATAAACATGAAACAAACCCAAATGAAAAATTGTCTTTGGAAATCTGTTCCTTGAGGTTTTTTCTTAATTGTTACTTAAATATGGTTTCATGTTAAGAAATTTGGACAACCAGCAATCTGCTTTTTGACCTTGAAGAAAATGTCAAAGATAAGAAAAATCTTAACTTTAAAAAAAGTTTATGGTCATTGCCTCTGATGATTTGGTTTATTGCCACTAACTGAGCATCTGGTCCAAGGATTTTTGGTCCACTAGACACATTTCAAAAATAGCAAATAAAAACAAATCTGCACATTTGCTTACATTGAGGATATGAGAGTTTTTCAGGGGTATTGCTTTCTTGCTTTAGGGAAGAACCAGATGGATTTGTATTCAAAGTATATGCACTCAAATGTACATGGGTGTTATGGAGAAAAGCTATTTCTAGAATCATCGGACTAGTGAATGCCTGTTTTAATCATCTTTTTGTCTTTCTGTTTACAAAGTCAGTTGCAGAACAGTGAGAAGGAGATCTAGAGAATTAAGACTGGACAAATGTCTAGTGGCTGCTCAAAGTTATACCAGCACAAGTGTAAGATGAATTGGAAATGAGACTGAAATCATGGTCAAATCTGAGCTGGGGGGGGGCAAGAGTCTCTCAAGTGTCCATTTGTTGCTACTCCGAAATGCAGGGTGTTCCATCCATCTCAGTAGTGACCCTAGAAATCTCTGTCCATTTGACTCACGTTCCTTGGCCAGGTTTTAATGGCCATTGGGCCTCTGTCAAATTCCCAAAAAGCAAACTCGTTGTTGACAAGAAGATTTTTAATTAAGAGAAATAGCAAGCAGAAGCAATTGCTGAAACTGAAAAGCAAACTTACCAGCATACCATTATGCTTTTCCTGTGACCCAGGCCCTGCAGTTTCCCAAGCCAAGTTTCCCATGTAACTGCATGTGAAACAGCCTAGACAAGTACAAGCATTCCTAAAAGAATGTATCAGCCAAGCAAGGTCAAAATAATAAAACACTCTCAAGAGATATGAGAAAGAGACTCCCTAATCTAAAAAGAACTACTGCACAATTAAAACAAGGCAAAAGAAACAGGTCAAGGGAACATCACATGGTAAGCATGAAGACAAGTAAAAAAAGCTTTACATGAGAACACTAAATATGTGAACTTGGCCTTGATGATGACCAGGGCAGCTAGATGACTCAAACTAGCCAGATCTCAGAAGCTAAGCAGGGGTTGGATGGGATGGGAGACCAACAAAGAATTCCAGGGTTGCTATATAAAGAAAGCTACCACAATTAGGCTCTTGCTTTGAAAACACTGCAGGGTCACCAGGTATCAGCTGCAACTTGACAAAACTTTACACACACCAAAGGGCATTAGCTCCTTCAGCCATTGTGGCATCTCATGGAAATCTGCTTCCAGTCTGTCTTTCTCTCAGAGCAGAAGAGAAAGTGTCAGCTCTCTAAGAAAAATAAGGCAACATCAATTTCCCCTATCGCAATAAAACACTTTGTCAAATGCAATACTTTCTTTCCAAAAAAAGATCGGGGAAAACAACACTGTCCACCACTCTCTACATCTCTTCTGAAGACATCCTCAAGCCTTAACTACCCACCAAGCCTTAACTAGCCAGAAAATATCTACATTTTACATCCAAAGATGGTTCATACCATGACACAAAGTAATATAACATTAGCTCACATTAGGCATAGGGGAAAGGAAAAATGAGAGAGGCAAAAAAGCTAAAATGGACAAGAGAAACTATATTTAATCCATTGGGGTTTCCCTGAATTTTTATTTCATTTTGTTTACTTCATTTATACTTTGTCTTTCTTCCCAATGGAGACCCAAAGAGGATTATATTATTCTCCACTTCTCCATTTTATCCTCCCAACAATCCTGTGAGGTAGGTTATCCATAGACTGAGTGACTGGCACAGCAAGCAGAGTATGGATTTGAACCTGGGTCTCCCTGACCCTAGATCAGAATTGCATCATACCATCACTGCTATAAATCATTGTTGTTTCTTTACACTTGCAATCAACTTAGACATGATAGCAAATAAAAGGACTGTGGTCTGCTCTATTCATATAAAGGGGAACTAGGTAGATGGAAGGGCTCTTTTAACAGTAAAGCCAAACTCTCTAATACCTTATGATACATAGTTCAGTTCCAGTATTGAAACTGGTAAAGAGCAGTGCCTGGAGCACCTAATTATAGGGAAGGGAAAGGGGAAATTAAATGCCATATTCCATGGGATTTAGCCATCTCCCCTTTTATATATATACTAAAAAGAGCCTCATGTGGCGCAGAGTGGTAAGGCAGCAGAAATGCTGTCTGAAGCTGTCTGCCCATGAGGTTGGGAGTTCAATCCCAGCAGCCAGCTCAAGGCTGACTCAGCCCTCCATCCTTCCGAGGTTGGTGCAGGGTAGGCAGCAAATGGCAGCAGGCATGCTCAGCACCGGGACACAGTAGAGGGCGTCACTTTCCTGTCCCCGCCGCCGGCGCCGCCATTGCCACCACTGCATCTCCCGCCACCAGCTGTTCCTGGCAGAGCTGCCGCCACTGTTGCTGCGGGTGTTGCCGGTGGGGACGCCACCGCCGCTGCTGCAGCTGCCGCTGCCGCGACCAGCTGCTCCTCTTCAGAGGCGGGGCGGGCGCTGGCGCTGCTGCTGCCGCTGCCGCCTCAGCTGCTGTTGCTGCCGCGGTCACAGGCTCAGCCATGGGTTGCTGTAAGCTGTGTGGGGCTGTGGCTGCCGCCGGCTCGTCCTTGCTGCACGGGCAGGCGGTGACCTGTCGTCTCCGGGGCGAGCGAGGAAATGGCGGCAGTCAGCCACATGCAGACGACATAGGGGAGGCTTTGCGCCTTCCAATTCGTCAGTCCTCCGGCAAGGGACCAATCAGAAGCCACGCTCTGCGCAGCTCGTGATTGGTCCCTTGCCAGTGAACAGACAATCGGAGGGCCCAATTGGCAGGCACAAAGCGCCTGCCGATTGGGCCCTCCGATTTTCAGTCCGGGGGAAGGGGCCAATCGGCACCCTTCCTCATCCCGGACAGGGCCCGCCCTTGGGGCCCTTACTGTTTTATTTTATCCGCTCTGCAAGAGCAGTTAAAGATGATGATGAAGCCCTCTTTTCTCCAGTTCTGTCCTTGTTTGGAAATATGCTTCGCTGTGGTGATAGGAGGGGGTGAGGAGGAATCAATTTTGTCCTTGGTTTTGATTACCTTTGGGTACCAAAGAGAACAGACTTGTTGTCAAAGCCCTGCCCTCTTGTAATAATGGGGACCAGGATTCATGGGTGATTAACGGGGAGGGTGGTCTAAATGCAAATAGGCTGGTGTTTGTGATGTGATTCTAAGTTTTGCTGTGGTATATTTTATTGTTTTGCACAAGCACTTAGAGCTTGGAATAAGTGCTTTTAAAAATACATCCAAATGGCTCAGTAAATTATGGAGACGCGAGGACATGATTTCATCCCATTTGAATTGCATTTCCATCAGTGTAGCCACACTAGTCTCAATAGTTATTTCTGATTTGCACTGGCATAGAATAGAAGGGTACTGAAAACCATGAAGTCTAGATATGGGATTTCAGTTTGGAATTCACTCTACTACTTACCAGCATAATAAGGGTAGGCAGCTGCCACATCAAATTCATTGTAGTCACCTCAATCAGTATGACTCATCCTTAATTCTCTACAGTAAAAGAATAGCTCAGTCAGTAGAAAAAAGGCTATTGAGTCTCGAAGCACAAGCAGTACCTAATATTTAGATGGAGAATATTAATAAAATGTATAGCATGAACAGTGAACAGCTGGACAGTAAAAACAGACATGAAACCAATGATAGCCATGGCAAAAAAGGATGCAAGACTGTAAAATATTCTCATGGCCGAGACTGGAAAGGGCAGCCAAGAAGAAGCTAGAAAAGATTCTTAAGTGTAAGGAAGTGTTGCTGGGGCTCAAGATAATTCAACCTACAGTATTCCCTGTTCCTATGTACAGAGATATGTATAGAGCTTCAGGGGAGGGTGGTATAGAAATGTAATAAATTAATCAATAAATCAATAAATAGAAATATGTATGAGTGTGAAAGTTGGATAATGAAGAAAGGTGACAGGAAGAAAGTTGAGGCACAAGAAATGTGGTGATGGCAAAGATTTTTACAGGTACTGTGGACCACAATCCTGCCCCCCATCCAGCATGTGGTTTCTAGAATAAATCAAGCCTGAACTCTCCCTAGAAGCTAAAAGGACCAAACTGAGATTATCATAATTTGGTCATATTATGAGAAGAGTCACTGGAAAAGTTGAAGAGGGCAGGAATAAATAACATAAGATGGCTTGACTCTATCAAAGAAGCATCATACAAGAGTATAAGAAGGATGGTCTAATAATTAAACCAAGCAGAGAGAAACAGACCTGTCCAATGGCATGTGTCAATACAGACCGGTATCCCCATACCTATGTGAGCCTGTGGCCAGTATTATATTATTATTATATACTAGTAAAAAAGCCCATTGTTTGAAGAAGACAATGGGCGCTAGCAGGTGGGGACCAGAGCGAGCGGCAGGCGAGGGACAGAGCGAGGGACAGGCTACCTGAAAGAGGAGGCGGGCGGCGGCTCCTCTGCATTTTTTTGTTCTTCTGCGGCCTTCCCGGCGGCTCCATTGTGTTCTGGGGCCATGAGGGCAGGGAGCACCCAGCAGCTGCGCTGTGGGCGGCTGCCGGGGCTCCCAGGGCGCCGGCTTGAAGCGGCGAAAGGCTCCTCCAGGGGATTTTTTTTTCTGCTGGCTCTCGTGGGCGTGCGGGCTTGGAGCTGCGAAAGGCTCCTACAGGGTTAATGTTTTTCTGCTGGCTCTCTTGGGCGTGCCGGCTTGGAGTTGCGAAAGGCTCCTACAGGAGTTTTTTTTTCTGCTGGGTCTCCTGGGTGCCGGCTTGGAGCTGCAAAAGGCTCCTACAGGGTTAATGTTTTTCTGCTGGCTCTCGTGGGCGGCGGCTTAGAGCTGCAGGGCTCTTACAGGAGTTTTTTTTTCTGCTGGCTCTCGTGGGCGTGCCGGCTTGGAGCTGCGAAAGGCTCCTACAGGGTTAATGTTTTTCTGCTGGCTCTCGTGGGCGTGCCGGCTTGGAGCTGCGAAAGGCTCCTACAGGGTTAATGTTTTTCTGCTGGCTCTCGTGGGCGTGCTGGCTTGGAGCTGTGAAGGGCTCCTACAGGAGTTTTTTTTTCTGCTGGCTCTCCTGGGCGCCGGCTTGGAGCTGCGAAAGGCTCCTACAGGAGTTTTTTTTTCTGCTGGCTCTCCTGGGCGCCGGCTTGGAGCTGCGAAAGGCTCCTACAGGAGTGTTTTTTTCTGCTGGCTCTCCTGGGCGCCGGCTTGGAGCTGCGAAAGGCTCCTACAGGAGTTTTTTTTTCTGCTGGCTCTCCTGGGCGCCGGCTTGGAGCTGCGAAAGGCTCCTACAGGAGTGTTTTTTTCTGCTGGCTCTCCTGGGCGCCGGCTTGGAGCTGCGAAAGGCTCCTACAGGAGTGTTTTTTTCTGCTGGCTCTCCTGGGCGCCGGCTTGGAGCTGCGAAAGGCTCCTACAGGAGTTTTTTTTTCTGCTGGCTCTCCTGGGCGCTGGCTTGGAGCTGCGAAGGGCTCCTACAGGAGTTTTTTTTTCTGCTGGCTCTCCTGGGCGCCGGCTTGGAGCTGCGAAGGGCTCCTACAGGAGTTTGTTTTTGTCTGCTGGCTCTCGTGGGCGCCGGCTTGGAGCTGCGAAAGGCTCCTCTGGGGGTGTTTTTTTTTTCTCTGCAGCTTCTCGGCGGCTGGAGTCTTGTGTTTGCGTCGGCGGCTCCCTTGGGGTCCGGCCTGACGCGGTGAGAGGCGCTTTGCGCCTCTCGCCGCGTCAGGCCGGGAGCAACTGCGAGCCGCGCTGCGCGCGGCTCGCAGTTGCTGGGGCTGGGAATCGGAGGGACCAATCGGCAGGCACGAAGCGCCTGCCGATTGGTCCCTCCGATTGTCTGTCGTGAGGAAGGGTCCAATCCGGACCCTTCCTCATCACGGACAAAGCCCACCTCAAGGCCCCTTAACGAATTATTTAGTCCGTGGCGCCCGCGGCGCCACGGGCGGTGTACAGATAAGGACTTGTCACTGATGAAGGAATCTCACTGAAAATGGATATTACCAGGATTCCGTTTTGACAGAAATCCTACGGAATAAAGAAATAAGGAATACTACAAAAAAAAGGAGTTTTCTTTCTTTTATGAATATGCCATTGGATAGGTCTGTTTCTCTCTGTTTGGTCTATCAAAGAAGCTACAGCTATCAGTTTTCAAGACCTGAGCAAGGCTGTTAATGATTGGATATTTGAAGGTCACTGATTCACTGTGTGTCACAGGTGACTTGATGGCATTTAACACACACACACGCAATATTTTACATTATACTTTTACATTGATGAAATATGTCCTATGTCAGAAATGAACAAACAGTAGTAGATGAGTTACATCCAGTCCTTGAGATGATATTGTTCTCTTCACTTTATCCTGCCTCAGAAACTGGATGATAAAAAAAATTGAACTTTTTTTTCCAGTTTTCAAACATATTAATAATTACAGATATATTTGGATAAATATTAATTGACTAGTAATGCCATGACCTAGATGACTCAAACTCGCCCATTGTCATCAGATCTTGACAGTTCAATGGGGTCAGCCCTGGTTAGTACTTGGATGGGAGAATACCACAGAAGGTAAAGGTTACTACTCAGAGGCAGGCAATAGTAAATCACCTCCAAACATATTTTGCCTCAAAAACTCTGAGGTCACAATGAGTTGGCTGCAATTTGATGGCAGTTTCCACCACCACTATAATAATGGATATCACAAATAAAGGTGATGAATAAGCATTTATTATGATAATTATGATAATTTATTATTACAGGATGAGAATGAAAATGAACATTGCTAATAATAGCGATGCATATTTATTATATGGCTCATTCATTCATTCATTCATTCATTATTTGTTGTGCTACATGTTTATAGCCAGGAGATCCTAGGAACGCCTGGCTGCCGGGCAAGAGACATTCAGAGGTGGTTTGCCATTTGCATCACAAGTCCTTCCAAGAACTAGTCAGGGATGACGCTGCTTAGCTTCCGAGGTCTGATAATATCTGGCTATCCAGGACAGTTATATGAATTTATATTTGGATTTTCTTTTTAAAACAAAAAACAAAAAACTGTGATGGTATGTACCACTTCAGGAAATACCCATCTGCCAGAATTGCAGTTAATACTGCATTAATAATGCAGTGGCACAGGTCCTGACCAGGTCGTCCTGGAGGACTCATATTCAGCTACTACTGAAACAACTTCATTGGTTACCAATTTGCCTCCGTTCAAGGTATTGGTTTTGACCTCTCAGGCCTTACGTGGCTTGGGCCCTACTTACCTTTGGGACCTCCTGCCTCCTTATGCTCCCCTCAGAGCACTCCACTCTGCTGGTATGAATCTGCTGAAGATCCCGAGGCCTCGGGAAGGAGGCCTGGCCTCGACCAGGGCCAGGGCCTTTTTGGTCCTGTCCCCTACCTGGTGGAATGAGCTCTTGGACTAGTTGTGGGCCCTTTTACGACTGAGTTCCACAGGACCTGAAAAATGGAGCTCTTCCACCAGGAGTTTGGTTGAGGCCGGGTGGGAACCCTGGGGTATTAGATTTGGTCCTCTCCCCTCCCCCCAACTCCTGGCTTCTACTGTGGTGGTAGACTATGCCAGCGGCCTGTTTCCATCTCTCAGCTGCTACATACATATAAAGATCGATACCCTGTATACAGGGAGCAATTTTTATACTTCTGCCATCTTGTATTTGTATTTATATTTTATATTGTTTTACTGGGGTTTTTTTGAGAATTTATTGATATTGTTTGTGAACTGCTGCGAGCCAGTTCTGGAATGGAGGCCAGCATTTCCTTGATGTAGAATTCCTGGCTTCAGCTGGAGGACTGGCAGAACTGCCGTGTCTTACAGGCCCTCTGGAAATGTTGCAGGTCCTGGAGGGTCTTGATCTCACCAGGGAGAGCATTCCATCAGGCTGGGGCCAGGGCTGATTATCCCCTAGCCCTGGTCAAGGCCAGTTTTACCTCTTTCCAGCCAGGGATCCTGAACAAGTTCTGGTCTTTGGATCTAGAGACTCCTTGGGGGAAATAGCAGAAGAAACCAATGGAAAACACAACAGCAGCAGCAGCAGCACAGGTTCATAGCTCTTGAAGCCATGGGGGGATTAATTAGAAGGATTAATTAACAGCCCTCAATCATCAGTCATCTGGCAGGGCTGGTAATCATATACCTGGTCTAATGGCTGTCTGGAACTGAAAGGCCCTACATGCTATAAATGTGTTTGATTCTAAATGCCTTCCTCCTCACACTAGTTTGTATGTTGACTTATAGCTAGCAGCAGAATGAGGGAAGGTGCCAGGGAAAATGATGAGAGCTGCAACGGAGGAGGACTTAGACTGAATCTGACTGCACAGAGGTGATTGTCCGCTTCAAGACCTGTCCTTTGGTAGTGATTTGCCACTGCTTGCACCCTTGGAAATAGCTTTATATATATATATTTAGTTTTCCAGCAGTTATATGTTAAAAAAAAATAAAATGCAGTTAAAAGACTTGTTGAACTTAAATCTACAACTATTATTTGTTGATTCTTTGATAAATTTCACTGCGTTTAAAACTTGCAGCAATTTCAATGGGAGACATGTGTGCTTGAACTCTTCTTCAAATGCAGATCCCCACTATCACAAATTATTCAGCTGAGTTTCCCAGATTTGGGGAAATTGCACAGGTCAGCATCCCCAGAGTGCAGTGGATGAAGCTCATCCTGGGAAAACCTCCTTTGTGACAGCTGTGCCTCTCCTGCTAGGCAACTCCCATGTCAATGGGACTGCTAAGCAGAGGTAAACACATGCAAACTAGATAAACTAGAAACAGAAATTAGATTTTTAGAACATTTAAATATGGTTGCATAGCTTCCCATGAAACAGGACATTGGGTTGTCTTCTTGAATATATCTACAGTTTTATTTTTTACGTAGTCACATCAGAGATTATAAATGATGTGTTCAGAGAAATTACTTTTGCTTAACTGCTGCTGTGAGTTTGGTTAGGAACTAAATAAAGAACTGTTTGCAGAGTAGAACTCTTTAAAGTCTGTTGCATCTTATAGATTGAAGCAACTATTTGGCTAGAAACATCTATTCTAAGGCTGCCTCTTTAGGAGTTCCCCAAGATCAATTTAAAATTACATTAAAATTGCAGAGATCTAAAATCACATGATGTTCTTTAATACATCCTAACAGATCTATAGAGCTACATCTTTATAAGGCCACCTAAACTTTTACAAATTAGTTTCTGGTTACTCCACTCCAGCTTATCAAATAGCAATGTCTAACTCTAAGGAGTGTCCTGTTCTTCTACAAACCAGAGGATGGTTACCTAATTTTCTATCAAAAAGAAATGTTTGGCTGAAAGAGCTGAAAGCTCTTCTTGCTCACTTCATCTCCAGGCATTCTGACACCCAAATTGTGTCATCGTCCATTCCACCACCCCCAAACTGTTCTGATTCTAATATTTAATAGCAAGCCCACCCAGGAGAAAAATTCCTGGGATGTAAATTACAATGAAGTAGTGGGGGGGGGAGCTAAACTCCTTTCACCCACTAAATTCTTTTGATGTTCCATTTAGAAATCCCTTGTCTGTTTTATGTATGAACAAAGGTGGCTGCCATAGGCCCCATATGCAGACCTCCATTAAAATCCAAATGCGGGATAAGAAGGAGGTCAGTTGTGATAACTGCTTGCAGTGTGGCTGGCACCAGGCATGTGGAAATGATTGACAGGGGTTCAACTCATTCTTGATGCAAGTCACATTATTAATCAAACTTGATTATTCATGATCTTGAATTTATTTTTATTGAGAGTTATCAGATTCCCTCATCCCAGTGAATCTATACTTAAAACACACAAACACACTATCCTGTGTTCACCTGCCTATGAGAAAGAAGAGAGAAGGGACATATCTGTGTGTGGCTACTCATTGTACACAAACTCTGCCATTCGTGTCAGCACACTCTGCCTTTCTGAACAACTGTTCAAATACTAATACCTATTAGAGTTTGTTTGCATGGCCTTTTTATGTGCATGGGAATTCATGTGAACCATTACTCCTTTGATGGCAAACTGAATAAGCTCAGGAGAATGTCAATAAAAATGTGTTTGCAGAGACAGAGCCATGCAAAACTTCGTATGGGATAATGTCTTCTGATTTGTGAGTTACAAAGCACTGTGAGCAAAGAGATAAAAAGGGAGCCTTCCTTGTTGCAGTTAACACAGAGATAAACACAGTTAACACAGAGGTGGGTATGGACACGAGTCTCGAAAACCCATGAAAACTGCTGCTTCATTATTCATGAACCAGCATTCACCCAGCCATGCCCTCTACGAGCACATGAGCCCATATGGATCCTTTTCCCTCTTGTGGGCTCGGTGGTTTGTGAGGGGTGGGGTTTGCTTTTTCACGTGCGTCTCCAATGTCCCAGAGACTCTAATGTGTCATTGCCAGTAGATCTCCCTGGGTGTGTGCGTCGATGGCTGCTATTATAAGGCGTGGGAGGGTTTTTAGATGTTTTTTTTTTTGCCGTCTCATGGTTTTATGATATTGTATTTTATGTGGGTTTCAACTTGTTGTACACAGCCACGAACCAGCTGGGTTCGGGAGTGGTGGTTAACAAATTTAAATATAAATAAATAAAAATAAAAGAAAGAGGGCTTGGGGGTGTTCTCCTGTGGCCATGGAAACTTCAGTCTCTCTCCTCTGCAGCAACTAATAGGATCCCTCCATTCTTGTCTACGGGAATAGCAAGCTATATATGCTTCCAGTGTTCATGTGCAATTGCACTGCGTTCTTCATTCTACCACGGAGTAAGTGATGTGTGGGAGACTGTAGAACAAGGGGAGGTGGGAGAAAAATGTGTTGTATAGATAGTGTAAGGTGACCAGATTGTCCCACTTTTGTAATTGTCCCATTACAATACTATTGTTGCATTCTATGCGTTCTATGAAACTTTTTGTTGCTCCATATAGAGCAAATTTTTAATCAAGAACACCCCCACACCGGTCAATGGTGTCCCACTTTACCAATGTTAAAATCTGGTTACCTTAAGATAGTGGGTCTGGTGGAGGGAAAAGAGAGGATGAGCATCTTCTGCACTACCAAGTTTTCAGCTGCAGGCCTTTACCTGATGTTGTCTGGCTGTTTTTCCAAGTGAGTGATCTGCCCACTCTCTAACAAGGCTGTTTGCAATCTCAACTGAGAATCACCCCCCCCCCCCCGGAGTTGGGTGAAGCTTCACTGCATTCTGGTTTTTTTCTTGTTTGGCTTTGAAGAAATACCCAGTGTTTTGTTGGGGACACTGAAGATTTCCTTCTCCTTTTTGTTCTTGGTGCAGGGGTTGCACTATAAGTTTCGGAAGAAAGTAAAAGTAGGATCTACATGGATCCTCGTGGATCCTCCACTTTTTAAAAGTGAATGCAAGCAAATCCAGTATCAAATTACTTGTGGAAACCAGGACTATGGACAGGACCATTAAAAAAAATGGGACACTGTGGTGCAGCAGCAGCTTAAAAACCTGAATCCAAGGAAGAGATCCTAATGAATTAATGATTTTTATATCAAAATGAAATGAAACCATCATCATATAGTACACCATGTCTTAGGCTATAGTGAGCACCACAAAAATCACACATCCACTGTGCCATGGGGCCGCAATAGTGCAAAAATGTAGTTGAAATATATGGATCCACATGGATCCCCTTTTTTTTTTCATTAGATCATCCCAAACTCAACATCAGGTCATCTATATTGTCAATAGTCACCAGGCAACATCATGGAGCAGAAACATGGTTCCAAAACACAGATCTTGTTGGATCCTCAGGGTTTTTCCACTGGGTCACCACAACATCACCATCAAATCATATATCATGACCATGGGCACAGCTTGTACCACAAAAATCATGGATCCATGCAAACTGAAAAAAAATCAGGTATCAACAACTCTCTGGAAAAGTACTGCCTTTACTATTGCACAAATGGGAATCAGGGATCTATGTGAACTTCATTTGAGAGAGACTTGAAAGAGACTAGGGTGTAAACTGCACGGAGCTTTTATTCCAACCCCAGATCGATTCAGTCCCTGCCCTCTACACAGAATGCGATTTCCGTTTGGATTTTGGGCAATTAAAATTTCCTTCTGCAGCAAGGAGGATTGATCCGGAGTGACCCTACCTTTATTGTGTGATATCTCAGAGTGCTGAAAATCCTCAATATCCATTTGGGAAAGAAAGCTCCGTGGTAGAGAACCTCAGATAGGCCACACCTGGTCATGTGACACGCTTGCCTTAAAGGAGAAGCCCCCAATTTCTCTCAACTTCTGTCGGTCCTGGATTTTTCCTCCCTCCTCTGCCTTTTTCGATCCTCTCCCCCTCCCCTCCAAGAAAAGAAAAAGGCTCCCTGCTTGGCTCCTCTCCCCCCCCCTTAAAGAAAAGAAAGAAAGAGGCTTGGCTCCCCCCCCCTTCTGAACTACCCTAACCACATGCAGAAGACTTTCCTGTTTCAATGGGGGGGGGAGAGGAAGACCCGAGTTCAAAGCAATCTGAATTCAACAGGATTGACAATGGAATAAACAAAGTAAGTGCAGACTCCGCCTAGGTATCATTGTTGAGACAGATGTTCTATACAGCCACCAACCATATTTCAAGTGGGAAGGGCAATGAAGAAGGACATGGGAGGAACAGTAGAAGAACCTTGCTGGATAAAGCCACTGGTCTATCTGCTCCAGCATCCTGTCTCTCACAGTGACCAGAGATAATTCACACTGAAGATCCAGAAATATAGATTATCTATATGTGGTTATTTATACTCCATGATACACACAGTGTTAGATCATGCAACCTATAGGATAGGGCTTTTAATACACCATGATTCTCTGACACGGTGTTGTGGGTGGTAGAGGAGAAACGTCTGCCTCAGCAGTCTGCCTCTGGGGAACACAGTTGTCTAACCCCATTGGAAGGCTGGTCTTCAGTAATGACCTCGGAGGTGGGCAGGTGATGGCGTACCTAGTCAAGCCCCCCTAAATGAAATCCCTTGAAGTACTGGACACTCAAGAGGGCCATGTGGCCTGACCTCTTGAATCATGTCATGAATCTGCTTTCCTGCCTTTGACTACTAGTGTGTCGAGCAAACAGGTATTCTCGCACATAGGAAATATAATCAGCCCATGTAACTTATACCAGGGATTTGTGATGTGGGAGGAGGGTGGGCGACCACCTCTCAAGGGCAAAGGTGAAAGGGGTGGCTCACACCCAGAAGCCATGTCCATGATTAAGTGATACACTCAGGGGGTTTCACAGTGAATTTTGCATTTCTAGCAAAATATAAATTAAAGAATTTATATCTCACTTTCCCCCATGGCTCCAGGCCATCTTTCAGAACTATAAGTTAGATCCAATATGTGCTTTATACTCCAGATAGAAGTGCAGGCCACTGACCCAAAATCTGGGAGCATATATCATAATGTACAAGAAACCATGTACATGATGATCCATGCTATACGGTAATTAATCAACAATATGTTTTGTAATCACTCAAGGCCTCCTGTTAAAGTTACAGATGTATTGTGAGAGAAACTTGAGTTCTACATCAAACAGATTTGTCCTTAACAACTGACAAGAGACTTCTGCTTCAATGCCATGTATAGAAAAAAAAATCAATCAACAGAAGAGTGAACCAAAAGTAGCCTTTCCTACCTTAGAGAATACAAGTGGACATCAGAAATCAGAGGAAATAATCAAGAACATCTGGATGCAAGCCTTCCAGTTTTGGCCTTTATGGTGTTTTGTTTTGTTTTGTTTTTTGCTGCTCATCTGCAGGAAATGTGTCCAACTCTCCTCAGGAAAACAGCATCAGTTCTCTCATTTCAACATCTGGAGCAGCATGTATTGGAAATTGTATGAGAACAGTTGGACTATGTTGATGCATTTCTTTTTTGATGAGTGAATTAAGAGAGAAAATGGGCTTTAATGCTTTCTTGGCTTTATACAAGAAATCACAATGGATGCTAACATAAAAAAATAGAAACATAATGGATTTTGATGAAATGCCAGCAAATGAAAATAGTGTTTATCATTTTTTTTTAAATGTGCTGTTCTTACAAATGCTACAGCCACAGGACAAATGAAACAGATGAATGTATTCGAGGGATCGGGTCAATGGGACAGTAAAGACAAAACCAAAGAAAGATGGCTCTGTGTGAGGCCTTGACAAAATTTTCAGTGATACATTCCAGATGCTTTCTTCATAGCACCATTTGTATTGTTGGGAGACATCCAGCTATTGATTTTGCACAGATGGTTCATATATGTTAAAGATGAGCCTTTATCCTTTGTCTGAAATGTATGCTTTCATATTTTATGCTCAATGTTCTTCGTATAAACTAAATGCTGGACTTTGAAAATTAGATGGAAAGAAAACTGAGTGTCTTGATCCATCTTTCCAAGAGCAAAGATGTTCTTGTATGTTGTGAAGTCTGTATAACTTTTGACCTTCCAGACTGAACACAGCCATAACATAAACATGGAGGCAGCCCATCACAGCCAATAGCCCTTCTTCCTCCACTGCCAGTTTTGGACAGCAAAGATGGTAAATTTTGAAGCACCTGGAAGCCATTGTGAATGGCTGATGAACTCTGGCTTGGTGACTTGCCAGTCGTGACTGTACTACCCCAGCCACAGGAACCATGTCTTCTCTGGAGTCAGTTCAATACATTCCAGTTTCCCTAGTAATGTTTTTAAAAGTTGTCACCCATGGTTTTCAAAGCAGATGATGCTGTGCAGCAAGTTTCTCTGACCTCATTATTATACAAAATTAATGTGTTAACATAGCTTCTAATAATAATCATATATCTCAGTTTTATGTGATTGTTACCTAGTCAATTGTTGTAAACCATCCCGAGGTGACTAGTCATGAGGGAGTGGTATAGAAGCCTCAATATAAATCAATTGACTTCAAAGGAGGCACAAGCCATGATTGGCTTGCTGCAAATTTGGCCAGCCAGTCAGGAGGGCATGGGCAGGCTGTTTAGTCAACAGCACTGTGCAGCTGACGTGCCCACAGTCTCTAATGGCAGCATGAGAATAGCCAGTTGCTATTGCCGGGGTGAGCAGGAAATATTTGGGGCTTCACTAGATTGGCATGGTGAGAGGCCTGTTCCTAGAAAAGGTCATCTTGTGCCTTGCAGATGGATGCACTGTGAAGGAGCACCCTTGGTACTGAGTGGCACCTTTAAACCCAGTAGGAGCCTTGTGGCACTTCAGGGGAAGGGGTGAAGCCTGCAGGTAAGGATAAGTAAGGCCAGCTGAAGCACCCACCAAGCTTGGAACCAGGTGGATCTGCCCCAAAGGCACACCCAGTGGATTTCTAAGGCAGCCCTACCCTCACTGGAATAAGCAGTGATGTGGATCAGCCACATAATTAATTTGAATATTTTAAAATAATAAAAGCTTGTTGAACCCACTTTCTGTTGTCTCATGTCATCATTATAGGGGGGGGGGGCTGCCAAGACAAACCCTACTACTCTCGGGTAACAGGGTCTGTCAGCACTTAATATAGTTAAAGCCAGCTGTCAATAAAATCTGGGCTCTGTTCATCCAGCATCAGTGCCAAACAAGAATTTGTTCTGATAATTTAATTATTAGGTCTAGGATAAAAAGTTCTTAAGCACAGTGATGAAACTTGACTGTTTCTTGCTGGCTGAGGAGCTGGACTTCTTTTTCAGTTATTTAATAGTATAACCCAGGTGAGGGAACAGAGAACCTTACAACATCATTTCTATGTTTAGCCAAGCTCTCCAGCAAATTGCATTAATGATATACTGACATTTACACAATCTGTCTGAAGCATATCATGCTTAGTCAAGACCCAATTCATCTGGCCATTTACATAGTCCTCTGAAATAACTGCATATCAGAGTTCTTATGGCTGGCATATTTTTTCCTTCTCTTTAAAAGCTGTAGTGGGAATTTTACTACTGAGGGCTGTTCGGTAAGATATATAAAATTCAGAGGTACTCTATTTGCAGATACTGTGCTCTGCAGCTTCCCTGCAAAGGAGAAGAAGACTTTCATTAATGTGGCATTCAAAGAGGAGCAATATTCTTTTGTAGCATATTGGCAAAAGCATTCATCCTTTTATTGCTTTATCAGATGGCTGGATGTCTATTTCAGAGTCCTGGAGAAACCCAATGCAATAATGATGTACTTGGTGAATAACAGACTGCCGGGACTAGTGGTGGATACTTCACCTTCTTGTCTTTAAGCTGATCTTCACATTTCATTCTATTCTACAATCCAGAGCTTGAGGGGGATGCTTGGAAATAAAAGAGCCCTGTTTGTCAACCACCATTGATGGCAACCCACCAGTCGGTCGAGCAGTATTTTGTCTTCACAAAATGCCTTGATGTTGCCAATAGCCATACATGCCATTTTTTATGATGATATGCTTAATCATATAACATATATAAAACATAATTGATAGAAAGACTTACTGTATATACTCGCATATAAGCCAACCCGTATATAAGCTGAGGCACCTAATTTTACCACAAAATCTGGGCAAACTTATTGAATCGCATATAAGCCGAGGGTGGGAAATGCAGCAGTTACTGGTAAATTTACATTAATTGAGGCACCAGTAGGTTAAATGTTTTTGAATATTTATTTGAAAGAAAAACAGTAAACTAACTCTGTCAGTGCAAAAGAGGGCCAGCAAACCAGAGTAGAACAACAATATCCAAAGTTGGCAACCTCCTACAAGTACAACAGCTACCAATGGACTACTCTAACTACAGCTACAGTGCCCCCCCGAACAAAACACTGAAATAAAGAACTATAAAACTCAAGACTGAAAGAAAGAACTGTAAAAATCAACTGTTAAAAGAAACACAACCCCAAGAAGAAAAGGCAAACAATGCTGCCCCTCAGAAAAAAGAAGAAATAAACATTAGTAAATTCCAAAACCCAACACACCCCTCTCCACCCACAGAAACCAAAAGAATAGTTTTGAAGAAGGCAAAAGGAATAAAAAGATCAGAGTCCCTCACTCAAACCATTGCTGTCCTAGAAGCAGCCAGAGCAAGCAAGCTTCAGCTTGCAGGAGGTTTGCAGAAGCAATGTAACGATTGTCTGACTGAGAGCAGGGTGTTAGTTCAATTACCATATATTCCCGCATATAAGCTGAGGAGGATGTTTTCAATTTGAATACTATGCTGAAAAAGTCAGCTTATACACAGGTATATACAGCAACAGTTGATAAATAAATGTCCTCCTCCAACAGGACAACGTTCAGTATAATGTGATCAGCATAAAATCCCTGTCTTTTCCCATCCATAATGTGTCTTGTAGCTCAACAGAACAATCAGGCCTCAGCACAAAAGGTTACATTAGTATGGCCAAGGCAAATTCCATAGGAATTGACCATGTACCATACTTGTACCTTTTGTTGCTCCTCTCTTCTGATGTTGCTGTTACAGCCACCAGTTGCATCTTCCTACAAATCAGCCCCAGGTGCTTTATCCCAACCTAGCTCCTTAATTATTTCAATCTTTTAAAAACCATTGTTGCTGTGTTTACTGTACTCGATTGCTACATACATTGTGTTTTCTGCTAGGCTGGATACTAGGAAGCACAAGACACTCACAGAAGTCAATCTTTATGTATTTATTGTATGTATTTAGCATATTTAGAACATTTATATATCACTTTTCTGGTAAGGCAGCAGAAATGTTGTCTGGAAGTCCTGCCCATGAGGCTGGGAGTTCAATCCCAGCAGCCGGCTCAAGGTTGACTCAACCTTCCATCCTTCTGAGGTCGGTAAAATGAGTACCCAGTTTGCTGGGGGGTAAACGGTAATGACTGGGGAAGGGACTGGCAAACCACCCCATATTAAGTCTGCCATGAAAACACTAGAGGGCATCACCCCAAGGGTCAGACATGACCCGGTGCTTGCACAGGGGATACCTTTACCTTTACCTTTATATCACTTTTCTCCTGTAATAGAAGGCTCTTTTCTTCTTTCTCCCATCTTTCTTTCCCCAGAAGCTTGCCAATCTCTCCCTTTTGAATACAGACTCTCATGTCTTGGAAGATTGGTCTGTGGCATTCCACTAGACCTCTGCATTGACTTTGGAGAAAGGAGGAATTAGAAAATGAATAATGATCTTCCTCCATGAGCACCTTGCCTTTACACTTCATAGGAACTCAACCCTCTGTCTGCCTCCCTAATGCTGCTGTGAGCTTAACTAATAAACCAGAAAGGAATTTCAGATAATTTTCTAAGTTAGACCACGCATTTATTTATTTATTAAATATGTTACATGGTTGCCATATCAATCAGGATAACTCACACAAAGTACTTGCTGATTGATAAGGTTCACAGAGCTATGTAGCCAGATTGCTAGTACTTGGGGCCTTTTCGCACGGGGATCTTTGTTGCAAATTGTTTGCGGAATGAAAAATCGCCATTTAAAATAGTGGAATTCGTCGTTATGCATACCTGCCTTTGTAGTGGAATCAGTTGCGTTTTTTAGCGTTTCCCACAGGCTTCCGGTCTCGGCAGAAATCGCTAGAAAGGAAGCGCTATTGCCAAGCTCGTCCCGCCCCTGGCCGTCAAGCAGCCAATGGGCAGCCGTTAGCATGCTCCCAAACAGCCCCTTTCCCTTTAAGAAAGGTTTAAAAAAAAAAAACAGACCCATAGCAATGAATCTAGGTAGATTCGTTGCAACGGAGAGACCCATCCAGCTGCCTAATGTGAGCTGTCGTTTGATCGTATGATCGTTGGCACGCTGCCTCGAGTGATAAAAAAAAAATCCCCCCCCCCTCTCACGGGCCCGATTTTTGGCTGAATTCATATGTAAAAAATAAAGGGACTTTATTTCAGCAAACGGGCTTTTATGTGGTTTGTGCTTAGTGACTAAAGGTAAAGGACTGAAGCCAGGGAAGCCTCTAAACAGAAAGAGGCTCGCTGGTGCGTTTATCCTCGCTCGCTCGGAGAAAAAAAAATGGCGATCGCTTCACCGGAAGTTTGGAGGACAGGCTCAGGAGGAGGGACTTTGAAGAACCTGCAACAATGGTAACGCACAGGTCTTTAGCGCTAGTGTTGCAGATTGGTTGCAGGAGTGTATCGCTATCCGGAGGGTGAATCCACTTTTCTGGATTCCCCTAAAAGCGCTACAACGAAGCGCTTTTTGCGGGTCGGTTTCAGGAGTGTTGCAGATTGTCTACGACGTCGTGCGTTATGCCAAATTAGTAGCGTTTTCAATTAGCAACCATTGTGCTATTTTGAAGCCGTGCGAAATGGCCCTTAATATTTTCAATAGAATTAGCTACAGGAATGGTGTGCACATAAATTATTTCTTGTTGGAAACCCAAATCCCCATCTACCCTGCATTAATCAGATAGAAATAGCACTAGATCTCAATGATCTAGTTTCTTCTTATACGTTGCAGTGTTTCTTACATGCCAGTGTTACATGAAGCTCCCAGTGGTCTCCTATCAAGTTCCCTTCTGTGGAATGCAGTTGTCTAACTTCTGCAACTCTGCTATCTCCAGTGACTGAGGACTGGTTCCCTGAGTGCTCACCTATATTAGGAAAATTCATTCCAGAAGAGGAGGAAAAATCCTAGCTTAGCAAGGAACAAATGATGCTGTAGTAAAAGATGTGCTAACAGGGAATTCTTAATGTACTGGTAGTTTTGTTTTACTCGCATGGAGTGGCTTGCATCCTAAATAGGGTTTCTATGGACATAGCCAAGCTAGTACTTACGTGGAAAATATTCTAAAATATATTTCCTTGCTTCCTAGAAGTGAAGCATTCTTCTATATCATCTCACATTGCTATTGCCTCACTCTATCAATGTGTAGACTAGACATTAACTGGAGTCATCACGTGTTGAGAAATATGGTGCACGTGTATTCCATTCTGAAGCTTGGTTTTTGGCCTGGGGATAGTTGCACCAATTCTTTCCACAACCGCAAGCCCTTGCCTTGCTCCTCCCCCCCCCATTTGCCCTCAGGAGTTGTATACACACAGGCTAGCCGAGGGACAGGAAGTCAACACTCCCCCCCATTTGTTTTACGCATTAATCATTGTCACGTGGTGAAAACTCGGCAATCGTCTTCCAGTGCCATTTTGTTGCATTTGACCACACAGCTCTCCCAGTCTAAATCTTTATTTAAAAATGTTAAAAACAATGTCATTAGTTTTTTAATAATGAAGACACATCTGCAATGTGAACCTGTGGCTCCAGGTTGGTGAACTCAGATGGCGGAAAACAGGTTTTTTTCATTTTCTTAGAAGCAGCCTTTCTAAATTTTTTAAAAAGGGACAAAAACATTTCCCATGTTTCCACCATGCTATGGATGTCGGAAGCCTTTCTTTCATTTAATTTTATTTTCTTCCCACCACTCCAAACTGTGATTTGGCCGCGAGAAGCATTTTTGAATTTTTTAAGGAGTTATCGCGTAACAACACAAAAATGCCTTTAAAAATTAAGAAAATGTTGCCCGTGGCTCCACCATGCTGTGGAGTGGTGGGAAGCATTTTTTTTCATTTTCTTACAAGGAGTCTTTTATTTTTTAAAGGAGTTTTCACGTTATTATGCAATAACTCCGTTAAAAAAACTCAAAACGCTTCCTGTGGGCACGTCGCACTCCGGAGTGGTGGGAAGCAGCGGTATTTTTTTTTTCATTTTATTATAAAGACACCTTCTAAGAAAATGAAAGAAATCCTTCCTGTGGCTCTGCCATGCTGCAGAGTGGCGGGAAGCATTTTTTCCATTGCCTTAGAAGACGTTTTTGCAGGCACGGGTTGGGAGAAGCCAGGTCAGGCTCTGTTGGTGGCAGCAGAAGTGGGAGCACATGAGCGGGCAGCCTAGCGAGTGAGGCAGGAGTGATACCTGTGTGTGTGTGGGGGGGTTACAAGGGTGGGGAAAGCACGCGGAGATGTCCCGAGTTTTCGGCTTACGCATGGCCCAGGCCCAACATACACCTCGTTGTGGGTGCAATAAAAAAGGGAATGCATATTTTTCCACATTCTCTTGCTGCAGGGCAACTGAGGTCTTGAGTCAGGCCAGGCTTGGGACCTCCCTGGAAAGGTCTGATTTCATCTGGAAGCAAGAATTAGCCCTGATTGCAGAAGCATTCCCTGATAAATGCTCACTGCAGGAATCCCAGCTACCCGACCCACTTATTTGGAAATCATTGTAGCACAACCTCATGAGTACAAAAGTCTCAAGTTTTCCTAATATTTTGTTGATCACCTCACATAAGCAAATGTTGGAGTTGGATTTAGAAGACAAGAGGAGATATATGAGATCCGTAAAAGCAACAGTGATTTGTGCTGGACATCTCTTAATATCAAAGTTCTTGTTAAAATCTATCAATTTGACGACCATCCTGCCTTGTTCTTTGACAGCAGTGGCACTGGCTTTCTGGAATGGTTTGCTGGAAGATATTAGGAGAGCTCCAACACTGACCCCATTCCACATGCAAGGTAAGGTGAGCCTTAGGTTAGCCTAAGGTGAGCCTTAGGCTGGGTGAGCCTTAGGCTGGGTGAGAGATATGCTTCGTACATACAGTAGGGTGACAGTTTATGTTTTAAATATAGTAAAAGTGTTTAATGGCTTGGATCCTATAATTTTTTCCCTGCTTAAGCACCACTTAATCCATTATAGAGGAAGTCCTCTCTGGCAGAATGGTACTTAGTACTTCAATTTACATAAAACCAGTGGCTTTCAAGAACTCTCAAACTGTATAACATGAGAGGCAGCAGAAAACTGACTTCCTAGTTGACAATTTCCGCATTAGGAGTCATACCTTGTTTTCACCTCACTTTTGGATACTGCAAGTTGACTCTAGCCTTTCTGCATTTGGGCTCCCCTTATTTCCCAAGCTGGAATTTGCCATATGCTTTCTGCACAGAGTCCAAAGGAGGCAGTCTCACATCTTACTTTGCTCCCTTCCCCTTTGCAGATGATACTAAACTGGGTGAGGTAGCAAACACAACAGACAACAGAATTAGAATACAGGATGATCTTGATAGGCTCGAGAAGTGGGCTAAACTGAATAAAATAAAATTAAATAGGGACAAATGTAAAGTTCTGCATTTAGGTAGGAAATAGGGACAAATGTAAAGTCCTGCATTTAGGATGGGGGAGACTTATCTTGGCAGTAGTATGTACAAAAAAGGATTTAGGAGTCTTAGATGAGTCAGCAGTGTGACTCAGTGGCTAAAAAGGCAAATGGTATTTTGGGCTGGATCAAACAGAGTATCATGACCAGATCACGGGAGGTGATGGTACCATGTTATTTTGCTCTGGTTTGGCCTTACTTGGAGTACTATGTTCAATTTTGGGCACCCCAGATGAAGAGGGATGTAGACAAACTGGAACGTGTCCAGAGGAGGGCAACAAAGATGGAGACCAAGACTTATGAGGAAAGGTTGGGGGAGCTTGGTCTGTTTAGCCTACAGAGGAGATGACTGATAAAAAAGGTAAAAGGTAAAGGTATCCCCTGTGCAAGCACCGAGTCATGTCTGACCCTTGGGGTGACGCCCTCTAGCGTTTTCATGGCAGACTCAATACGGGGTGGTTTGCCAGTGCCTTCCCCAAGAGATGACTGATAGCCATCTTCAAGTATTTAAAAGGGTGCCATGTAGAGGATGGAGCAGAGTTGTTCTCTCTTGCCCTGGAGGGACGGACCAGAACCAATGGGATTAAATTAATTCAAAAGAAATTCCATCTAAACATCCAGAAGAAGTTCCTGAAAGTTAGAGCTCTTTCTCAGTGGAACAGGCTTCCTTGGGAGGTGGTGGGTTCTCCATCTTCAGAAAATTTTATATAGAGGCTGGATAGCCATCTGACGGAGAAGCTGATTCTGTGAATGTTTAAGGGGGTGGCAAGTTACAGTGGATCAGCAATAGGGTTGTGAGTGTTCTGCCTAGTGCGGGCGGTTGGACTAGATGACCCAGGAGGTACCTTCCAACTCTATTATTCTATGATTCTAATCCCACTATTCTGCACACTTGACCATCTCCCCATTCCCCCCAAAGTGTTTTGAATGTAATTTTTAAAAACACCTGGGAGGGGGGGGGGCATGATCTTTCTCATTGCCCTGGCCTCAATCAAAAACCTGCCGGAAGAGCTGAATTTTGCATGCCCTGTGGAACGCAGAAAACTCCCACAGGGCCCATAGTTTACCTGGGAGCTCATTCCACCAGGTTGGGGCCAGGACTGAAAAGGCCCTGGTCCTGATCGAGGAAAGGTGTGCCTTTCTAGGGCCAGGAATCACCAACAAATTAGTACCCGTAGAGCATAAAGCCCTGCAGGGACCATAGGGTGACAGGTGGTCTCTCAGATATGTGCGGCCCAGACCACATAGGGCCTTGACGGTCAGAACCAAAACCTTGAACCTGATCCAAGCAATGACTGGCAACCAATGCAGCTGCCTCAGCACAGGCTGGACATGGGCCCTCCAAGATGTCCCTGTGAGGACCCTCACAGCTGCATTCTGCACCAGCTGTAATTACTGGGTCAAGGACAAGGGCAGGCCCATGTAGAGTGAGTTACAGAAATCTAGCCTGGAGATGACCATCACATGTATCACTGTGACTAGGTGGTCCGGGGACAGGTAGGGCGCTAGTAGCTAGGCCTGGCAAAGATGGAAGAAAGCCTGGCCAACTACTCTCTTGACCTGTGTCTCCATAGTTAGGGAGGCATCTATGGTCACCCCCAAATTCCTGGCCTGGGGCATGATGGTAAGTTGCATTCCATTCTTGCCAGGCAGGGCAAGCATACTTCCTGATCTGCCCCCCTACTTCCCAACCACAGGACCTCCATCTTGGAGGGGTTTCATACAACTCTGCTCCAGCCATCCAGCCACTACTCCAAACACCTGGCAAATGGTTCTGGGGGGGGGAGTCAGGGTGGCCATCCATCAGGAGATAGAGCTGGGTGTCATCAGCATACTGATGACAACTCAGCCCGAAGCTCTGCCCCAGCTGGGCCAGAGGGCACATAATGATGTTTAAAAGCATGGGGGGGAGAACTGCGCCCTGTGGGACCTCACAAGGGAGTTGGTAGGTGCACGATAATTCTCCCCCCATGGCCACCCTTTGGATCCGGTTATGGAGAAAGGAGCATATCCAGCTTAAAGCTGCGCCCCATATCCCCATCCCAGTGAGGCAGTGGACCAGCAGTTCATGGTCAACTGCATCAAATGCAGCAGACAGGTCTAATAGAAACAGCAAAGCTGACCTGCCTCAATCCAGCTGGCACCAGAGGTCATCCGTCAGGTCAACCAACACCATCTCCACCATGTGGCCAGGATAGAAGCCCAACTGGTACAGGTAGAGTGCTGAAGTTTCATCCAAGAATGCAAAGAGCTGGTCTGCAGTGGCCCTTTCAACTACCTTGCCCAGAAATGCTAAATGTGAAACCGGGCAGTAGCTGGCCAGGTTCCATGGATCCAACAATGCTTTCTTGTACCCTAACATTCCTTCCAAGATTGCCTTTCTCATTTCTATTTTTACAGCAGATATGTACTACCATTCCATAGGACCAGTGGGACAAATTTGTTTTGATTGTAAAAATTTCATTGACATTAATAGAGTTTTATACCCAGGAAGAGTTTGGCACACTGTCCTCAGATTGCTTTTATCCATAGTTTGAATCAGAATTGTTTTTTCTCTGGGGAGCCATTATGATTAAAGCTTTCAAAAAACAAACCCTCAGTGTTTTGCTTGTGCGTGTGTGTGTGTGTGTGTGTGCACGCACGCACGTGCATGGGCACGCTCATACCTGTGATAGAATGGGACATGGGTTGTAATGAAGACTAAAATGCAAGGTGGCACTACATTTATAACAAGTAGTAACAAGTAGATACTGGCTGCTTAACTCTCTAGGTCTGAGCAATGTTCAGTAACAGAAGACTATACTAACGGGAAAGAGTGATAGTACTAGGGCAATGCAGCTTGCCCAATGAAGGCTATCAAAACAATGGATTCTGGGTGGTCACTATCTTTCCACAAGGTCAGGCCCATTTGAAGCACAACCATATAGAACTACCTTAGGGTGGACTCCCCATTACAAGGATGGGGCATTTAGAGACCAAAAGTAAAGGAGAAAAATATCTTGGCACCTGTATGAAATATTGCAAACTGTGGTTCCTGTATATTTTGTTTCTTTGTTTCCCAAGCAGCCAGTTGCTCCCAGGCCTGTGCCATCCCCCCAGCTAGGAAAAAACTAGCTGGTTTATGGTACGATCCTAAATGGAGTCACACCTTTCTGATCCTTTTGACTTCGATGGATTTAGAAGGGTGTGACTCTGTTCAGGATTATCCTGTCAGGTATTCCTTGAGAACAATGTGGTTATGTTCAACAAGTGAAGTCTATCCCGATTGAGGGGGGAAACGAGTCAGAGTTATTGGCTTTAAGTAAATTCAGTCACATATTCTACATATCCTGAAAATTAAATTGTTCTGGTTTAATGCACTTACATACTGGGCTATTCCTTCCTCTGTCCTTTAGGCCCATTGAAAATGCCTCCATGTTTGTTTGTTTGTTTATTTATTTGGATTTTTATACCGCCCATTCTTTACAGCTCTGGACAGTTTACATGGAACATTATAACTTTACATAGAAGTTTACATTTTGAGTATCTATATTATTTTCCTTCATGTCAAAGAATTCTTCAAAGAGCTGCTAATTCCCATTGGAACTGTGATCAACCAAGAGACAATCTATAAAGTCCAGAGGCAGTGCTAAGCATATATTCCCCAAGAACCGATTGACATCTCTCAGTGATCCATTGCTATCATCACATTCCTAGCAAAGGCATCAGGAATAAAATATGCAGAACAAGTAGAAAAATAATCACATCAACATTTGTACATTATTTATTACCCAAAAATATTTTGAACAATGAATCTGTTGAAAAGTAAAGTGGAAAATTCAGCACTTTGTTTGCCCACTATTAGAAATCCACTTTCCGCTTTGGAATCCAGATTGTCCTCTCCACTTGGCACTGTCTCATAAATGAGTTGCTTTTTAATCTATACTCTCCCCATTTATTAAATTAAGTTCTGAAGAAAGCCTTACTCTGGAGAAAAACTTCCCTTTCTCTTTTTCTAATGCTAACTGGGCTTTTGTATTATATTGTTTTCATATTTTGGCAAAGGATAAAGAACAGTTTCCAGATACTTTGTCTCAGCTAATAGCTTACAGCTCACAAAAAATATCTAGAAAAATGTCTGGTGTTGACAGCACCAGAAGGCTTTTCTGCTTTCTCCCTTCTCTGTTAGAACTTAAGTCTGGTGCAGGGTTCTCTGTTCCGCACTTCTGACAGCAGAATTCCAAGCTCAAATTGCCTCATCCAGATCCCTTGAAACTACTTCAGGAGAATATTTGTTAGATTCCTCCTCTTGGGGGGTTGGAGTCAAGGGCAGGCATGCCCTTCAGCCGCCTCCTCTTGTCTTTAGCATATCCCACACATGCCTCAGGGAAGGGGGTTTATGACAGCCCTCTCATCCCACGCCTTGATCTACCCTCTGTTTGCTTAGGTATGTCTGGGGCTGTCCTCCCATACAACCTTGGAGTCACACCCAATATAGGCCTGCCTGGAGGAGCAGCCATGTCATGTTCTGCCAATGCCTTCCAATTAGAAGTGGGGCCTGGCTTACTCTGTTTCTGAGCCAGTGGGTCTCACTCTCTGCTTCCCTCCCTCATTGGTCCTGTCTGACTCAAGACTTCGAAATAATCTCCTATTGGCCAATGCTACCACTATACCCTGCACCTACCCATCTCCAGGCCCCTCCTATGGTCCTGCTGCTGGCCTATTCTGTCCCCTTGGAGTGTGATAGTGAGCCATCCTGGCTAGCTCTCCCTGGGTGTGCTGCTGAGGCCACCTCCATTCTCCCACTCCAGACTGTTCCTGGTAGGTGTGTCTGCCTGGGCTCATCCTGCTTGCCTTTCCTAGCTGCTTCCACCTGATTTGTTGCTGCCAGAGTCCTCCAGCATTGTTCTGCCAGGACATATAGGTATAGAGAAAGCCTTTTCTGCCCTGTCAAATGCATCTGCAGCCACCTGGCCTGGTCTTGCCACTCATGCTGGGAGGGAGCCTCCTCCACCCCTGACATCACTGCGGTCTCCTTTGGAGCTCCATAGGTGTGGTTAGCTAAAGGGAGGACCATGCCAGCTCCGGACAATTTATATTTTGACTTTTCATTCCAAAACTGAACAAGTGGGATGTTAAAGACTAATACATTGCTAATAAAAACGGAAACTCAAAAAGATCTAGTAAATAGCAATAAAATCCAAATGACAGACAGGAATAAAAGCATTGGCAATGGCAAAGAAGAGAGCTTCTCTGTTTGAACGTACAGTTTGCAAACTACCCTTCTCAACAAGTTTTACTTTTATAAATGATCCAAATGCATTATATTACAAATATTGGGCAATGTACATTCTTGCACTATGTTCCTGTTCTCTGCCCTCTTCCACTATTATTCAAAACCACCCAACAGCAATAAATTACCAAAAGAGGTGCTTATTTAGCTGTCTGCATCCTGCTGGGGAGGCAGAAGTCGTGTGTTTGTTGTTTTAGTATTCCATCTGGTCCATTTTGCCCGTGGCATACGAGGACCAAGTATGCTTGTGCTGTTCAGGTGTTCAAAATCAGACTGCCAACACTAGTGTGTGTTCTTGCTCTTTCCTTGGAAACTCCAGTTCTATCTGAAAGGCTCTGAATATGTGGCAGGAGGATGACTGACACTGAATGATGAATGGTAACAGCTGAGCAGATATTAAAGCAGCATAGGCATTTCCTGGGGTATTCTTAAACCAATTAGCGTATGTCAATAGTTTGTGCGGCCACTGTACAAACGCAAAACTGTTCCAAATATTACTCAATTTAAATTATGGCAATCAGACACCTAAAAGTTAGTGAGGTGGCCTCCTGTGAGTTTTCCTTGGAAGGGTGCCATGACAAAATAAAACAAATCTGTGTAACCAAATTTGGAGGTATATTTGCGTGTGTGCACGTGTGTGCACGTGCGTGCGTATGGGGGTGGGGGACCCAGGGCAGGGCCTCTGAAGATGGTCTCAAGGAATGTACAAGTTCATATGGAAGCAGGTGGATCCCTCAGGTACTCTGGTCTCATCTAGGGGCCTGTAGGTCAAAATCAGCAGTTTAGGTTATCCCTGGAAGCTAACTGGAAGCCAGGGAAGTTTGTGAAATGAAGTCTTTGGGATGGTTTTGGTGGGATCTGCTTACTAGTTGCAGATGTGTTGGGAAGATAGAGGCTGGATGGAAAAATAGGTAGGCAAATGAAGTGACTCTTACTTGGACACACCTTGTTGATTTCAGTTGGCTTTATTTTCAAGGAAGTGAACGTATTACAGTCTGAAAAAGAAGGGAAAAGGAACATATACAGTGAGGTGGAAGGAGACATAATACGGTTAGAGAAATGGAAGATGCGGAGAGATGGATGTGAGAAAAGAAAGGGATACATGCTCCCCATTTAGAAACAGCTGCATTCATCAGAAGCTACTTGGCTTGCCAACTTTTTATGGGTAATCCCAGCTCCTACAGGAGCCATTTTGTGACTGGCAACACACACAACTTTCCCCCTTCTCCCCTTGTCGATCGCTTATGGTGACTCACACCATCTATTCTCAACCCCCCCCCCCAAAAAAAAAGAAAGAAAAATGCCTAAAGGGTCAACAAGGTTGGGAATCCCTGGCCTAGATTGTATTTATACTGACATCTTGTAAAGAAACACCATCGAAAAAAGCCATAGAGCTGAGCAATGACTGTAGTAGATTTCTTTTTGCTAATGAAAAGGGACATTCCAAATGTGACCCCCCCCCCCTCCACACACACATTAGAAGTGTTGCCATCTTTCTTACCCCTTACTAGTTGCTCTAGCAGCCCAGGATGTGACTCTACGAGTTTTGGGGGTGGGGAGAGGGGGAGGGAAGACCCCTTCATTATTCACTGTGACCGCACCCCTCTCCTTGTTGCAGAATCTAACAATAGGAGGTTTTAGCAAGCGATAGTCCATTGAAGGACAAGGCTACAATGGGGGGCATATTTAATAGAACAGAAAAGCTAGTGTGTCACTGGAAGGGGAAACTGTGTTTCCCCTTGTCCAGAATGCTGTTCTGTTTCCCATCATTACAGTTAATCCTTGCAAATCTTTGAGAATAAATGATTTAACATGCTGGATCTTTCAAAATCTGGAAAGAAGCAATTTTTCGATACTTTAAAAATCCCTATAAGGGGAGAGAGGGGATCAATTTCAGACTGTATCATTTATGGTATATAAAAAATGACACCCCCCCCCACCTCACTTACAAAAGGAAATCAGATATATGGGCTGCTGAATGTTAAGGCTGCTGTGAGAGTTGATGTTCCAGTAGTACCAGTGATGTCAGGTGCAGCCTGGAACCATTAAATCGATCTGACTGTTGACATTTTTGCTCAGTGGTATGACAACTGCTTCCACAGAGGCCACCTTTCTGCCACAGCCACCACCTTGGGTCCCTTGGTTGCAATTCTCTGTCTGGCATGTGGGACATGGGGCCATGCTATGCAGCAATTCAAGTGCCACTGCAACTAAAGGGGCTTCTTAGGGTCACCAGACTGGACCCTGGCTATAGGCAGAGACTAACAGGCAGGTGGTCGACTGAACAGGTTCACAAGAGATGGCTACTTTCAAACCCTGCTTTTCACTACCAGAAGGAATCCCAAAGCACCTTCCCTTCCCCTTCCTCTCTCCACAAGAGACACCCTGTGAGATAGGTGAGACTGAGAGAGCTCTGAGAGAACTGTGACTGCCCCAAGGTCACCCAGCTGGCTGCATGGGGAGAAGGAGTGGGGACTCACACTCTTAAGCCGGCAGGGAGTCCCTTTCTGGGGATGCAGGTGCTGGGAAAAGGCAGGCAGACTCCTTACAGCTTCTCCCAGCTGAGGCTACGGCTGTGCTGGGAAGCTGCCCGGCGGCGGGGAAAGGCCCGCGGAGCGCGCCTCCTGCGCCTGCTGTTCTGGGGGGCGATTAAACTGCAAGTCACAGCCAGCCGGCCCGGCCCAGCCTCTTTCCCTGCCGCACAATGGCCCCATTGACCATTTAGGGGCTCAGCACAACAAGGCTGCTGTGTCCTCGCTGACAGCAGGCACTTCTGCCGGGGCAGGCGAGCGACGGGCACGGAGGCGGTTGGTGCGCCCTGCCTGCGTCTCCCGAGGAAGCGCCGCTGCGACTGAGCCCCCCCCCCCGCCTGCTGGAGGTTTCGCGGCCGCCTGAGAGTCACCCCGCACCTGAGAGCGGAGCCATGGAGATCTAGAGGCGCCCCCCCTTCCCCGTCCGATGAGAGGGGAGCGAGGGGGGATCCCTGGATGGGGAATCGCCTCCCTGAGCTTGAGAAAACCGGTCCGCCAGGAGCGGCCAGGAGGCACTGCTGCTGCAGGCCGAGCCGAGAAAGCCAAGGCGGGGTGCGGGGGGGGGGGGGTTCCCTGCATCACCGACAGGGGCCAGAGACGCCGACTGGGCCGTGCTGCCTCGGTGGGGGACCGTGGAAGCCGCCCCTTCTGCCCCCCGAAGTCCCCGCAGCGGGGAAGGCGCTCTAACAGGTGCCCCTGGACGGCAGGTTCCGGCAGCCAGCCAGCCAGGAGGCCTGCCCGCCGCACAAGCACCACTGGGGCGAGGGAGGGGGAACCTGTGGGTCAAGGAGCCAAGGGCTTTCCACCGCGGCCTGCCCTCCTCCCGGAGCCCCCTGCAGGTCACTGAACCGCCGACGCGCGTGGGAAGCCCTGGGGCCCGGCCAGCGGATGCGGGGCGTGGAGGTGATGCGCTCAGGCGCCACTGGACTCCCTCCGGGCCGGACGGCCCCTGCGTGACCCGGGCTGCGCTCTCGGGCCCTTCCCGGCCGGCCCCGTCCCTTGGAGCGGGGCGTCTGTGGCTCCGGACTCCCTGGGCCGATGCCCGCCTGCCGCGCCTCTTGCATCCGCCACCGTCCTCCGCGCCACGAGCCCTGAGCAGAAGTCCATCGCGCTCCACTGAGTGCCAGGACGGAAAGGCGCGCCGCCTGACTTCGAATCCCCCAGAGGCGAAGGCTGGGCCGATGCGGTGGTCGGGGGCGGGCGAGGCGGATGCACTCTGCACATGGCCAGAAGCTCCCTCTTCTGTCGCCGCCGGTTGAGCGGAAGGCCCGGTCTTCCCTGGAGGCCGACCGCGGCCTCGCCACGGGGGAGGAAGCGGCCCTCGAGGAGGGCGACGGGAGGCCAGTGGCTGGGCCGGTGTGCTGCGCTGCGGGCGCCCCAGCCTGCCTCCCACGCCGGGCTTCGGCGAAGCGGCGAGGCCGGGAAAGCGGCGCTGCGCCTTTAAAGGGCTCTGCGCGGCGCCCCCGGCAGGAGGCGTGTCTCTCTCGCTCGCTGGCTCGGCTTCGCCTGGCTGCCGCTTTCAATTGAGCTCGGCGCGCCGCCTCGGCTCCTCCTCAGCCCCACAGCCCGGCGCAAGTGCGGCTCGGCCACTTTCTTGGGGGAGCCCAGCCCAGCCCATCTCCCCCGGCCCTGCCCTTCGCAGCAGCGGACAAGGTAAGGAGGACGCCACGCCGAGGGGCCGCCGCCCCTTTGCCTGGGCGGCTCTCGGGCGAGACACGGGCTGCGCTGGCGGGGCGGGGCAGGGGGGTCAAGGCGCCCCAAATCCATCGCGAGGGACGGCGCTCCGGCCACTGGCGCTCCTCGGGCCGGGAGTTGACGGGCTCTTCCCGCCTTCCGGACCCAAATCCGGGCGGGCTTGCAGGACGGCAGACGGGGTATTGGACGGGCCAACAACCCTCCCGCAGGAAGCCTCTGCCTCCTACCCCGCCCCCCCCCCCGGGGAACGGCCAGTTCCTCCGCGTCTCCTCTCGTGTAGCTGGCGGTGCCTCGTCCTCCCCCCTCCCTTCCCGGATTGCCATGCTCGCCTCCCCTCCTCGGAAAGAAGTTCCAGGGAGAGCGGCGGGACTTGGCGCCGAAGTCAGGAGCAGGGCTGGAGTGGGAGCCCGCCTGCCCGCCGGCCGGTCCATCCTCCACCCGCCCTACCCAGTGCTGCTGCTGCTGCTGCTGCTGCTGCGACAGAGACGACCCCCCCGAAACCAGGTGCGGGATGCCCGGTCCATCCCGACAACTCGCCCCGACAGCCAAACTCTCTCGCGGCTTGCTAGGCGAGCCGGCGAGGTTGCCAGCCCCAGCAGCGCCAGGCGTGTGATCTCCTCCCGCCTCTCCCCGGTGCCCCTCCGGACGCTTGCCTCCCCATGGCAACGATTGGCGCCTCTCCACAATGCCGCCAGTCGCCCATTCGGCCCGCTTCCCAGAGTCTGCTCGCTGTGTGTCAGCCGCGAACCTCTCGGGTCCGGGGAACGGCTCTCGCTTGCCCGTGAAATGCCAGCGAATTGCCCCCTTTGGCCGTCGAGCGCACACACTTCTCCGGGGGGAGGGAGCGCTGGTTTCCGTGGGGCCACTCTGAACACGGCGTGTGCACTGCGACCTTCGTGGGTCAGGCGCTAGCTCGGTTAGGACCCGGTCCCGAAACCTTGTCAGTCAGAGCACTCGATCGGAATCCAGCTCTCAGTCCGATTTACCTGTCCAGATGGATTGAAACCCGTGAAATCCACGCACTTCAGTATGTCCGGGCGATGTGTTGGTCAACCAGTCCCCACTTCGGTTTAATGAGCGGTTAGTCGCGGGGGGCCTCCCAATAATCTTCCTTCCCCTGACCCCTTGATCGGTCTTGTTAAACCGACGCCACCCTGCTTTGTTAGGTGCTTCCCTTTGAGCCCTTGCAAAACCCGCCGACCATTCCTGGAGAAAATTGTCGTTGCTCCCCACGATTTGAGCCAGGTGTTCCCTTGGATGAGCCACAGCAGGTGTAGAAATTCATTTGAGGCTGTGTCTCAAATGAAATCTTGTATAATTGTTCAAAAAACTTTGTGGTGGCATGAAGCCGAGAGCCGAGGGAACCTCAGCCCTCCATCTCTTCCCAACCCCACCCCGGGAAGATATCGCGAAAAGGAATTGGGGGGGGGGGGGATGGATGAAATCACAAATGTTTGCCTTGCCTGCCTTAAAATATGCTAAGATGTGCACCGCTGCGAAGTCCAAAAAGTGCCTGAACAAGTAAATCTATCATATCCTCAGCTCCTTAATTAGGATGCACGTCTCTTCGGCAGCTAAAAAATTAATTACCATCTTAAAATGCCATTAATCATCGGCACAGCAGAAACGAGGTTGTGAATCTGAGCTGTGCTAATAAGAGATGGAGGGGAACCCAATCGCTTTTACTAGCTTGTGGGAGTGGAGAGTGAGTGGGCCGCAATGTGGCTCTAACTGATAATATCAACATTCATTTCAGTTCTTCGGCAAAAGGAGGGGGGGGGAGAACAAGAGACAGAGGGAGTGGAGGCCTAGCTGGATTTGCCAGCAGTGCGTCAAAAGACTTTGGTCTGCACACAAGAGTGGAGGAGAGGCTGGTTAGGTGCTGCCAAGTTAGCCAAGCCGGTGATCGCCACACAACAGCAAAAAGAAAATGAGAGCATTGTTCTGCCAGGATTTGCCCCAAATGTTCCGAGATCCAATGCTTGTCGAAGGCACACTGCATGCCCATGTCTTAATGCCCTTGGGGGGGGGGAGAAATTAAGGGCCCATCATGCAAGCCCCTGAACCAGGTCTTAAAAGGAGCCTTTTTACACTGAAGATGGAAAACCAAGTCTAGAAGTAATGTTAGGAATATCAGGCAGCTAAGAGGGACAGAGATACGGTGTGAAACAGAGGATTTGTAAGTGTACAATTCTGAGAAACTCTCCTCTGCCACTGGAACTCATATTTATTCAAGAGTATTAGACGCAGGAGGGGCAAGAGAGACAGGGTTATATTATCCAGAGCGGGCATGTTTTGATTGGTCTCCTATTATTTTCACCTCAACCTGCTGTACTTGATATATGTATTTTCATTTCCACTTCACCTGGGTTGTGACCTTGGATAGTGAAAAGATGTTCCTGCTAGCCTCAGTATGGTGGAGAGGAAGAGTAAATCAAAATACGCAACAGGAAATTGAGTATGGAGAGCTAGAGCTCACTGATGGCAGGAGACGGGATTGCCGTGGAATAGGTTTCGGGGTTCTGGTATGAGAAAATAGATGTACTGCAGGTCAGACGCACCTGGAGAGGAATAATCAGCCTCCTTGGCGAAATTCCATACCAACAGGGTACAGCCCTCCCAACTGAACTTTTCTCCAGAGGAAAATGGCACAAGGGTAGCTGTTTGCTCTTCGAATTTTAGAACCACAGGGAAATATAGATAAGGATTAGTATGGTTGTGTTGCAGAGGTTGCTCCATAAAGATGAAAATGCCCACTGCAAGCTCGCTTAAGAGATGGGAACAGGGATGGCAGTTCCTGAAGCCAAAATTAATTATATATTTTATGAATGGCCTTTGTCCACAGGGAGCGATTCACAACCATTACCATCAGCCAACCATTAGCCATTAACTTTAATAGGCTGTTGTGAAGAGTAACCTGAATGTGGCCAATTGATTTTTTGCTCTACCTTCTAAACAGCTGTTATTCCTAAGATTCCTATTATTATGCCACCTATCTGGCTAGAAGAACTGAGACCGAAAGAGAGAGAGACTGACAGCTCTCTTAGGGAGAAAGAAGCATTTTTCTTGCCCAGTGCTAGTGAAAGGAGGGGAAGGAAAGTATATCACAGCATAAACTATCAAAGTAATTCCGGATAATCACGGCAGAGTGCAGCCAGAGCAGAATGAACCGCATAATCAGAGTACACTTTTTAAAAAATCGCTTTTGTATTGCGATCCTTTAATTCGAATGGCATATCTTCTATCCATGCGTACCGGCACCTTGACAAAGCCCGGGAGCTCGATATTAAAGTGCTCTCCGAGGTGCTGAAAAGGAGATCGGCCGCTGGCTCTACTAAATTTCTGCAGGACAAGTTCGGTAGCTGTCCGTGGTGGTGCTGGTAATGCCTTACTCGTTTGTAAGTACCCAGCTTGGGGCGTGAAGTGCTGTAGAAATAATAATGATAATAACAATGACAATACTAGTAAACAATGTAGTAATCATTACTACATTTGTGTAAGATCATTGGCGTGGATGGAATGGCATATAGCCCTCTTCAAAGGCAAATAGAGGAAGGAGAAATAAATGCTATGGGAAAAGGAAATTCATAAACCTGTGACCTATCAATCATAAATAGACCCCCCCCCAGTTGTTACAGGGGAGGAAGTTTACAATGAAAGACCATACATTGTCTTACAAAGTTCTTGGGAAAAGCAGCTTTAAATAGCAAACTGTATACTTTGCTGTGATCTGGCCTGCCATACCTATAGACATCTTTAATGTAAATACTGGGACACAATAAGAAACCTCTGAACTCTCAAAGAAACCAGGGGTCACCATCTTTTATGTGTTTGATCTTGCTCCAAAGTATACTGAGCAGGGGGAGAGGGAGAGAGAGAGAGAGAGGCTGACTATCTCAGGCTACACATTTTCCTGGCAAGATATTCCAGCTGTGTACAGAAGGAGTCGCTAGATATCCTTGCTTTCAGCACTAGGTACTTTCTTCTTCTTCAAGTGCTCCAATAGTCAGCTCCTTTGATTGAATTGCCTGCTAGACTGCAGGAGTAGCCATTCATGATACTTAGTTTTGACACCGCAGTTAGGTTTCCATCTTTAAAAAAAAATCCCAGCAATATTCAGTAATACCTTAGCAGAAGGTAAATTTCAGTTCACCGTGGTTTAAAAGTAAACATGTGCAGAAGAAATCAGTTCCCATGATACTAGCAAGTTATTCTGAATTGCTTGCAAATAGCAGGAGCTTCTAAGAGTCACAGATCCAAAGGCGAGGTACAAGAGGTTCAAAATAAAAATAGACATCGCTACCCTGCTCATTTCTACCTGATAGGCAGTCAGGTTGAAGTCATCATGGACCCTTTCAGTCTCATCTGCCTTCAAATTGGGAGAACCCCCAGACAGAAGACTAATATTCATTCATTTTCATATAGATGTAATAGGAATGATCTTTCCCCATGAGTTAATACTTAAATAGATTCAAGTATGATATTCCCATTCAGGTTGCACAAAATAATTGTTCATTCACTGCCAATGTATTTGAATGATTCCAACTAAGGTACAAATCCTCCCTCTCCCAAAAAAAAAGAAAATAAATCTGCTTTGGATTTCCCAGAGAAGTATAACACCAGGAAATGGATCTCTTTTCTAGAATCAAGTCGAGCAGTAAAAGTAAAGGGATACAAATAACTGTTTACAAATGCTATGCTGGGCAAGACTGCAAACTACACACTCCTGACGCAGGGCAATTATTTCAGTAGGATTACTTGGAAGTACATGGCTTGGTAACCCAAACACAACCTTTGCATCTGCCTTTCTTAGCACTTGGTATTTTCCTGACTATTTTAAAAAGTGATCCTCCCCCCCCCACCTCCAGTCATCACTGAGGCTGGAGGGAGGCATTCAGGAGGATATGCAACCGAAAGCTTCATTGACTCCTTGTTATTTCTGGGCACTCTCTACATTTCAGTATAGGCAATTCCTTTTCCTGTCTTCACCTGAAAGTCAAAGCCCAAATGGCTTTTTACAGAAATCAGCATTATATGTAAGCAGGAATTCCTGGGCATTGGAAGATAAGACTATAGTTGGTATATATTTTTGGACACAACCCTTTGCAAGCTGATTGTTGTGGATCCAGCGAGTCAGACATAGTCATTTTTAAAATAATGTGGCTACAGTCCCTCTCACACACCCCTGCTGCTTGCATTGAGGCTCATCCACAACCCCCTTACAACTTTAGGCTGAGGCTGAGGATGGTGTGACCCCCCCCCTTGAAAATCCGGTCGCTGCCATAATGACGAGCCATTGGACAGAACGGGACGTTAGGTTCCAATGCAGAAGTCCCGAGATCTTAAGGCGCTTGCTTGGCTCAGTCCCCATTTAGGTGGGATAGGAGTCCGTCTCATTGTCCGGCACTCTAATTGGCCTGAGTCCCAGTCGAACTACTTCAGTCGAAGCAGACTAGAGTTCAGAGCCCGAGCCACAGTAAACCCAGAGAGCCGCTGGAGGTGATTGGAAGGCACCCATCGGCATGTAAAGCACGTCACCGGGCCGAGATGCTTTAAAAATATTAGGATGAACAAGGAGACTCCCACGAGGCTGTCCTCCGTGGTCCAAGGGAACGGCGGAAGGCTTGCCTAGCTAGCTGCCCAGAGCCGAGAGCAGCGCGCTCCGTTCCTCGCGCTTCCTCTTGGCTGCGCGTCAGAAGCCGTGCAGCAGTGCAGTAGAAGGGGAGCCCAACAGCCAGGCGAGCGCCCGCCTCTCGTTCGGCGGCGCTTTCGCAAGCTCGGATCGCCTATTGATTCTCGCCCCCCCTTTCTTTCTCTCTCTCCCCCCCCCCCCTACCTCCCAGGTTCGCCCGGCCGGCCACCGCGCCTGCCTGCCTGCCTGCCTGCCTGCGTGTGCGTGTGTTTGGATTTCTCACGGATTCTCCCCCACCCTGCCGCTCGCCCGACTACCATGGATGTCCCACCATTCCTTGCAGTTGAAGGTTGCTCCTTGGCGCAGTGAATGAAGATCATGCAGGGATTGCTAATGGCTTTGGGGAGCGGAGAGTCTTTCCCCTCGGTGTGACCATGCCGTGATCGCGTCTCGGGGCCAAACAGTTCTACGGCTCCTTGGCTCTTGACTCTACCGGGGGGGAAACCTGACGCTTCAGCAAGGGGGAAAAAGAGGGAAGCGGCGCGTGTGTGCGTAGGAAACACCATGAAGATTATTGCCCCGATTCTAAGTCATCCAGTCTTCAGAGGCACCATTCGGCTCCTGTTTTGCTTACTGTGGATTGGATATTCCCAAGGAACCACGCATGTGTTAAGATTCGGTAAGGCGGCTTTTCTATCGTTTCTTGGCATCGTTATGTGTCCCTAGGATTTTGCCAGGCGGCGGCGGCGGCGGCGGCGGCGGCGGCGGGCGGGGGGGGGGGGTTGCAGGGGGAGGGGGCCAGGAGACGGAGCGACTTCCGGGCGAGGATGGGTATTTCGTCTCCCGATTGCCTGTTCGGCGCCACTTTGATCCTCGGCTTTCTCTTTCCGCGGCTGCAAAGCGGAGCGGCGGTTGCTGATCAAAACAAGCCCAGGCGATTGACTGACGCGCCGAGCCTGCCAAGCCGAGGCGGAGCGGGGGGGGGGGGGGGGAGAGCGAAGCCCAATGAGCGCGTTCCGCTTGCTTTGTGTTGTCTCTGCGGAGTTGCCATAGCGGCGGGAGAAGCTTCTTGGCTCGGAGAACTGTTGATTCATTCAGACGTGTCCACTGGCCGGCTGGCCCACTTAGACGCCGAACGCCGGAACCGACCCGATGCGAAGGGACGCACCTCGGATGCCCCTTTTCTTCCCGCGTTCCGTTGACTTGTCCTTAGGAGACCCCAGCGCTGTAAAGAGACCCAGCTGGGAACTGCTTCCCCCAAATCCCCCTCTCCGCACTAAGCGTCACAGGGGCTCCGAGGGTCCCATCTCTCGGGCCCGCCGCCGCCCTGCTCCACAGTCGCGCGTCTACAGGTGCAAAGCACTCTCCACCAGGTCCATGGAGCGGGCCCCAAGGGGAATGGGTGGGGAGGGTGCCCACTTGTGCTCGGCGCTGCCCGAGACGTGTGCGGGGCACGGGAAGGGGAGAGGAAGAGTTCTAATGAGCAGGGCAACTACTCTCCCCGCTTACCTGGGAGTAAACCCCACCGACTGCCGTGGAACTTACTTCCGAGGAAACCTGCTTAACGCGTGCTTCTTTCGCCCCCGTGATCACGAAGGCCGGCCAAGGTTCCGAGAGCCTCGCCCCGATCCAGCGAATCCCCCAACCGGCCTGGGACAGTTTGCCATTCCCTGAAAGGGCCCTCTGGCAGCCCGTCTCGGGGACGCCGGTCCTTCAGGCAGCGCAGGGGAAGTTGGAAGGGGCGTCCAGCCGCGCAGCTAAAGTCCGGGTCGTTGGAATCGCGGGGGAAAGTTGTGGCACCCGGGACAGCCAGGCTTCAGCCCGGGAGAGCAGGCAGAGGGGGGCAGGGGCAGCCGGTTCCTCACCTTCCCGCCAGTCCTAGCATGGACGCCCCATTTCAGTCAATGGCAAAACCGTCATCGAGCGGCTTTATGACGCGGGAAAGTTGGGGTGCCAAAGCGGAGGCATTTTTGTCTCTGGAACGAAGCGGTCTGTCCCTTTGCCCCATCCCTGCACGGCTATTTCTCGACTCTGTCATCGGGATGGTCAGAGCAGCTCTTCTCCCCTCCCCCTCCCCTAGGAATGAACGAAAGGAAACAATATATATTTTTACATTAAACAGAAGGCAGGTCATGATTGAAAAGACTCCTGGACTATAGCGATCACCAGGGCGGAATTCTTCATTACATTTCCCTTTGGCACCCCCTTTGCAGTGCGTAATGAGGCACGTTGCTCTTGGCAACCGTCTTCAGGAATGCTCCTTCCTTTGAATACAGCGAGAGATCGTCCTCGGAACACCTGCGGGGGGGGGTCTACTGCGAGGAGAGCGACCTGTAGTCCTTTGAAATCCCGGGCACCAAGAGCATTGTTTGTGTCAGAAGACCCGCCGGTCTCCTTGTGACATCCGCTGGGGTTATAAAAGTCGAAATGACACTCCATTCCTCCCCCCCCTCGCCACCCCTTGTGTGGGTTAATTAAAAATGTTCTAATCTGGCATTTCCTATCAGGGTTGGGTTATCAAATAAAACATTGATGGTTGCTCATCGACCTGACAGTGGAGGTGACCGCAACCTTTCCCTCAAAGCAATGGAAGTCTCAATACCCTCACAAAGCCACAACCCCCATCCCTAACCTGGTGGGCCAATGTGCTCTCTCTAGAAATGGATTTCAGCCCATGTAATCCCACTGCACTCAATGGCTGAAGTGCTGCTAAATTCTTTAAAGCCAGTCACCGTTGCCGAACTGGCTGAAACTTTCACATCCCAGTTTATCTTCACAATAACAACCCTCTGCTAGACACCGTGGATACTGAAGGCAGCTTATACTTAGAGCTTCCCACAGCATCTCCTGTTATCCAAAGCTACTTTGTCAATCTCCGCAAGGGTTGGGAGGGAGTGAAGGTGATGGCGCAAAGACTGAGGAGGCATGCTGGGCAGAGGGGCTTTGCTCACCTTATATTGACAGAGAAGGTAAGGGTCCAAGTGGTAGAAGTAAGGACTTTTCATATGTAGTTCTTTGAAATGAACTTAACTCAGAACAATGGGGGGAAAGAATCAAATATTTCTTGGCGATGGATAGAAAACTGAGCAACCAGCAGTTCATCTTGCTGAAACAGGAAACTATCCTTAGGTACAGAAAGAAAGGAAGTGGGAGTACCCAGTTCTTTCTTTCTTAGCAACTGGTCAGAATTCCATTTTCTCCTGTAGACTTCATATTTGCCTCCTCATGGTGTTGGGATTCCCAGTACACCTCCCTGCCAGCAACCCTGACTCTTCTCCAGCTCTGCCTCATCAGCCACAACGTAGAATCAGCTTGTCTGCCTAGAGGACAACACAATGGGCAAAGACGGGAGATCAAAGTCAATAAAAGTTGAAGAGAATGAATAATTAACTCTCACCATTCAGTCAACCCATTCTGATCCACTAAAGCTAAGTGAATGGAAAGGAACATTTGCATAGCTCCCCACCTTGTTGCTGGAGTTCCTTGTTTCGGCACATAGTGCTCATTCATTTGGATTCTGGACTTTTCAATGGAAACACAGTAATTTAAAAGAAGGGTTATGTGACTGGATGCATTCCTCATGCAGACTAATCATGGACACGGCTTTTGTTGAGAATTTCAAATTGCCCACCAACTGTAATATCATAATGCTAGGTTTCTTTCTGAGTCATTTCCTTACTTGGTGGCATTTTCTGTTTGAAAGTAAAACATAAATAATACTGGGTGTATACATGTGCACACCTTTTACTTTACAGCAATGTTCCCATGCACATTATTACTTAATGTCAATTTGTTTAATTGTTCAGAATGAAGCTTGTAGAATATATATCAGAATAGCATTTCAGTACCAAGGCCAGTTCCAGGAGCTGCCTAGGGCTGGTGAGTTGGGACAGTCTGGGCAAACTGATGTTGCTGGAAGGAAGTTCCTTTAGCAATGTGTGGGACATCAACAATTAATATACTTTCAAGCAACTGCGTGTAGGCTTAGTGTGGTAGTTCAAACAGAAGAGTTGTTTGAGTTAATGAACCATTTATAGAAGTTTCATGATATTTCACTTCCTCATTTACCATGTTCTGACCACTATAGAACATAAGCAAGTTTTACACCACAGCAGTATTTACTTGAGAATAAGTCTATTTGATTTTACTGACATTTGCTTTCAACTCAACTAGATTCGGAGACAAGCTTTTGAAAAAAAACCAATCAAGAGGATCGGCATAAGCACCATTCTCTTTAAACAGTGATAAAGAATTTTCAACAAGAATAGGTCACAATGATGATCACCTCTCAGGTTAACAGCCATAGGCATTACTGCTTCCAAACATTTACCTTCTGAGGTCACTTCTGTTCACCTCTTTAACAAGAAAAACACACATTTAAAATCTTACCTTTTCTACAATATGTTATTAGCAAACCATTTAAAAGGGCACCAGTGATGCAATATTAGCAGTTACATGCCACAACACAATGTCTTATCAAAATTAACAGTGACCAAAAATACAGTAAAAACACTTATTTACAATTGAAATGATTCATAATTAAAACTAGAAGTTAACATCCATTTTGCAAGCACTTGAAAAACAGGCAAATGAGTAAAATTCTCCCAGGTTTGCAACAGTCAATTGATACTGAAAGTAGTCTAGATTAATTGTTACTTCTAAGAATGCTGTAGACTAAGACTGCAGTTAAAGAGAAGGAATTTTAGTATTAAAGACTATTGTGTTTTGTGTTAGTATTTGGGAATATTCTTGTATAGAATGTTGGTTCATTATCAGTTGTTATAGCTCAGTGCTTGATAACAGGTTCTTTTTCATGTGACAACATCAATAATGGTTAAAAGAATAGTGATTCACATTATCCTGTGATATGATGTTTTCTGGGAATGTACAAATGTGATTATTTCCGTATGCTCGGTAAACACGTGCAAAAACTCCAAGGGTTGCCTAAACAGAAGTGTCAGGCTCATGTTTTCAGCACAAGGTCCCCATAGCATTTAACTCTAGGCCCACTGTGATGTATGAATTCCCCTTTGCACCCCAGTTGAAGTCTTAAATGTGGCCTTTAAGGATTCTATTAAAATTGGGAAATGCATTTCATCCATATAATTATGATCTTTGAATGAATAGCATGTGCACAAGTAATCTTTGCAGTATTTGTATGGTAGTATATACAATCCAGCCTACACTTTTCAAGCACACTTGTCCTGCACTGACTCCTGTTCACCAGTGGGAATATGTGGGAGGAAGTGGTGAGGGGTCTGCAGCTACATGACAGTGCCTCTTATCTTCTTGGCCTTCTGCCTTTCACCACCTCTTTCTTTGTGGCTGTATTTAAAATAACATGAAAAATTTTAAAGGGTATCAATGTATGTAGTGTTAGCAGTTCTTTTTCTAGGGCATTATTCCAGTACCAAAGAGAAGCATGTTGAATCCTGTCAGGTTCTTCACCGTCCTCAACACCAGTGTGCTTTACAAAGCTCTTACCATAGTAGGTCTCTAGTGTCATCCCTCACCTTCCCACACACCATCTGATGGCAGTTTCTGGGAAATGGCTCTTATAGCAAGACAGAAAGAATTATAGGAGGGGGGGAAGAAAGCTGATAGTATTTCTTATTGCTTATATGGCTCCTCAACAATGTTCTGATTTGGTCAGGTATCAGGAGCACCATTTTAGATTAACTGGCTGAGTCACACCTTCATACATTACATATCTCATATGGTCAGGAACACCAGTACCACTTATATGTCATAACAAAGAACTGCAAGACAGACTCTTAAGAAAAGCTAGCCATTTATTCCAGAAAGAATCTTCTGAACCTTGCTGTGAAATCCCCTCACATATAACACAGAAATGCTCTACCCAAACCTGAATTTCAGGGCTGAAATTTACTCTTTGATTCTATTAGTCAATGAAGGCCAACATATTCCAACACAAAGACTATGAAACAATGAAGGACATGTCATTGGCATGGTAGAACTTGCCTGAGTAGGACTTCAGGGTAACCTCAGGAGACCCTTTGACAGGAAGGACTAAAACAGAATTAAACCAGTCATGTGTTATAGCTCCCATTATACTTTTAATGGTGGTAGGAGGGGAAGCTGTGGCTTTTAACCTTGCCTACTGCTTTCCTCTGTTGGGTAAAAACAGTGAGAAATGAAAATGGTTATGCAGACAGCCAGGATTAAATCTTACCTACTATCTAGCCTCACTGATGGGAAGTCAAGCACAGCTAGGGCCCTTGCATGAAGTAAAACACTAATGCTTTTGCTAATGGAGATTTAATGATATAGTATTGACAGCTGGATGATTGTTTTTCTACAGCCATTATTATAGTAACAGGGGGCGGGCGGGAGGGGATACTGGGACCAGACTTGAATTTCCCAGGGTCTCTTTCTGCAATGGAATGGTGTCTTTTACTTGAATGTGCCCGCAGCGGGCATCTCAACTCAGATTCCTTTCCAACTGATTACTCTCTTTCTGGGAAATGACTCTTCGCTGCTATTGCAGTCGGTCCTCCAAGCAGGCAAGTCGAGTCAAACTGAATTATGCATTAACGCACTGAAATGGCAGAGATCACCACTATTTTCTTGTTTCTTTTTCCAGCAGGTATTTAAACTGCCCTTGGGGGTATTTGTATGGCAGAGAGTAACTCTGACTTTTGATTTCAGAGAGATGTTGAAGAGCCGCTTCATTTAGCAGCCCCCATGGAGCTGAAGGCAGGGGTATTTTTCCCCCTGTTTGTTTGTTTATTTATCGGGAGCTGGGGAAGGGGGGGAAATCCATTTGCTAGGGGCAAGAGGCCTTCAGTGCGTATTAACGAGGTATTTAAACTCTGTCTTCAGCAACAACAGCACACACACACAAAATCTTCAGAGGAAAGTGGAAGGTTAAGAGTCTCAGGAAGGAAGGAAGGAAGGGGTTGCAGGGCATCCTTATTGACTAGTCCAGATTAAAGAGCAGAGAGGAAGATTTCAATTTGATAACGTCACAGCCCTTCCTGTTTTTCTTTGCCGCCTCGTGCCGACAATTTTGTAAGGTAATTAAATTGGCTGATTGAAGTCACAGTGGTCATGGAGCGATAAAGACCATTTGGATTTAATGGAATTTAAAAACAACGGTGTGCAGCACACAACTCTTACCGAACAAGAATTTTAATGATCCATTCAGGGTGCTGACTACACACTATGTCCTGGAAGAAGTTTAATTGAAAGGGCAAGCCAGATTAGGTGTGTGCAATCTTTATGGGGGGAGATACGGAATGAAAATTATCCTTTTAAAAAGACTCATTAATGCATTATCAAGATGGAAAGTGGATTAAGTAAATGCTCTTCTCTTGGGAATCTTTGGAGGATCCCCAGGCCTTTCCTGCCCACAAATTTAGTGCCCCAAAAAAAACTTGTAAAAGGATGTTGTATTGATCAGAAATATTCTATACCTTTTTAATGGCTATTTTTGTTTTCTGGAAGCAATGAGGAGGTCAATTAATATTATCAATATGAATGTGGATAATGGGTAAAGTGCTCTCTGATTCTGGATGCCTAGAATTTAAAAAGTGATTTATTTGTAGATTCCAGGAGAGAAAGATTTTCCATTTAAGACTGAAGCTCTTGTCTCCATTAGTTCCCTAGAGTGTGTTTTTCACATCACAGAGAGAGCTTTGTTGTTCTTTTTAGGTTTCCTTTTTTCTCTATATAATATTATGTAGTCATGTCTCCATATTTGGGGGAGAAATTGTCCAGCCATTCAAAAGTAGGATGAATATTCCCTCCCTAAATCTTCCACTCTCCAGTTATCTGTGTGTTCATTGTATCATTAATACGGATATGTATGGAAACATATCTTTATCCTAAGCTTCAAGCTGTATCAACTAGCAAATGATTGTTCCCCTTTCACCTAGCTATAGAGCCTAATATTTCCTGCGTGCTGTTAGAAAAGGGATTTCAAGAGCATTCCTAAGCAGGTCTACTCAGAACCAAAAAATGGTTACAACTATTAGATATTATTATTGTATGGTTATTCACATGTTATAGACTGTTTCATGTACTGTTCTTATGTAAATCGCCCTGAGCCTCCGGGGAGGGCGATATATAAATAGAAATAAATAAAATAAAAATAAATAAACCTCCCTTGGGTCCATTCAATGGGACTCATGCCCAGGAATTATACTTAAGGTTGCAATATTAATACCATAGTCCATTTAAAGGCTTTTAAATCATTTCTATCACACCAGTTAGTGACCATCTTCCATGAGATTTGAAGCAGGCAAACAGATTATACTAAGATCAACAGACTTATGAAGGAGATCAGTGGAAGGGGGCACCAGTTTCTCTGTCCCTATCATTCCCACCAGTGCTTCCTGGTATGCTTTATGTAGAGATTCCAGCTACTGATATTTTGTATCTTCTTTAGGAAAAGCATGTACTTTGCCACTTAGCACATCCCTTCTCTTTGCACAGTTGCACGTCACTATAGAAAGCCCATTTACTCCAGAGCAATTTGATGAAAATATTCAGAAAGTTACAATGTAGAGATCCTTTGCAGTGGATTTAGAAAGGAGTAACTCAGCTTAGCAAAGCCCTGCTGATCAGAAATGGAAGAGAACAACCAGGACTATTTTAGACATGACTGAAACCTGCCTGGAATGGACACCTTTGTGAAAAAAGGCAGGGTCAAAATGGCAGAAATAAAGAATCACTTCATTTATGTACACATCATTGCTGACCATTTGACAAGGTTTTCTGGACTTTGTTCAGTGAGTATACTAAAAGCATGGGGTTGGATCCAAAACACTGCCAGTGCAATGAAACTGCTGAAGACAGACTCCCCTGAGCCATCCCTCTTGCTGCAGCCTACTGACTCTTCCATGTTTTGCCCCTGGGGGGAAAGGGATCCACAGGAACAGTGTGGGGGCAAACTGGGAATCTGCAATGGGAGAAGAATCACAAATCTCACTATCCTTGTTGATAGAAGTGTTGTTCCACTGACAATTTCCATAAAACCTCCAGAACTACCCCTTTGGACTTAGGCATTGTGTGTTAGGTGCCTGTTTTATTAGAATTGTGATAATTGATTCAAATATACAAACCATTCCTGCTGTTTAGAGCTGAATTTAAACAGGGCGTACTTTGAATGAAAACCTTCCCCCTTCCTTGCAAAAAAGAGTCCCCCCTCCTTCTCATGATTCTTAGGGAAAGCCTGGACAGAAGTGGATGTTTACTTTCCTGTGTAGGGGAGGAAAGGAAGGGAATTCATCTTGACATTTGCCTGGGCAAGAGGGCAATGCCATGACATTTCCTGAATAAGACATAAAATCCCTAAGTGACATTCCTAGGCCAACTTAGGGTTGTCCAAAACTAACTCAGTCCATGAGGGAGAAAATATAAACAAACCACAGTATGTACACCTCATCTTCAAAGGAAGCGTAAAATGGCTTTCAGTTGAATGACTAATACCAATGCCACAAGAAATTCCCTGCTTTATTAGTTAGCTGCTAAAGAATATGAAATGTTAAAATGTTCAAATGTTTTTTCCTCACACACCCTAACAGGATATAAGAAATTTAATCAGATAATAAATTTAAATGTAGTATTGTTGAATTTGGTACACAGAAGTGTCTAACATAAGCTGAGGAATGTGATAATGCTAGGCCATATGAATACAGATATCTTTAACCAAGCTTCAGTCCTTCTAATTCCTATGTGTTTACTTATTTTAAGTTATTTCATTTGTACCACTCCTTTCTCCCCAATGAAGACCCAAAGCAATTTACTAAGTTCTACTCTCTTGTATTTTATCATCACAACAACCTTGTAATGTAGGTTAGGCTGAGAGGGAGGAAGTGGTCCAAGGTCACCTGGTGAGCTTCCATGGCAGAGTGGGAATCTGAACCTGGGCCTCCTAGTCTAGCTCTCTAATCACAACATTACAGTGCCATGGATGATGGATCTACATCTCACCCCTTGCGCACACGCATGGGAACAAAGCAAGCAATAGCCTCAAATGCTTCTCAACTGTTCCTTATTTCACTTAAGGCATATATCTTCTATTATGGGAGTCCATCTGGTGATTGTCAGATGCACACATTAATTGATACACTCCACAAGATTTCTTCATACCTGTGCATGAAAAAAAATCAGGTCCTCCATCTGAACCTAGGTCTCCCAGATCCTAAATCAGCACTCTAATAAGATCCTCTATGGTTCTGCCCTAGTCTTTTTGTGGAGGGGGAAGGGGGGATTGCATGTAACATAACTAATGTTACCATGGATTTTTCAAACTAAGAGAACAGTCTCGCTTCCAGAATGTATATGTCTCTAGGATCTTGGTCCCATCTACTCACTATAAATTGAGGTACTGAGAAGCAGCCTATAATATGGATTTTAGCCATGCCTTCTTGTATATTTATTCATCTAATCTGCCTTCCTACTATTGCTTTTCTATATTTCACTAGAACCTCACAAACCTCTTCTCCTCCACTTAGTTAAATTTCCTGTAATCATTATGAAACCAGGATATAAAGTGTCCCTGCTACCGTCTATTCTGCATCAAGGTGCTGTAGGCATTTCTCTAAAGAAGGTGTATTATCAGGGCAGGAGGCAGCAACTGATAGGGGGAAGGCATGACCTTTGGCTCTGCACCTGCCAGGAATTGTGTGAACAGGTTTGGGATGTCGTGATCCGAGACAGAAATTAGCTCTAATTAGGACCTTACCCTCAAGGTCTGTGTATTGCCTGTGAGGCTATCCATTTTGATAAAGCTGATTTATGCGATTAAGTTTGTTAAACCAAAGCAAATAGCCACAAGGCATTTTAATCCAAACATGAATCCTTACCCAAACAGAACATTCCAAGACCTTTGTCAGTGACAAATTAAAATGTATTAACTCAAACAGTTAAAAACTTATAGGAGAGAGATAGAGAGAGACCCTGAACAGGAAAAGGTTATGAGTGAATATATTATTTTCAAGTTTTCAAATTGTTTACAGAATCTTATAATGCAATTCCAACAGTGCATATTTACTCAGAAGTAAATTCCACTTAGCTCAAGGGAACCTACTGTCTTACAACTGTATTTAGGATTGCAGTCTCATTCTGGCCAGAGTAGTATGGCCACATTTTGACAGATATAAGAGAGAGATGACATACATTCTGATTTTGTTATGCATGCTTTCTTGTTAGTGAATCCCACTGACTTCAATGTTGTTTACTCTCAAGTAAATGTGCAAATAATTACTGCAGGTGAAGGAGGAGTCAACAGTTGGGACAGGGAATTCATGATCCAAATTTCTACCTTTATTTTGAGATGTGGGCAGGTTAGAGAGGTGGAACAGCTGGCTCCCATGAAAATTAGATCTGTGCAGTGCCTTCAAGTATGTATTTCTTCAGAACTAATTTTGGGTCTGAACTTTAAAGCTTAAACAAATATCCTATAGCAGGGCTGGCTAAACTGTGGTTTGCCAGATGTCCATGGACTACAGTTCCCCATGACCCAGCATGTCCTGGCAGGGGCTCATGAAAATCAGTTCATGAACATCTGGAGAACCACAGTTTGGCCACCATTGCAAAGGATACTTTAATCCAATCCAGTTTCCAAACAGAGGATATTCTAAGACCTTCTCTAGTCACAAATTGAAATATATTAATTAATCTATACCATAAAGTTAATGATGGAAAGATAGACCATAAAAAATTGGATGGGAGAAGGTTACTAATTGCAAACTTTTAAACTATTAAGTGTACATTTCTCGACAAAACAACGACCATTTCCGCATGAGGAATCTGCCCTGGGCAGCTTATGGTTGCTGGTGGGCTTTAGAGGCACTTCCACATGTCCAGGGGCTGGCTTACATTTTGCCTAGATTTGCCTCGGGATGAGGAAAATCACAAAAAGTGGATTTGCCACTTTTTCATTTGCATCCCTTCAGTAAGCAACCAGTGAGCAACAAGAGGCAAATCTGTATGGAGGGGGAAAGGTGCGACAGTCTCTGTAGCATTGTCCCGCCCTCATGCTTGCCCTCCTCTCTCCATTTCTTGCTTGAAGTAATTTTTTTAAAAGGCCTGGTCCACATTGCAGTGCAACTGCAAAGCTACATTGTCATAGGTAAAATAAAATATTCTGCAAAGTGTCCATGGTCTTTTGGGGATCAAGCAGGCAAAATGCAGCCCTGTTTCTGTTTTCTGGAGGTGAGCTGGGAAAGAGGGGGCAGGTGATCAAGCAGCCTTCTCCAGATCATATAGGGGTCTGAGTGCTTCTCAGCATCTCAGAAATCCTCCCAGACAGAAATAAAGTTCAAAAGAACACAAATCCCTCCCAAAGGGTATGTGTGTGGGGGGGTGTGGGGGTGGGAATGCGGTATCATTATGGCATTTCTCCACAGCAATGCAGCAGTGTTGATTTTGTATTAAAATGTGTGTTGTGGCATTACCACATAGCAATGCAGAAGTGCCTTTTATAAAATGAATTTCAGGGCTTGAGGGGTGGGAGAAACTTTCAGTCCATGAGAGAACTGCTGTGTAATGATTGGTGGCTTGCTGTGATTGACAAGCCAAGGAATAGGGTGAGAAGTTCAGCTTGTTTTCCCTTGCAGCCTCATCAGGAGACAAAAAGCCAAAATGGGGCAGAGGGAGAATGTGGGAGGGGTCTCCTGTGAGGAGGGCTGCAAACATGAGGTTTATAATCCCATGTTTCCAAGCAGGAGGCCATGCGCATTTTACCCCTCTATGCAGAAGCAGTCAATCTAAATATAGTCTGTCACACATAAGAAACAGATAACACTAATGCAGAAATATTTCTATCCATGCCAAGTGCTCCTTGTTTGAAGAGCTATAGTCATATCCATATTTACATGGAATTACGTTCCACTGAAGCAGGTAATATTTTTGTGTAAGTTAAGTGTTGTCAAATCAGGGTGAGCCAATTAACTGATGTCTTCCAAAATTCTCTGTCTGCCTTGCTCAGGTCTTGTGAACTTCCTTTATTGAGTCAATCCATTTTGTATTCCCATTTGTGTCCTACAGTGCTTCCAAGGAGCATGGAGTGGCGTACAAACCTCTCCCCTTCTCTACGACATCTTGTGAATTAGGTTAGCCGGACAGAGGGTGCCTGAACCTTGGTGACACAGAGAGCTTTACAGCTAAGAAGACTTTTGCACCCAAGTCTTTCAGGTCCTAATGAACACACCACATTAGTGCCCATATTAGTACATTTATGATACTACCCTAAGCAGACCCACTCAGATCTATATAACAGGGGTCTTAGGAAAGTGTTCTTAGGGGTGCATGGATGGACAACTGGATTAGAAGCCAACTGATATAAGCCACACAAATTGTACCTAAATTGCTTTTACACTTGCACCTGCTGTTTAAGAGGGGGTAAATATACCTGGTTTATGACAATAACTTATCTGCAACAGACACTTCTTATGGCACATGGAACTGAAATCATTACAGTCATTAACACTAAAGATTCCCGGGTGTCTAGCTACAAAGGAAGCCTTCTACTTAAACAATAAACGGATGCAATTGGCAGCAGTTTTTCTGTGCAGTGAAGGAGAAGAAAGAAAAAAAAAGGATGTGAATTTCACTCTTTTTCAGAAGAGAAGCATAGAGCATTTTTCAAAAGAGAAGCTCCCTTTTAATAAATGAAAATCGTGACTGATTCTGTGAAAGTAAAGACATTTCTAATGAACTTATTTTATATCATTTTTAGCAACTTTGGGTATCTTGGCCAGGGGGATGATTGCTTAATATAATCTCATAAACATTCTGCTGAAATCAGCAGTTGAAAGACAGTCAAATATTTCAAAAATTCTCAGAATAAGTTCAAGTATTACATAAATAATTCAGTTTTTTCATTGTGCATTACAACACTTAACAATTGCCAATATCAAGACTCAGCACCTCAGGAAAATTAATTTGCAGCGTTATTACTTCTATAATTCTGTGATATCTCACATATTTAGAATCTTAATTTTTAAAACTGATTTTGATCTTCAGTGAAGGGAATGTAGACCAGAATTAACATTCCAATCTAAAACCTCGTGTGTGATGTGATGTCCAAATGGAGTTCCTTCATAGGTTGAGTGCTATTGCTACATTCATTCCAACTTGGGAAACAGATCTGTGCATGCCAAAGAACATGTAGGCCTGTTTCTTCTGTTGAAACAAATGTAAATTTCCCCTTATTCTTCACAATTTTTCACAGTTCTTATTTCCCCTTATTCTTCACAATTCTTCACAGCCTCACAAGGACGTGTGCAAACTCTCAAGGTTTCAGAATGTAGATTAGGATTGGGAAGGATCTGGCCTGCTGATTGACTTTGTTGTGTTAACAAATTTTATTCATGGTCTGGTTTGTTTGCATTTCCATTTGCAAGAAAAAAAAGAAAATGTCATTTGAGAGAGAGAGAGAGAGAGAGAGAGAGAGAGAGAGAGAGCATTTTCTTTCTCTGTGTATGAGAGGGGTTGTCTTCTTTGCACTGTGCATGCAATTCCTTGGCTGTGTTCAACTGCTTGTGTTTTGTGAGTGAAAGTCTTATTGCTAGGTAGCACCAGATCGGCCAGTGATCATATTTCTAGAGCAAAATTGACTGTGTCAGGAAACCAGAGTAGCTCCCAAAGAGTATAGTCAACTCTAATATTGTACTATAAATTTACATTTTGGTTATTAGTGTGTTTCTGACTGATTATTATATTAGTAACAATGGATACCCTTATGATTTAGATCCTACATTTTTTTGAATCAGTGAAGTAAATACATTTAATTTAAACACCTTTGGGACCGATTATTCACAGGGCAGAAAGGCTAGGGTGGCGGTCGAATGGCAGCAGGCTTAAGCCCCACTTATGAATGATGTTGCTGACCCCCTCCTGGCCCGATTTAGGGCATGTGATGGCCCATGGCAAGGTAGTGCTGATTCTTCAGCATTCCCTTTGTTGCCCCAGTCCCCATTGGATGCTAGGCTGGGGCAGGCCTGTTCACACAGGAAGAGCCGGGCCTATGCTACAGTGGCTGGAGGTGGACCAAGTATTCCGCACTCAGCTACACAGCGGTGCATGGTGCTGTAGGGTTGACTGGAGCTTTGTACGCCATTTTACAGGAAGATGGGATTACGGTCTCCCAAAATCCCACCTTCCTGTAAAATGAACCCACCCCCAGTGGAATCATTCCACTGTGGCGGCGTTCCCCGGGGAGCTGGTTCCCCAGAGTTTGGTCCATCAGCAAAATGTGTCCCCCACGGGGAACGCTGAAAGCAGCATGCCAGTTTGTGCCCCTTTACAGCTTCCCCCGTGCATCCTCCATAAACAGTGGAGCATGCTGCTCTGCCACAGTGCTTAAACACAGAAACTAGTTCCTTATTTTTCAGAGGGTCTCACTCTCTGGCAAGTGTTTTAGGATTGTAACATAATTGTATTAAAATATGCACAAGTTCCTTTGTGGTCAGCTAATGCTGGCTTGAAAAACTGTTCTTTATTATACTTTCATGAGGTTCATATACCTGTGCTGTCTCGACAAAAGTGGGATGTTCCTTCCTGATGATAAGCTTGACTTGCATAGCCTATATGTAAAAATCAGGCAATGTTTATGCCTTAGCAAGATATTAGTTGTAACACAAGCTTAATTGACCTGAAGAAAGAAGTGTGGGATGGTTTTCCCAGTACCTTCCATGAGTGAACTGGAAGAGAAATGTACAATGAAGCAGAGAAATAATTATTCCACTAAGTATATTATATTAGTATTCTAGTAGCTCAGGGTTAGTGCTCATTACTGCAAATGATTTCCATTATATGGATATGGTGTACACACACACACACACACACACACACACACACACACACACACTCAAAGAAGAGCAAGAACAAGCATTATGTTTTAAATAGAAATATGGTTTGTATTCCTAGGCACCAACAGTTCAGTCCATTCTTTGTAGGGAACTTAACTACCTACTCATTCAGTGTGCGAAGGATTTAAAGAAGAAAAAAACACCCCCTAACAGGGTTTTAAAAAAGCATTAAAAAGACATTAAAGAATCTGCTGAAACATCTCAAGGCAAGGGAGGAAATCACATTTAAAGATCAAACTAACATTAGCTAGCCACATCAGGCCATTATCTCAAGCATTGCCCAGTTGTGACCTTTTGTTTCTAGACACTCAAGTTTTACAGTTTAATGTGAATCTCCAGGCTCTGGTGATGTCATGCTAGACTCATTGCTGTATTCGAAGTCTTGAGGGTTTAGGATTAAATAAATGCTTAAGCATTTCAGATGGCTTCATTTCTATTTGCTGACATTGTTCCCAGTGACAAGAAGCCGTACAACAACAACAGCAACAACAACAACATGTAAAACTAGGTCCAATAGTAATGTGAACATTGTAACGGTTGTTTCCCCTGGTTAATAAATAAGTGCTTTTAGTGGGTTCCTGCCATTGGTTAACCAAGGCATTTTGGTCCCATAGGTGAAGAAAATAAAAATAGTCTGCTCCATGATGGTAAAAACAAGCAAATGACAATCTGCTGCCCTTTAATGAAACGATCCCCTACCCCCAGGCCACACACACACAATTATGGGGCTGTTCTTCTTTCTGCTGCTTCTTCTTTACCAGTAGCAATCTCATGGTACTGCAGGATGGACACTGCCAGTTTTAATGCTAGCAATTTCTACCCTCTGTGATGTTTTCCTGGGAGTTTTGGTCCTGATGGGCAGGTCTCTGACTGGATGTAACACATATAAGCCTCCTCTGCAATGAGTGGACAGTGATGAATGAACTTGCTGATCCATATAAACATGATATATTGGATTTCTCTTTCTGAGTTGCCAACTGCCTGGAGAAAAAAAAAACCCACAGCAGTTTAATGGGATGTTATTTAACAGGTGACCTTCTTTACCTTCCTGCTACAAAAAGCTTCAGTTGTCCATTTCTAAACATTGAGTGTCTATAAATGGGTCAGGACAGTTTTCTCCAGGACTGTTGAAGATCCTATTTGCAGAACAGGATGAGAACATCAGACTTTTAAAACTTTCTAAACTCTTTGATGTCTTCCCAAACTGGTGTTTTTAAAACATTTACAGAGTGAAACACTTAATCATTCATAAAATAAATAAATAACTTGTTACATTAATCATTAATTTAACAGAGACATGCTCACTTCATTAATTACTAATTTAGTACATGGATTGGCTGGAATCTGAATTTTAAAAACTGCCTCATGTTTGTTTCTGAAGGCTTGTTTGTTTCTGAAATGATAGCTACAGGAGATCCATATTCATGCAGGCAATGAGTTTAATGACACTCTCATTGATTTGTACCAGTTATTGTCTAATGATACTATTCTTTCCATTAAATAATTTCCAAACATGTTGAGAAATGTCCTATTTGTTTAAATTGTTTTCATTAAAAAAAATAACATTTCCCCCCCTGATTGCCCAACAGACAAACAAAACCATCCTTGTTTGACTGACAGGGCTGATTCTTTTCTTGTCAGGAACAGCTGGAGGGAACCACTGGAAAGCAATCTTCAAGCCTACTGTGATGTAGACACAAGAGAAGCAACATTCTCCAAAAGGTTACACGTGAAAGACAAGGGGAAGATTTAGTTACCCTAGTTGCACATGATTTCTTAAAAATATATCCAATATATAAGATTAATTTTCAGATGCTATCCTTTAAATATATTGATTACATAGGGAGCAGAATGTCTGTTTTATTGCAAGCCATCTTGGTTGTTCTCCCTTTCTTCTAGTGATCCTTTGTGCCACCTTGTTTTTTGCTTTTGGTTTGAAAACATTGGGTATTGTCTAGGTTCAGGCAGACCCTTGAGGTGAGAGACAACAAGTGTAATCAAAATACAGCCCAGGGGTCAAAGTATATGTATTCAGAAATCCAAACGTCAAGCCCTACAGGGCAAATCTAAAGAGCACAAGTCTGGTCATGATCCAGGAGATCAAACACAATGAGGTCTATAACAAGACAAGGACTGAACAAACACAAGGATTTCACACAAGTCACTTCAACACTAGTTCACTCTTTCCTGGCAGCTTCCTTCAGGAGAACTCTGCTTAGTCATTCAGGGACAGGTGCAACTCATCAGTGCCTGAGCAGTCTACTGGCTGTTAGCCCTGATCCTGTGGTGATTCAAGCTCACAGGCAAATTTTGACCAGTGTTGAGCTGAGCAGCCAGTCAGGTGCTATTGTTCTCTCCAAGCCCCCCTCCTTCAATGTTCCAAGGGCTCTGGCAACCCTGAAGGTAAGGCTGGCAACTGTGAGACTGCTGCTTTGGTCTAAGGCTGTGGAAGTCAGGGTATAGCAGACTAATTAATACCATAGAGTATTTTCCTTGTTTAGTGGTCTTTCTGCAGCATCCAAGGGCTGGAGCTGGCTCCTTTAATCTCATCTGAGTAGGCATCAACAGGCAGACCCACAATGGGTATATAATTTTGATATTATAATTCAGTGCAGCCAGCATCAAATGGATTTTGTGCCACATCTCTGAGCAGTAATATCTCCCTTAATCACCCCCCCCCCACACACACAAAAAAGCCCACTTTATCTCTTGAGCACTAAATGTGAAGGTGACCCAGAAAGCTCTGTGATGGTGAAGCAGTGTTTAGGGCATTTTTCCATTAAACACTGGAAGGACCAGGGTTCTATTAACTTACAGGTTGTGGTGCTGTCATGTACTACCTTTGGCTTGGGCAATGCTACTTTTTATGCAGTTCACTTGGAAAGCACCATTACATAGGGCAAAAGTAGCAAAATTGCCACAATTTTTGAGCTGGCTGCATTCCAGCTTCACTGTGCTAATTGAGAGAAATGTCCATAGAAGCCATAACATACTCATAAAGCCCTTGAGGCTTTTCTTCATTTAGCATTGCAAATGTAGTAGCTGAAAAGCCAGTGCACACATTTCATGCATGCCATTTGTGAGTTGTACCATCTCAGGCCTCCCGTCTGCAAAGTGTCAGAGAGGGGCCAGTAGTTAAGCATGAATGGGCAGGCCAAATGGGTAGAAGATCCGGCCTTAGAGCCAGGGGATTGGAATTGGTACCTTTCTGGCAATTCAAACCCTGAAAACTTACATCTTATTATAAATGACTGAAAACATGTGGAACATCAAAACTGCAGCAATTGGATTTTTTAAAATTAAAACAAACAGGTGGAATTGATAGCTTGGTATCCAAGCTGGCTGGCCTGACTTAATTTTTTTTAATTGGGTTTGACCTTTCAATTTGTGCATGATTCTCTAACTTCCCTAGCCCTGTTGTATTATACAGCTATTGCTGGATGGGTATTTTAGCATGCAAAAGGCCAAATCCAAATAACATTTCTACTCACAGTAGTAAACATGCAAAGTTAGAGCCTACAATTGTAGACAGAAGGACCCTATATAGGACAGTCTCTTTTTGACCCCACCCCCTTCTTTACCAAGCTCTTGCATGCCCCTAACATTTTTGACTAAAGCAGGGGTAGGGATCCCAGGTAAAATTTGAGAATTGGTCCCCAGAATCGCTCAAAATACCTGAGATAGCTTGGGATGGGGGAAGCAAGCAGTTCTCAGGGGATTGGCTAAGGCCATCTCTGTACTAGGGTGGCATGTGGCATTAAAAGCTACAATGAGGAAAGAGAATAGTGCAAATTGGTGGCCCCAATTGGACTAAGGTGGCATGTAAATCTGGTCAATAAAATAAAAATAAATAAAAGATTGCTTGGAAGGGCAATGGAAATGATTTTGCCTGATCTCCCCTTCACTGCAAGCCCCCATGCCACATCACCCCCAGTTCCCTAGAGTCCTCTACCCCTCAGCAAAAGAGAAAGGGAGAAGTGGTGAAAATTCTGTTGTGTGAGACCTTATAATTCTCATCCAGTAAAGTGTTAGATAACTTGTAACTTTTTTTCTGCTAATGTGGCACAAAATGTATGAACTGAGGCAGTTGTCCAGTGGTAGGTGAATCACATTTGTATTTCCCTTTGCATGCACCTGTCATGTCCTGATCAGTCTCCTGGAAGCCGTGAAAATCAGTCATTTAAGTAGTGAGTTTTTTAAAAAGTGAGCTCTTATTTCTTAAGTATGGATTGAGTGTCTTTCCCTCTCTCAGGTTTTTGCAGGTGAAATCTTAGTAATTTCCGAAAAGGTTTTTTTGATTAGCTTGTCTCTGCCTTGTGCCAACCGGGGTGAAAATGAAAGTTCACTAAAGTTGTAAAGGTGGCAGAAATGTCATCACCTAGTGAGACTTTTCTAGTGAATACGAAGCTCTTAATAGAAGCAAGAAACATCTAGGAGAATTCTAAGAGAGAAGAGATGGCAGACAGCCAGGGCTGATGGAATGAATGAATGAACAATATTTCTCAGAAGTTCTAAATTATAGGAGGGAAAATAAGTCCTTACATGTTAACTTAGAAAATTTTCCAATAGTTTAGAAAATAAACTACTTTAAAATGTACTTAGATAATGAGGACAATGAGATGTTCTAGGGTTAAACCGGTAAAAAGAACTAAAGGCTGTTCATATTCCTTTTCAAGATTTAGCTGGTAGCATAAAAGTAATGCTATGTGGAATGACAATTTGTATTACATCTTCCAGCACATGTTGGTTTTCCTTGATGTATCAGAGCTTGCAGCTTTATGTTCTTGGTTTGTAATTCTACACCTTTTCAAAATGATCTATATGACATATTCATTGGACAGATTTTTTCTAAAAATGGTATCCAACTATACAATTATTTAGAAATCTATGGCAATTAAGTCCCCACTGCCTTGAAGATGTATGTTTTATGTGATGGACCAATGATGAAATTGGACTGTCTTCATGGCTGTGGCATTGTCTACATGGGCACTACCTTATGAATACATCACAGGTTTGTACACAAGCCCACAAATCACTCACTTTTTGTCCAATTGTCCAATATATCCAAAACTGGATTTCATGTATAGGCCTGTGAAATAACATGACAAGCTCATGGCATCTTGACTTTGTATCTCAAAGTTGGAATGAAAATACTACAGGAAATTAAGGGACACCGATTTAGGGCTTAGCTCGGTTCTAGGATTAGGTTCAACATGCTTTTTCATACATCTTTAAGATGTCACATGCAGGCAGAGAGAAAAATGACCCAAAACATTACTTGTTGTAATTTAAGAATAATAATAAAAAGCCACATTAGATCTGAACTGCCAGTTGTGTGTACTAGACTTACACCTAATTTTCAGCCATATTTTAGGCACTTCCTTAGTTACATTTATAGAGCCTCTTGTGGCGCAGAGTGGTAAGGCAGCCGTCTGAAAGTTTTGCCCATGAGGTTGGGAGTTCAATCCCAGCAGCCGGCTCAAGGTTGACTCAGCCTTCCATCCTTCCGAGGTCGGTAAAATGAGTACCCAGCTTGCTGGGGGGTAAACGGTAATGACTGGGGAAGGCACTGGCAAACCACCCCGTATTGAGTCTGCCATGAAAACGCTAGAGGGCGTCACCCCAAGGGTCAGACATGACTCGGTGCTTGCACAGGGGATACCTTTACCTTTACCTTTAGTTACATTTAATCTACAGTCATACCTTTCCCACTTCCTTGTATATATATTAAATGAGCTGGGGGAAGACGATAGTTCTGAACTGTCTTGATTCCCTGATTCACCAGTTTCTTCTTTTTTTGCATACTGAAAATTGCCAGAAACCAGTTGCTAATCAAACGGAAAGACTGGTCTTCTAAGCAAAGGTCCCTTAGAATGGCAGTTTTAGTTAATAACCCAACTCATCTTAAACATACTAAGTACAATCATTAAAATAGTTTCTCTCTCCATCTTCTATAAACCTCATTATTGTTTTGCAGTCTAATTCTAATCATGTTTACTTAGAAGCAAGTCCCACTTATTTAAAGAGGGCTTATTTCTAATTAGTGTGCTCAGACTGATAGCCTTTGTTAACAGCCAAGCCAGTCTACTACCTTTTAGCTGTAATATTTCCTCTCCTGAGCTGCTGTAACATTCAGTACCTACTGATCTTGTCTGCCTTCATGGTTTTTATAATAACATTAATAACATAACATTATAATAACAATAAGTGGCATTAAGTAAATTGCCAAAACAGGTTCCTTAGCAGCAGCTGCCCTTGAATTAGGATGCCCTGGGACTAAATTGTGGACAATTCATTGTTACTTGAACAGTTTGGAAGAATATGTAAAAGAACAGTGGTGACTTGATCTTTGCATTGCTGTCTTGAAATGGAACTATTTAGATTAAAGTGACCAGATTTTAACATTGGTAAAGTGGGACACCATTGACTGGGGGGGCGGGGAAGTTCTTGATTAATAATTTGGTCTATATGGAGCAACAAAAAGTTTCATAGAATGCATAGAACGCAAAAATAATATTGTAAGATATATTTTTTAATTTCAACATAAGTACAATTTGCCAGGTGCCCCCAGATGTCCCTCCAAAAGTGGGACAATCTGGTCACCTTAATTTAGATTTTAATGGAATCAGAGTCCAGTAGCACCTTTAAGACCAACAAAGATTTATTCAGGGCGTGAGCTTTCGAGTGCAAGCACCCTTCGTCAGACTAAGAATTCCTTACATGACCATGGGAATATATAGCAAAAATTAATTCTGTTACATTAGTAAACTGTGTCACACATCCAAATACAGCCAATGATAATTCTTTGCCAAAACAGCCAATCCCCTTGAAATTCAGTTGTTATTCACACAAACATTTCAGTTAACTAAAATGGTTTCTACTAGTACTTGTGTTTACAATGTCCTGAAAAGATATTAATATGTCAGGTCACACTGACAGTTTCAAAGCTGAGCTTGAACCATTTTATATTTTCAGGACTTTTCCTGAAAGCTCAAAAACTAGACATTTGTTTCATATTCCAGTCAAACTTTCTCTCTGCTGCATTAAGCGTGATTGTGTCACAAGTAAAGTGTCAGCGGTCACTGACATATCAATAGATCACTTTCATCATTTCTTCCACAGGGGAAATTTTATTGCTCAGTATGAACCTGCAGCTGTATTATAGCTCTTCAAAGCCCCAAGGAAACTGGGCTCTGTGGTGCACAAAATAAAACAGTACGAAATCCTAATTCAGCAACTTCATGGAAGGCTTTAAGGGAATATTGATGTCTTATTAAGTACACTATAAGTTACTACAAACTTAGCAGGAACAAGAGCTATAAAAAAGAAGTCACACTAGGATGCCAAAATTCATGATATGCTACTTTCCTAAAATATATTTATCTGGATCTAATCTGGTGGGAAATTACAAGGCAGCCACACACAAAAATGTCCATGTGCTGATTATTGTTTCAAAAAAAAATTGGTTAAAGTTAGCTGTGAAAATGATCAAACATATTCATATAGACTGAGGATGAATATAAAGTGCAAGTTTACTTACTTTATTAACACTCTATCTTTCCCCCGAAAGTAGCTTATATTGTTCTCCTCTCCTCCATTTCATCCTCTCAACAACTCTGTAAGGTAGGTTAGGCTGAGAATGTATGACTGGTCCAAGATTACCCAGAGAGCTTCCATAGCACAAGTGGGGATTCAAACATGGGTCTCCAAGATCCTTGTCTAATACTGTAACTACTATACCATCCTGGCTTTCCACTGTAGTACAAGAACTTGGATTCAAAGAACCATGTACTCATGAGACTAGTGTTGTGAGCCTGTGAGATGAGTTTGTGGTGTGTGTGTGTGTCAAAGAAGCCTTATATCGTGGATGCATTGAACCTCTGGAATGATGAATGGGTTCATTTTATTTAGGCAATAAATGAGGGGGGAAAAGTAGGCTAATACTCTGAATAATTTAGTAAGATAAAAATAAAGGAAAACATGGAAGGGGCATAGCTAAACAATAAATGCACATTTGTAAGGGCATTTGAGACATCCTTATCCATTGTTGCTCCTCTATATATTTATGAAACAGCCTGGGGGGTGGGACATGTCCAAATGTCCAAGTTAGAATAGGGCCAATAAGGGTGCAGCCAGCTTTGCCCTGATTGGCCCTACCCCTGCAACTCCCACTCTCCATCCCTGGAGTCTAGCCTCTTTTCTCTCAGACACCTCAGTGCCTGGAGCCAGCAGCAGGTAAGGGCAGAGGGCCCTGGCCAAAGGGTCGTGGTGGAGGACTTGCTAATGAGGGCCTCTTGGCCTGCTAGGCTGGGCCTGCTGATGAGGGCCTCCCGGCCTGCTGACTGCATGCTAAGAAGCTCTGTCCCTGATAACGAGCTGCCCAGCCCCCGCCTGACCCACTTGATCTGGCTGAGAGCTGCAGCCCAAAGCCACCTTAAGCTGCCTCGCCAGGGGAGGGGCCCTTTCAAGGCCCATTCTTAGGAATGGGCTTTGAAGCTAGTTAAACAATATGACCGATTATCTATGTTGGCGGCCACACCAGGCCGCTGCTGATTCCTAGCAGTGGGGCAGCATGCCCTGTCACTTCCTGTGTATGCACAGAGGACAAAATCCCCCAGTGCACATGGTCCGCCCTGGAGTTGTGCGTGCATACGTGTTACCCTAGAGGTAGCCCATAATGGAAGGGTGCCTCACACAGAGACACCTTCACACACAGAAACCAGCCTGGCAGAGACTATGGAGTCAGTAGGGCCTCTCAACAAGCCTAGGAAGCCAGGCCAGGTCTCTGTCTTATTTGGGCTTCACTATATTTCTTCCTTGCCGAACTGACTGAGCTAAATGTGCACGTTATCGAAATCACCCCTTCCCAGATAACCCACCATATTGCCTTTAGGGAAGTCTGAACTAATCCAATCTTCTTCTATCTTGGCCTCCTGTCACACCCTGGTACCAATGATCCTTATTGTTCTTCCCTACCCCCCATATCCACCGAGCATTATGCAAATCCCAGGTGAGAGCCTGATTGCATCTCCACCTGGAGTTTAGACAAAGACAAATACTAATCCCCTCAGCAAAGCTCATCAGGGGTATTGTCTTCACAGGCCCCTGACCATGAGTCACACTCCATACATCCCCCTCTAGTGACCTCACACTTCAAACCCACCTATCAGGTACTCAGAATCTCAGCAACCAATCAATGGTGACTTATCTCATACCTCACCCCCCAGTGGGCTGACCTGTGGGTGGCCCGGGGTTTTCAAACCCTATATATGTTCCAACACGCAACCCCACTGTGTGCTGTGCTCTCTACACACCCAACGCATTGCTTTGAGCTTAGGTGCTAGTCATCTAAGTCTCCCTTCCTTGCTCGCCTGGAAACCATGCTTGATTCAGGATCAGGTGCAGTATAATTTCCTTCCCCACTTGCTAGCATTCCCCCTTTAGAAGTTTGTGTGTCATATTGTATGTGTGCCTGTGTGTTTAATAAATAACTCTTATTCAGAGAATCATGGTCTCGTTTAATTCAAGGTGTCTAAGGAGTTCCCATCTCCCGTATACAAACAGTGTGAAGATCCTGGTTACTTCTCCTCTTGCAAGCTAAATTCCCCTTCTAAATTTATAATTCCCCAGCAATTCGAGTAACACATGCACAACTGTGGGGTGGGAAGGTTCTGCTGTGCTTCATGGCTGCAGTAGCATGGGGGTCCCACTGCTATCCCACCATCATGGGGGGAGTAAAAATGCCCCAATCAGCTCCACAGCACCGTGAAGCCAAATGGGGCATTTTGTGTTCCTGCAGGGACACTGTAGGTGGTGGGGGAGAAAGATTCAAGCTTCAAAGGCTTGCCCCTGCCTGTATTCATGGGCCTGCCCCAGCTTAGCCTCCAATGGCAGCCTTCGGCAGAAAATCAGCATTCCCGTGCCATGGGCCATTGAAGGCCCTATAGCAGGTTGTGGATGGGAAAGGCCATTAGGCAGTTACATCATGAGTTAGAAGAGATTAGCTGCACTGCCATGTCACCATCATTCCAGCCATTCCTCCCCATGCGTAATCAGTCAATGATTCCTAACATACCAACCTTAACATATTGTTACTATAACAAGTATTATCTATAGAGGTTAAAATCCTATTTCAAGAATTATCAAATCAATGTGATCTATTTAATCATGCAGTTAATTTAACAAGTGCTTTGGTGTTTTCTGAAGAGCAAGTGGCATTTCTTACCAATTTTGTCTTCATTTGTTATAACCCTTTCTCAGTAGACTCTCAGGCATAGCATAATAAATGTATGTAGTGGGATGGAGGAATTCAAGAATTTCCTCAAGTATTTGGAATGTGGCAAAGGTACTGGTCAGTGCTTGGATCACTACTGAACTGGTGGCACAGTTGCCAACTCTGGGTTGGGAAATTCTTGGAGATTTGTAGATGGGCAGGAAGAGACCTCAGTAGGATAATAAGACATGCAGTCCACCAGTCCACGCAGTTAGGGCTGGCAACTATAACTGATGACATCTATATTATTCCATCTTGGAGAATATCTAAAGGAGGATACTTCTGGTGAAATGAGAGTCTAACTTTTATTATAAATCAAGAATTATTACATTTCCTTTAACATATATAAATCTTAATTATTCCAGTGAAGTTCAAGTAGCTATGTTGTCATATGATTTCTTATTCTTTGAAAGCTATTCAGTTTCTTTATTTGGCACCACAATGGGTGTCAGAGAAATATTTAAAGGACAGGTCAACTCCTACCATATATGCCTTTTACGCTTTTGGTAAATCAGATGGTTGTGTGCAAATGTGTGATCTTTGACTTCCTGAGTGTCGGCAAGGCTTAATGTCACGTATATATTTCCTGATCACTTTTCTAACTTTTGGTTCTCATCTGTGGTTGGGAAGTCCTACATCATCTCTTCATGGAATCCTGATAAGTATTTTAGGATTGTTCCTAGAAACCAAGTAAATTCTAAAGACTGAGCCACATAATAGTAAAGTCCAGCAATTACCGTTAACTGCTTGTTTCACAATAAATTTTCTTTTTGGTGAACTTTGCTTTCATCATCACAGGTTCAACAGTCTAAAGTTTTGAATGGCAGCTCACTAGGCTTTGGTTGGAATTGTGTGTGTGTCCTTTTGCTGGATTTAACTCAGCAGGAACATTTCCTCAAAGGAATTTAGAAGTGTAAAGAGCAGCAAACTGAAAGGTCAGCACACACAGCAAATGTCTTCCTTGAGAGAACCAATGCCAGGAGATATTTGATATAATGAGAAAACAATGAATTATATTAAAATAATATAGTGATCTGTTAGAACACTGATTCTCTACTTTCCATTGCGGAGTCTGAAAAAGAAAACTGTGCACTCTTGACATTTCATCATCTCATAAATATTCTTATTGGAGAGTGGAAAGGCGGGGAAAAGAAAAGGAGGTAAATTGCCTCCCAGAATGTAAACTCAGTTTCCTGGGAAGCATTTTAGTTACTTAGGGCTGCAGTTGAAGGGGTATTGCACATGATCCTCATTGAAGCCTTGAGTGTTTCTTATGACCTTCTCATGTATGACCTTCAGGAGCTCTCTATAGCATGCACATGTATCAAACACATATTTGAATGCATGCATATGTATCAAATATATTTCAGTGTCGCTACTAAAAATGTAAAGCTTAAGTATTACATGCCAAATTTAATACACCCAAAAAATGTAACATACAGCATGAGCCTCAAGCATTTAGCAAATCAATTCTAATTATATCAGTTTACTAAACTGTTTTGAGTGTAATACATCTTCAGTTTAAATCAATAACATAGCTAGACTCCACTCAATAATGATCTATGATCATAATATGACGCATAATCCAGTTCTACCCTCAAATAACCATGGGAAATGGGTGCAAGCACAGACCTTGATACTGTGAGTATAATGACTGATTACTAACTACATTTAACATGATCCCATCTCAGGGCCTTCAATACTTAGGAGAAAGGTGGGTAGAAAATACTCTAAATAAATAAATCTAGGGCCCCACAATCAATAGTTGAATCTCAAACTGGAAATTCTGGAACTCTTTCCTAGTTCATCAAATGATTTTTGCATGATACTCAGTTCTTGCCTTCCACTTGCTATGTAACTTACAGGAGGAAGTGACTATATGTGTTTTATTCTCCATGATTTGACATATATTACCAGGATGGACCAGTGTCTACACCTCTGTGGCCATTACATGTAAGGGCGGGATCGGGGCAAGCTGAACAGAGAGCCTTAGGCTCATCTATCACGTTATCCCATGCTGTCACTACTCAGATCCAACCTGGGCAGGCACAGTGGACCTTCAGCATCATCAGTAGTATGCTGAGCTTCCTCCTGGTCACCATCAGCCTCCCAGGGCAGTGGCTTATTAGAAGCTAAGAGAAAGAATAGGCCCCATATCCAGAGCTGAGGACTGAAAATTGTGAGATTCTTGGCTTAAATCCGGTGCCAAGGTCAAGGGTAGACAATCTTTCTGAGTTGTAACTTTCAGGTAGAAGCACTGTATGGCAAAGTGGCCTTTGAAATGAACTTATTATTTAAAAATACATTCCTGTATCCATGCAGTTTAACACCTTGTTGAAATACATTCATACTTTTACTGTGCTGAAAAATATTTTTTTATACACAGACAGAGAAGTTGGCTGTTTTATTACTACATAGAAGCATTTTTGTAATAGGACATCAAAAAGATGACAAGATATCCTCCTGTGTTTACCAACCTGAGTAGTGAATGAACTTAATTTTCCTCAAAACAGAGATGTGTGCCAAAATCAAATATTATTACGAAGCCTATAAATCAAATCGAAGCATATGGGTATGGGAAAAGACATATGGGCCCCCCATATGTTACAACACATCTTCAGAAGGAAACATGTCATGCACCTGAGAGGAAGTACAGCACACTGTGCTGGTACACTTAAGGGTTACTGACCTCCGGTTGGCATCATAATAGTGCACAGAAATAAAATAGTAGTTACAAACGATCGTATCAATTGAAGTTCCCAAGATACAAACAAACCATTCAACAGCACTTCTCACAAACATCTTGAATGGAAGTGCAGAGAGCATTAAGTGTTTTCCCAACTCTTAAACTGAGTGAATTCCAGGCATCAAAAATTGAAATGCCTCCAAGCCATCACTAAATAATGCAAATGGTTTGTTTTCATGGGGAAATGTGTTAGTATTTGCTAACCATTTTTGGCTTTTCTTCCTACTCTTGCCAGTCTTGAAAACACCCAGTTGCCAACATCTCCTTGTGCACAAAATAAAACCACCTGCATAATTGCTTTTACAATTAAGTGAATTAACCTGCCTTATCTGAGCTGGCAGAAAAATAGCATGAATTGACACAGCATGGTTATTTCAGTTTGTACAGCATTTGTAATTGTTGTTGTTGAAAAGAAGCAAACTATGCCATCCAATCTCTTCTGATTCTTAGAAAAAACACACAGATGCAACACTTGGTTGAGCCTCTGTGTTTCTCAGCACATCATCATAATTGCTAGTTTACATGGGCTTGCACATCTAACAGCTTGTTCATAAGACTGGAAGACAAATGTTCTGTTTTGTATTGTTCACATTCTATTTCTTGGTGCTCCACTAATCAGGATATGTCTGTATAACCATAAAGCTGAATTCACACTTTGTTAATTTGGCTTATGCTCTATTGTATCTCAGTCCATGTGTCTTTGCACTTTTCCTGTCTTCTGTATTTCATTAAGAAATTATGTAGGCAAATAATCAAATAGGTTTGCACATGCCATAATTCTTGTTTCCATACTGTAAAATGTATCATTGCAAAAATGCAATAGCCTTTACCGGAGGTTCTGTAGTCAGAGAAGCATGCATAAGGAGAGGGGCAAGCTATGTTACACTTCCTAAACTCCCCCATTGGAACTCATGTATGCAGCCTATACCAAGATAAGTAAACACACTTTGGGGGTCTCTTTACATAATTAGCATGGGAAATACAGAGCTCCTAGTCATGTGGACAGACCTATATGTGCCTACATTTGGATTCCGGGTACACTCATTCCTTACTCTTATGTTCTATGCATACTTCTAATAAATTCTAATATATATACTAGCTTCAAAGCCCATTTCTAATAATGGGCCCTGAAAGGGTCCCCTCTCCTGGCCCCTGGCCAGGCAGTTTAAGGTGGTTTTGGGTCACAGCTCGCAGCCAAATCAAGTGTGGGGGGAGTCAGAGGCTGGACAGCTCGTTAGCAGGGCCAGGACAGAGCTCCTTAGCAGGCAGTCAGCAGGCCAGGAAGCCCTCAGCAGGCCCAGCCTCGCAGGCCAAGAGGCCCTGGTTAGCAAGCCCTCCACCACGACCCTTAGCCCAGGGCCCTTTTCCCTGCTGCTGGCTCCAGGCACTGAGGCATCTGAGAGCAAAGAGGCTAGAGTCCAGGGCCAGAGGGTGGGAGCCACAGGGACAGGGCCAATCAGGGCAAAGCTGGCTGCACCCTGATTAGCCCTATTCCAACTTGGAAAGCCGGACACATCCCACCCCCTAGGCTGTTTCAGAAATATACAGAGGAACAACAATGGATATAGGCATTTGTGTTGCTTTTATCCTAATCCAAAAATCAAAATATTCTGATTTGTATATTGGTACACAATCCCAGCATTAGTCTTTTCAAATGTTTAGGACTGAGAATTAATTTGTGTGGTGGCAAAGCAGGATCTTACCCTACTGGGGGGGCCATTAGCCCTTGCCTTCTAAAATAGCTTGTAATAGTTTTATTACTGACCTAGAGAGATTCAATGATATGAGTCTGCTGAGAATTATTTTGTTTTCAAGCTGATTTCACGTGGTTTTCTTAACAGAGCAGTCTAATTTCCACTAGTTGAAATCACAAGCCACAGTTTGATTCTGTCATTCCTCTTTGATTTCCAGACAAACCGATTTGTTTAGTTTGCATTTGATTCCCCAAGGAATGGGAAGAGAGGGAAGAAATGGTATCACATGAAGAGGACAAGGAAGGAGAAGGGAACATCAGAGTTTATGCTGCACTCCCAGTACTTTGTGTTTGTATGACTCTTAAGACCTTTGTATTTTCAACTCTGTGGCTTCAGGACAGCCTGGTTCCCTGAGATGGCAATCATTCTCCTCTTTGCACCCTAGATGCCAACTGAAGAACAGGCATCTCCAACTAACATCACTAGAACAGGAAGTATTTTATTTTCTTATTAGGTGCTGTGATTGATTTTCTAAATAGTACCACAGCAAAACCTATGGGCAAACTGCAACTATTGTAAGAATATATTTCAAATATATCTTTTAATCGTTTATGGCAGGGGTAGTCAACCTGTGGTCCTCCAGATGTTCATGGACTACAATTCCCATGAGCCCCTGCCAGCATTCAATGGCAGGGGCTCATGGGAATTGTAGTCCATGAATATCTGGAGGACCACAGGTTGACTACCGCTGCTTTATGGGACACCAGTGAGCTGAAACTGCATTAAATAAAAGGCAGTGTGTGATGTCAGCCAATTATGATGCTGGCTTATGCTGGGATGCTCATCCTCACATAGCAGAAATTAAATTCATCTATTAAGAACAACACCCTGAGCAGATTAAAAGCCACAGGATTTCCTGTAGGAGAGACAAAGAACCTCTTTAGATAAAAAATAAGAGCATTACAAGCTACTTTCGAAGTCACAATAACAGGATCCATCCAAAGAAGTCGCTCTAATACATATGGCTCCAAGGCAACTGAACTTGTCAAAAGCCAATTGATAAAGGAGATGAAGCAAGTATGGGCAAATATAGTGAAGCATACAAAGCAAAAAACTTGATGCCATCTTAAAATAGTATCTATAAGAAACCCAGCTCATGTTTCATAAGAATTAGGGCAGCAAGCACGAATTGCCATTAAGCACTTAATTAAAAGCAAAGAAGAAATTTATATTAAACTGGAGGATCATCAAATCTTATTGAGAAGGTCTAACCTTTGCCTGAGGAATTTTTGTGATGGAACTGAAGATTTAATTGGCTTTTTAGTAAAATAGTTAACTGGATTGGTTCTTGATTATCCATGACAGGATCTGTTATGAAGTTCCTGTACCATCCTCAGCAATCAAGGGAAAACAAAGGACATTATTATAAAATCAAAATAAGATGTCAAAATACATTGTGCTCTGTGGAGATATATATTTTAAATGTCCTAGCTAGACAAGTTAAATAATTCCCCCACCCTAATGTCTTATGACCTGAATCCCTAAAAACTGAACATACTGTGTTCATGAAATAGGTCTCTCCTGCAGGCTCCCTAGTGTCCCCAAAGCCACTCTAGAAGGTTGGGATTTCTTGGGAATAGAGTTGCATTCTGCACAGAGGATGCATCAAAGTCAGAGTAGTTCAGCAGTGGAATAGGCTGCCTAAGGAGGTGGTGAGCTCCCCCTCACTGGCAGTCTTCAAGCAAAGGTTGGATACACACTTTTCTTGGATGCTTTAGGATGCTTAGGGCTGATCCTGCATTGAGCAGGGGGTTCGGCTAGATGGCCTGTATGGCCCCTTCCAACTCTATGATTCTGTGATTCTGTGAAAAGACAAATTCACAGATTCCCCTGTCCCCGTCCCAAAGACATATCTCTTACACAAGTACTTGCTGTAATCAGGGAAAAGCTTGTTCAAGAAGAAATGGGGTGATTTCTGCCAATATCTGTTCAAGATATGTCCCCTACACAACATCCAACTCCATTCCTGAGTATTCTTTTACTATCAGAAGCAGCATTTCAGGAGAGTAGGGAAGGCTGCAATAGAAAGGAGAAGGAAGACAGATACATTCTATGACTTCCTCCCATTCACAGTCTCAATCCAACCCAGTGAACCTGTTGCCTATGTGGTTAGAGAAGAGTGCAGCACTCTTTCAACAACATATCCTGGGTCACCATCATGAATAGTAGAGCCGAAACAAGCACACAGGATCAACTCCATTTACATGCAAGCACCAGAGCATAAGCGTCATGTCCAGCTCTTGATTATAGAAAGTGTAATTCCTTGTTATGGAGGAAGAGCCTACTTTTGAGTACTTTAAATGTATCATTAGAATTACTGATTTTATTTAAGAGGATGATACTGAATGGGGAGATTCACAATATTCCCACTCAAAGACCCATTCCCCATTATTTTGCTCAATCCCCCCCCACCACCACCAGTTTGGCTTTCCTCACATTTTGCCCTATATTTATGCTTGCATATCCCCCCCTACTTCTTCCTTTTTAAATTTAAAATATTTATGCTAATAGAGGATAGTTGTCTTGCTTTCCAGGAACATCACCAAATGGTGTAGATTTTTTGATCCACTAGAATTTTGAAGCCTTGATAAATGAGGATAACTATGATATCTGGAAGAAAAGCAAATGTACGATAGGGGATGTGGTCAGATATTAATTTAAATTATCACATACTACACTTCAGATATTTGATTGGATTAAAAATATTCCTTAGAAGGGGTAGAGAAAATCTGAGCAAAACAGCAACAAATGTCTTTATCCTTGTTTGTGTAGAGAATATGTGGACATAGCACATTCCTTGTGAATCTAATGACGCTGAGAATGTGGGGATATATCTATTTTTAAAAAATTCCAGGTTGAGTAGTACATTGAATCTTAGAAAATTCTTTTGTTATCAGTTGGTTACTTTATAGCTTCTAAAATCATCATCAGTAAACAAGATAAAGCTCAATATGACAGCTCACTCCCTACTTGATTGACCTTCTCTGGGAATGTGCCACCAATCAAAAGACAGCACTCTGACAATGAGGGCCAATCAGCTCAAATTGCATACAGACAAATCACTCCCTACCTGATTGGCCTCCCTGGAAATATTTCCCCAATCAGGAAGGAGCCTTCAGCCAGGAAGTGCTAATAAGAGATTAGCTGTTAGAGTCCAACTTCCTGCCAGTTTTAGAAGTTTGCTGGGTGGAAGAAGAGGAGGTCTCAGAGTACTGTCAGTAAGTTCCCCTGATCTCTTGGCCTCTTTCAACTCAGAGGACATGCGGCAGCGGCAGTGGCAGTGGGGGGTGGGTGGGAGTAAGCCACCTCCTGGTACAGCCTCTGCATGCCTACTGGAGGGGGGGCTGTAGGAGGTCCAGAAATGCCCCCCTGCAAGCTCTCTGGGACCCAGGACAGCCAGGAAAAGCCTCTAAACTGGGAACATATACTCATGAGTAAGTCATATGAGGTTTGAGAAAGGAGGAATGCTTTGGAGGATATCCATCACAGGCAGTTGTAGCAGGGAGAATAATGTGGATGTGGGTGGGATTGGGAAGATGTAGACTTTTCCTTTCCATATGGATATCACCTTGGTCTTGCTGCAATCTTTCCAAGACAATCACAGCAAAGCAAATTTGAGACCAATGGCACGGAGGATGGGCAAACTATAAATGAGGCACAGAAGCATCATGAGGGGGGAACTTGCGGAGGGGGGAGACATTGTTTCCCAGTAGCACCTTCCCAGTAGAAAAGTTGTTTTTCACTGTCCAAAGGAGTCTCGGAATGAGTTATAATATCCTTCCCTTCCTCCCCCCCATAAAAGACATGCTGTGAAGTAGGTGAGGCTGAGAGAGCTCTGAGAGGCACTGCTCTGTGAGAGAAGTTTATAACACAACTATGACTAGCCCAAGGTCACCCAGCATGTGGAGGATCAGGGAATCAAATACAGCTTGCCACATTAGAAGTCACTGCTCTTAACTACTATAAGCTGTAAAAATTGCCATTACCTTAAAGAGATGTAGCTAGAGCACTGGCAGAAGTTGTTGCAGGAGGATGGTGTAAGTCTTTTTTTACTTGCTCATTGATTGTTATGGGGTTGCTTTCCTTTAAATTTGGACATTCTGGCCAGTGACTTCTCAGAACAATCCAAGGAGGGCAACAGGTATTTCCTCCATGGAGGAAATTGTGTGTTTAATAAGGTTTGTTTGTGTGGTTAATAAGGTTTGCAATTTCAGAAGGAAGGAATGTTTTTGTCTTCAGTGTTCTCTCTCTCTCTGTGTAGTGGGGAGTGTTACACAACTCTTTTCTACAGGGGAACTGATCTCTGCAGTCTGGAGAGGAGCTTTCATTCTGGGGTTCTCCATGTTCCACATGGAGGCTGGCATCCCTGAACAGTGCCAGGGATGCTAGCCTCCAGCTGGGACCTCAGGATACCCTTCTGGGGTTTATCAAAGCTTGATTAATATTTTAGGGGTTTCTTAATGGTAAAAAAATTGAGAAAAGTTGCCATAGAGGCAGTAATTGAGAATAGGGTTGTGCGATTTGGCTGCCGAAGCCACACCGTGGGGTGGGGGGGGGGAGGCACGGGCGCCTGCGTGTTTGCGTCAACTAGAGTGCCGGTGCCTGAGCCTCCCCCACATCGCACGGCATTGGCTGCTATGACCAGGAACGGCTGCTTTGGCGGCTGACTCGCAGAACTCTAATTGAGAAATCCTCTGTAAGTTCTTTGCCAATCAATGTTTTCATGTTTGATTGTAATATACAACTGTTTTTATTTATTTATTTATCTTTGTATTTTATTTATTTTGATGATATTGAACTTTCATATTGAGGTACACCTGGCCTCAACCAGGGCCTTTTCGGTCCTGGTCCCCACTGGGTGGAATGAGCTCCCAGACGAGCTACAGGCCCTGCAGGAACTTTTAGCATTCTGCAGGGCCTGCCAGATAGAGCTCTTCCACCAGGTCTATGGTTGAGTCCAGCGTGGTGAGGAAGATCTGCTAAGCCTCCTGGTGCTAAGAGGGTGAGTGATAGCATGACCATCTATGTTCCTTCTTCCCATTCCTCTATATAGATGTTTTAGGGGGGGTAGGAGGTTGGATATTTTAGGTGGGTAGGAGGGGGCAGTCCCTTGGACTACAAGGCGAACAAGCCGGTCAGTCCTAGACGAGATCAGCCATGACTGCTCCTTAGAAGGCCAGATCCTGAAGATGAAACTCAAATACTTTGGCCACCTCATGAGAAGGAAGAACTCCCTGGAGAAGAGCCTAATGCTGGGAGTGATCGAGGGCAAAAGAAGAAGGGGACGACAGAGAATGAGGTGGCTGGATGGAGTCACTGAAGCAGTAGGTACAAACTTAAATGGACTCCGGGGAATGGTAGAGAACAGGAAGGCCTGGAGGATCATTGTCCATGGGCTCGTGATGGGCTGGACACGACTTTGCACCTAACAACAACAACAAGGAGGTTGAAGACCACCATGGTTTTTAGGAATCTGATTTTATTGTATGTTATGTTTTATTGTTTTATTGATTTTTAATGGGGTTATTGGCTAATGATATTGAGGATGGACAGGTTGGCAGAAAGCAGGAAAAGGCTGTTTTCCCAAAGTAACGATAGACTAGATAACTTCTGCCATTTGCCTTCCCATTGACAGCTGCTCCTTCAGTCAGCAAATCTGTCCTCAGGATAAATTTGAAGGTGGACGGAGGCAAATTAATTCACAGCTCTAATGGTTACGAATGCCTCTTCTTCAATAAATGTAAATGGTGGAGGGTGTTCAAAGGTTTACTGAAACTGAACTGGGTGCAATCTTGAGTTTTTGCTTTACTTTCCTTTAGGTTTCTTGTCCCTTAATACCTCTACTACCACCATATCTCTACTACAATGAATACTGTTTCTGCCACATTTCTCAATCTTTAGTCATATTATATTTGAGAAAATATGTTGGTTGGTCAGTAGGCCTATGCTTATAGTGTAGTTGTCCTATAAGATGTTGTTACCAACCCAAAGAAGTGAACACTTACGGCATTTAAAAAATAAATGGCCCTTAATCAATGTCCTCTTAATGTGTGGGCATGATTCTCTATTGAAGTCTACCTAATGAATAATAACTGTTTGAATTCATTATTTTCTTTCCTCCCTTTCCATTTCGATCAATTTCTTTCTTCATTAATCCCTGTTATAGCCGTCCTTTGCAATTTCAAGCAAGAGAAAACAAATTAAGAGTAAAAAACCTTTCAGTTAATTGACTTTATTTGCTTTAATGCTGCCAGTCCATATTATCTGCTTTCTTAAACAGAATTTGGGATTGCCAGCTTTGAGGGTATTACACTGCATTTTGGGTTGCTGCCAGCATATTCTCAGTAAATATATTTAAATCAAGCTAAGCTGTTTAAAATATTCATGTTATGCTCTTAGTGTGGTTTAGTGAAATATGAAACCATTTAAGACATGCAAACCTGTTATATGGCAAGAAACATATCTGAATTATCAGACATATAGTTCAAATTGATAGTTACTGTTAACTTTGTCTAACAGGAAAGGCTTTCATTGTCTTAGTAGTAGCACTGGAATTAAAATATATCATTCATTTAAAATTTGCCACACAATTACGTGACAGGAATACTTTATTTGCATGCATGTTATTAAATATTTTGATCAGAGACAATGCAAAGGGAAACCACTGGAAGAAATACACATCTCCATTTGAAAATATTTTGTACATACCCATGTCTACTTACAAAAATATATAGATATATTCTTGAGCCACTTCCTGGCATTGAAATTTGCCCTTCACAAACTTAGATGAGGGAAGAGTTATATGTGTCAGTTCAACTGAAGAAGTAACTTTGCTTGGTAGATTTCAGACTGTTGAAGTTTTGTAGCCAAATAATTTAAGAATGTATTACATTTTATATCCATGATTCACAATGATACACATATGTTGCATCATCAGGAAGAAAATGTAAAGATTAAAGTAGAAACTCTAGCTGCTCACAAGTAGCAATTTTCTATGATCACATGGTAATCAGCAGTACTCTGCAGTTTTCATACATGTGTAAGAGGATGGGGAAATAAGAGAATAGGATGGAGGCTACAACTAGCCCATATGAACTGATTCCCAATAAGCATAAATAGGGCTTTGCCCTCTTCAATAATAGCATTAGAAATTAGAATTAGGTGTTTATTCAGAACATTTATACGTGCCTCTCCCAAGGCAGTTACAAAGCCATACAACAAAATTAAACATTACAAGATCTATGGATATGTACATTAGAATAGGGGTTCCCAGAGTGGGCCCCAAAATGTATGGGAACCACTGGGATAGTAATATTTAGGTAGCTTACATTTAACCTTTATATGCTTTTGCTGTAGTTGAGCAACCTGAACAGTGCCTTTCGGTTTGTTACACGGGCTGATTAGAAAGCCAGAGCCAATGGGAATAGGCTAACCCAAGACATCCAATTGTTATTGTGTCAAGAAACAGATATTAAGGTTGAGGAATGAGGTCTAGAAGGCATTAGTACATGCCATGATGATTGAATGGGAACAGGCAGCCTCCATAGGATGGACATATCACAGAATAGGAACAATCTACATTGTCAAACACTGTCTAAATTATGACTGCTACTCAGAAAAAGCAGTTATAATGCATTGCAAACTACCTCTTAGTGAAGGGAAACAGCCGAGTTGATCAAGCTGCATCTCTTTGCTTTGCTTGGGAGGGTCAATAAAGTTCTCTTGTCCCTTCTGGGTAGTAAGTAGCACGAGCATTTTTCTCTTTGTTACACTGTATCATATTTAGCATACTATTCCACTCACTTCTTTACACCCGCATGCCCTGGAGCTTCTTTCCTTTTAAAGTATGAAGTTTATTTTCTCCCTCAAAATCCACACTTGTGTAGTTCTTTCCCCTGCTCTTCAACAATTGTTTATCCATATCAAGAACCACTAATGGCAGAAAGTGAAGAGGAAGAGCCTGTGGATGCGGGTGAAGGAGGAGAGTGCAAAAATTGGCTTGAAACTCAACATCAAAAAAATGAAGATCATGGCATCCGGCCCTCTCAATTCCCGGCAAATAGATGGGGAAGAAGTGGAGGTAGTGGCAGATTTTATTTTCCTGGGCTCCAAAATCACTACAGATGGGGACTGCAGCAAAGAAATTAAAAGACACTTGCTCCTGGGGAGGAAAGCTACGGCAAATCTAGATAGCATCCTAAAAAGCAGAGACATCACCCTGCCAACAAAAGTGTGTTTAGTCAAGGCTATGGTATTCCCAGTTGCAATGTATGGCTGTGAAAGTTGGACCATAAGGAAGGCTGAGCATCAAAGAATTGAGGCTTTTGAACTCTGGTGCTGGAGAAGACTCTTGCGAGTCCCTTGGACTGCAAGGCGAACAAACCGGTCAGTCCTAGAGGAGATCAGCCCTGACTGCTCCTTAGAAGGCCAGATCCTGAAGATGAAACTCAAATACTTTGGCCACCTCATGAGAAGGAAGGACTCCCTGGAGAGGAGACTAATGCTGGGAGCGATCGAGGGCAAAAGAAGAAGGGGATGACAAAGAATGAGGTGGCTGGATGGAGTCACTGAAGCAGTAGGTGCAAACTTAAATGGACTCCGGGGAATGGTAGAGGACAGGAAGGCCTGGAGGATCATTGTCCATGGGGTCGCGATGGGTCAGACACGACTTCGCACCTAACAACAACAACAATCAAGAACCACATTCCACCAACTAGCAGAAATCCCCATGCTGAAACCAGATTTCCTAGAGATTCTTTGCAACTCAGATTATTCCAGCATAACTTCTCTTTCTTGACTTATTAAAAGCATACATTGAATTACTAAATTTCTCCTCATTTCTCATTCCATGTCCTGCTTTTTATCAATACATTTTGTTCATCGTTTTTAATTCCCTAGGAGGTATGTAAATTACAGAGTTGGGTTTCTAAGGACCAAGTTCAAGTTAGACTTGGGCACATGCAGAGGCAAGGGGAGGGTTTGTATTTAGTTGGGTGTGGAATAGGGAGTGTGGGTGGGAGGGGAATTTTAATTGTTATATTGTTTTTTGTACTGAGCCGCCGTGAGCCAGCTGGCCTGGGAGCAGACAGACAGACAGATGTAAAAATGTGCTTTAACTGCTATTTAATAAACAGATTTTGGAATTTGACTTGGAGGCATTATTGAACAGACATAACCCAGCTCACTTCATTATTTCGATGGCTGCACATGAGGGTGCCACCTTCTAAACTGTGAAAGAGAAAGGACAGAAGCAGAGCTTGTGCCATGCAAAGCAACTCCAGTCCCTAGTCCCAGGGATTAATGTATACTATGTAAAGCTAGTTCCATCTGATCAGTGTTCCTAATTGGGGCTTGCTTACCTATGTGACTCAGGCCCAGGCATAGTATGGATAACTGGTTGTGTGAGAAACAGAGTATATCAGAACAGCACTGTTAGAGAGATGAGGGGATTTTCCAGAGGGTTCCATCATGAACATAGTCTGATTGGTCCATGGTCAGTGCCTGACTTTAGTAGGCCAAAAAATAATTGTCCTAAGAATCAAAGAGTCAGTTGGCTAGCTTGGATTTTCAGGGGCCTTCATCTATGAATTGCTGCAGCTATGTAGAAACAGCATTTGAACCATAGCCTGTAATTGCAAAAAAAGTAAGACTGTGCCACCTAATGTAGTCGTTAAAGTATTAGGTAGGTAGATAGAAAACAAAAGCAGCTGTGTTGCCTGTTTTGAGCTGTACCCAAGTTTGCTAAATTAACAATTCTAATTTTTTCTATATAACAAAATGTTATGTATATGCACGCTCTTGCTCTGGGAACCCACAGGGTTCGGTCAGCGATTCCTTGACAGCTTGCTTTTCTATATCCCATATAACAGCTCATGTGATAGTAGAGGTATGTGTACTGTCTGCTTCACACCTCAGTGTCATGGTTGTTAAGGATGAATGACTATAGTTTCAGCAAAATATTGCATTGCCTTATCCTTGTTTTATATAATGTGAATGAGAGCAAAAATTCAAGTGTGTCAAAATACATTAGCCTTTAACAAGGCAATAGACTTTTAAATTTAACAGTAAAAGTTTGATCCTGTGGGTGAACTACATTACATTGCAATAAGCAACAAATAGACTTTGGGGTGGTGATTTGTAAGCATTGAATTCCTGCTTACTCAGGGACCTGCTAAAGGGGACTTGCTGCTCATCCTGTTGAAAGGAACAAGTATTGTTTTGTTCTGCTTTTGCTGAAGCAATTTCTCTTTAAGATCCTTTTAAGTTGGACACCTAGGGAGATGGAGGAAGAGATAAAACTATGCTGTAGAACTCAGGCCAGAGAGCTACCAAGCAGGTTTGTTACTCCAGTTCTGGTGTGAAGCCTACTGAGGGCTGAGGCCAATGCTACCTGTCCCAAACATCCTTTCTTTATAGTCCCCACAACATACACGGGGTTCAAGGTGGAATGCACAGAGAACACTTCTATCTGCAGCATGCCCTGGATCCTCTGTGGCAGAAACATGTGATGAGGTATACCCAAATGTTCTGCCACTGCCAACATGGATCCTGTCTGTTCACAGACTCCTCCCATACTGCTGCTGCCACCAACAGTTTGGCATCCCCCAAAAATCATGAGGGCTAAATCTTCAAGTTAGTTGGGAAGAAATAATGTGAAGGGGCAATGCTCTGTTTTCAAAGCATGCCTCTAGAAGTTTGTATGCTTCCAGTTGCCTCAGGCAATAGTGAGATAGCCAGAACTGAAGGAAGTCATTAATAGGAGTCATTAATGCAGGAGTTATTAATATTTGTGGGTCTTGGTATTTTATAGAGGCAAATGATAAAATAAGCATAGTCTTTTATGACATTTCTTCCCCTTAACGAAGAGCTGTCTCTACAAGAAGAGCTGCCTCAGATGTATTAGAGATGTCATGAAGTCATAGGTTCTTTTTTCATATGTGATGGTCTAGCAAATGTATTAAAACATTTGCAGGTTACAGTGAGTGATAGGGTTGGGAGTGTCCTACATAGTGCAGGGGGTTGGACTGAATGACCCAGGAGGTCCCTTCCAACTTTATTATTCTATTCTATGATACTATGCCAGTACTACACCACTACACTCAATATATTCTCATCTACTTCATTATTTTCTATTCTCCCTGTCACACAATGATCTTATCACTTTTCATCTGGACTGCTTTAAGTGGAGATATTAGGGGCCAGATTCAAGAACTGACTTGTGCGTTTTATCTATTAAGCCAGGCTCTTCTCTGATCATAATTATGTTTTTTATGCTTCCTAAGAACATATGAAGTCTACCTAGGTCAGCAATATCTCTTCTGATTCTGCTTCCCCTTTCAAGTTTCTGGCAGAGAAAGTCTTTTACAACAGCTGTTATTGGAGATTTTTAAAGAGGACAAAGATTGAATCTTGGATCATCTGAATGCAAAACATGCCCTGACCCATCCCTCAGTATTGTGTATTCATAAGTATATCCATAGACAACATCTAGTCAGATCTTAACACTCTGGTCCAACGAGCAGCTGCAGCAAGTTCGTTAAAAAGCTATTTCAATATTATCTGCTATCATATATTAGAATAGGCCCCAGGTAGCCAATGAGGTTAGCCCAATCAGCTTCCTCATGGCCATATTATGTTAGTATTCCTATTAGTGAATCAAGGTTTTGGACATGAGGGGAAATATTTAAAGATAATACACTGGTAAGAGCTCATTCAATAACAATTAGTGTCTTTTTATGTGGTGGTGGTGGTGGGTAGTCTGTTCATCCTCACCTCCTCTGTTATGCCTGTGATCTTAAATGGTAACTTTGATGATTTCAGGCTGCAATGACACACAACAACTTCTTAACAGTTACTACAATTAGATAATCTGAACTTTCCCATTTTTTCGTGCTGTTCTTGTACAGCTAGATATATGAGAAATACAAGATATCTTTCTAAGAATGTGGTACAGAATAAATGGAACCTGCAGTCAAAAGGAGCCTATAGTCTTGTGTTTCAAAGCCTATATAATTATATGACAAAAATAAATCTTTCTGCACACTTTCCATAGCAAAGCCAAATAGGATTATATGAATTTATTTTAAACAAATAACACCCTTCTCCACAGACCAATAGAATTTTTTACTGTTACTCTACAAGGTTATTCTATTACATTCTAGAAAAATGAATACTTACAATCTATGCCATCATATATTTTTAGGCTGACAGTAATCCTGAGGAAATGTGTGATAAAAAGACCGATGGAATCTGTAAAACAGAAATGAAAATTTTTGAACTACAAATATAGGAAGGCAAAGAAAATTGCTTCTTCTTAAGTTTAGGTTCCAATTTGTGGAAGGGCAGATGTTGAGGAGTCTAAAAAAATATTATAGCAAATACCATGTAATATATAAATATAGTATATTGTCTTGACTGAAAAACAAGCAGTATTTATTACCAGAAATGTAAAAGTAAGGAAATACTTTTACATTTTCTTGGAACATAATAGGGGTTTTCCAATTATATTCCAAGAAATAATATTTTAAATCTTAACCAACCAAAAATGCCACACATAAAAATATGGTTTATTAAAAAATGTTGTGCCACCATCAAAGATAACCCTTAGATTGTAGGATTTGTGGGCAGCATAATAATAAAAACTGACAGTGCAATCCTAAACAGAGTTACATTCTTCAGATTCATTGAAACTTGATGGTTTAAGAAGGTTATTATAATACAGCTGCTAGGGTTCTTACTAGAACATCTTGGAGGGCCCATACTCATTTGGTACTGAAGCAGCTACATTGGTTACCAGTGGTGTTCTGGATGAAGTTCAAGATTTTGGTACATACCTTGAAGGACATCTGGGGTCTGGTCCCTGCATATCTGAGGGACTGTCTCCTTATGTCCCCTGAAGAACTTTGCACTCTGCACTCTTTAATACTGACCAACAGGCAAGAGTTGGTGGATGAGGTGAAGGAGGTGGGGACCCTAGGGGGAAGTGACCATGTCCTCATAGAATTCCTTTTGAGATGGGGAACCAAGGAAGCCTGTAGCCAGATGCGGATGTTGGATTTTCATAGGGCAAACTTTAATAAACTCAGAGACATGATGAGTGTCATACCATGGATGAGAATGCTGGAAGGGAAGGGAGCATGTGAAGGGTGGGCGCTACTCAAACAAGAGCTATTGCATGCTCAATCAATGACTATCCCAGAAAGATGAAAACACTGCAGGAGCTCTAAGAAGCCTATTTGGATGAACAGAGAACTTCAAGAGGAACTAAGAAAGAAAAGGAAAATGTTCAGGAAATGGAGGGAAGGACAGAGCTCTAAAGAAGAGTACCTACAGGTTACTAGGCACTGTAGATCAATCATCAGAAAGGCCAAAGCTGAGAGTGAGCTAAGATTGGCCAGGAAAGCCCATTGTAACAAGAAAAGATTTTTCAGTTATGTGAGGAGCAAACGTAAAGTAAAGGAGGCAATAGGCCCACTGTTGGGTGCGGATGGACAAACTCTAACGGAAGATGCAGAGAAAGCAGAAAGGCTTAGTGCCTATTTTACATCTGTTTTTTCCCACAGGTCAAAGTGTTTAGGCACATCTAGAGATGGCCATAGCCAATGGATAGTGTCTGGGTGGCAGGATAACATGGATAGAGAAGTTGTCGAGAGGCATTTAGCTGCACTGGATGAGTACAAATCCCCTGGTCCGGATGAAATGCACCCGAGATTGCTCAAAGAACTTTCCAGAGAACTTGCACAGCCCTTGTCCATCATCTTTGGGACCTCTTTAAGGACTGGAGATGTCCTGGAGGACTGGAAGAAAGCAAACATTATTCCAATCTTCAAAAAAGGGAGGAAGGATGACCCAGGAAACTACAGACCAGAGAGTCTGACCTCTGTTGTGGGGAAGATAATGGAGCAGATATTAAAGGGAGTGATCTGCAAACATCTGGAGGACAATTTGGTGATCCAAGGAAGTCAGCATGGATTTGTCTCCAACAGGTCCTGCCAGACCAACCTGGTTTCCTTTTTTGACCAAGTAACAGGTTTGCTGGATCGGGGAAATTCAGTTGATGTCATTTACTTGGATTTTAGTAAAGCTTTTGACAAGGTTCCCCATGATGTTCTGATGGATAAGTTGAAGGACTGCAATCTGGATTTTTAGATAGTTAAGTGGATAGGGAATTGGTTAGAGAACTGCACTCAAAGAGTTGTTGTCAATGGTGTTTCATCAAACTGGAGAAAGGTGAGTAGCAGGGTATCTCAGTGCTCGGTGCTCGGCCCGGTACTTTTTAACATATTTATTAATGACCTAGATGAGGGGGTGGAGGGACTACTCATCAAGTTTGCAGATGACACCAAATTGGGAGGACTGGCAAATACTCCAGAAGATAGAGACAGAGTTCAACGAGATCTGAACACAATGGAAAAATGGGCAAATGAGAACAAGATGCAATTTAATAAAGATAAGTGTAATGTTCTGCATCTGGGTCAGAAAAATGAAAAGTATGCCTACTGGATGGGGGATACACTTCTAGGTAACACTGTGTGTGAAGGAGACCTTGGGGTACTTGTGGATTGTAAACTAAACATGAGCAGGCAGTGTGATGCAGCGGTAAAAAAGGAAAATGCCATTTTGGGCTGTATCAACAGGGGCATCACATCAAAATCACAAGATGTCATAGTCCCATTGTATATGGCACTGGTCAGATCACACCTGGAGTACTGTGTGCAGTTCTGGAGGCCTCACTTCAAGAAGGACATCGATAAAATTGAAAGGGTACAGAGGAGAGCGACGAAGATGATCTGGGGCCAAGGGACCAAGCCCTATGAAGATAGGTTGAATGTTCAGCCTGGAGAAAAGGAGGTTGAGAGGGGACATGATAGCCCTCTTTAAGTATTTGAAAGGTTGTCACTTGGAGGAGGGCAGGATGCTGTTTCCGTTGGCTGCAGAGGAGAGGACATACAGTAATGGGTTTAAACTTCAAGTACAACGATATAGGCTAGATATCAGGAAAAAATGTTCACAGTCAGAGTATTTCAGCAGTGGAATAGGCTGCCTAAGGAGGTGGTGAGCTCCCCCTCACTGGCAGTCTTCAAGCAAAGGTTGGATACACACTTTTCTTGGATGGTTTAGGATGCTTTGGGCTGATCCTGCGTTGAGCAGGGGGTTGGACTAGATGGCCTGTATGGCCCCTTCCAATTCTATGATTCTTGGTATGAATAGACTAGTGGTCCTTGGCCCCCTTTGGAAGATGTGATGGCCTAGAACAACACAGAGATAGCAGAACTGGAGGCAGCCCCAGTGTCCCCTGAGGTTGACCAGAACCCAGCAATAAGCACCCAATGGTACTGCATTGCTCACAGTGCACATGAGCAAAACCTTGGTATTTGCAGGACTTTGTGTGCCGATTGGTATGTGTATACTTAAGAGGGGGTGGGTGTTTTGTCTATGGACATTTGGAGACTGTGAGCTCAGGAACAGAGCTGGAGATCCTAAACCCATGTCCAGGATTCACCGGTTCCCGGCTTGTAGCCAATCAGTGAACAGACAAAGCACAATCATGGGCCTCCATTAATAACAAATCACATGTCTTGGTGGGAGTCATGAATATGTAGGTAAGTTCTGGTTAACTATGTTCAGTGTTTTCGTACTTCAATAAAGTTGTTTGGTAGTTGGAGCTGAGTGCCTATGTCTTACTGAGCTCACGGATTTAATAACAGCAGTCTAGCTTCAAGGTTACACCAGATAGTGGAGGTATGAAGGATGGCCCTCAGAGTTTTAAAATGTTTGTTATCCATCAGAGAGCTGCAGAAGGAATTGATAGCCAAAGGCACCTTAACAGACTGATTCTTAAGCATATGGATGGAACTCTGTCCCATATATTTCAGCAAGACTTGTTTTCAAGTAACAGTTAAAGCAGTTCAGTGCCACAAGATGTGTGATAGTGACCAGCTTTCTAAAAGGTTGATATTATCTTATGATCATTGAGGATAAGTCTATCAATGGCTATTAGCTAAGTGGACCCTCCAAATTCCAATGCAGTCTTTTCCTGAATGCCACTTGATGGGAGTGGAAGAAGAGACAGTGCAGATGGGCCTTTTCCTTGTGTGAACTTCTTGAAATCATCAAGCTAGCCACTGAGGGAAACATAATGCTGGTCTATACTTTTGGTTGATTCAAAAGGGGTTTTCTTGACTGTAACATCTATAGTAAGATAAGCTTTGCTGAATACAAAAAGGGAGATTCAGACTGGTATCTGTGTTGGTCTGAAGCAATAGAATGAAGTAGCACCTTTCATGTGACTATTTCCACACCAGAAGCTCCACGCCAGGCTGCAGGCTGGAGCTTGATCTGGTGGAGGTTGCCCGCCTCTTCCTGCTCCCACACGGGGGGAGAATTGGGCCCGGTGCACCTTGTCCTCCCCGGATTTGTACTCTCACACAGGAGCCAGGGCAATAAAGTTCCCAGTGCAGAAACAGAATTAAACTTTGTTGATCTAAAAGGTGCCACTGGACTCAAACTTTGTTCTACAAAAGGTAGTATTTTTTCTCCTTAGTAAATATAATGACATTATTTCTGTTATATGTTTCCTAGACTGCAGAAAGGTTTCTACTTCCTACCCTTGTTTTGGGCACTGACCCAAATGCTATTATAAACTAAAGATGGGCCATTAATATTCTATTTCTATACTCTGTTGCATTTCTATATTATATGTAAGTTTTTAATGAGAAGTGTCAGGGTAGGTAGTCAGTTTCTCCTTTGGAAAATTATTCTGGACACATAATCTTTATCTGATTAAAGAGAGATACCTGAATAGTTTGAAGAATGTCCTCAATAACTATCAATTTTTGTCAGGGACAGCTTTGATTACAATTGTAAATAAAATCTAATTTTCAAAGCTGTATTAAATGAGTCAGTTGACCAAGTACATCAGTTCATTGATTAATGTTTTCAGGCCTACTATTTAAAGTTTAATGTCATGTAACTGAAAGGCAACAAGCTGACAAACTTGTGCATTGACATGTCAGTGATGAAATGCAGCCCAGTGGGTAAAATATTACTGGAACCTGATAAAATTGTACTCAAAGCATAGCTCACTCTTGAGATGTCTAGGTGACCTTGACATCTGCAAATAAGAATAACTGTAACTTACATTAGGACCAACAACAACAACAAGAAACACACACGCACAATATATATATTAACTACTGTTCTTCAAGTATAAATATGGCAAATTAAAAAAAATGCAACCTCACTCTTTTATGTGTTCCAGTGCTTCCCACAGGCAAAATCTATTCCAAGCTCCAGCATAGGACCTATCTGAAACGAAAATTGGTCTCTCCTTCAAGGCAGAAATTAGAATAATGAGTCAGAAGTTGCAGGTACACCTTCGATAGGTTTGCAAACACCAGTGTGGGAAATTTCTCAAGATTTGAGACAGGTACCTGAGAAGTGAAGATGTAGCAGATATACATAGTATATATATAATATATATATAGGAGTGGGCTCTTGACATGTAGGCTACAGAGGTTCTTAATACATACAACTGTATTCTAGGATGTTTCTTCTGTAGCATCTGAAAAGTAAGCTACTTTACTGAAATTGCTGAAATGTAAGCTTTCTACATTTGGTGTGAAATCAGCCCTGAGAGTTTGGAATGGCAACTGCTAGTGAGAAAACAGTCTATTGAGTAACAGTGCATGCAAGGAACTAGCATGTGCCTATAGCTCACCCACTGAGTATATGCCTCCCTTCATGTTTAAGCCATCTTTTTATTATTTTATTTATTTATTTATTTGTATGTTGCCGCTCACAAATATCTTGCAGTGGTTTACAGATATTTATAAAACACAATAAAATCCTCTAACAGTACCCTTACAATGTAAACAAGATGGCAAACAATAAAATATATCAACCTTCCCCTCTGTTAAGCACATGGTCATAACTCATAGCTTTGTAGAAACAGGTGGCAGAAGTGGTTTCTACAGACATGGCCTTCTGTAGAAAGAATACACAGGTTTCCTATAGTATTAAAAATTTTTGTGGGGGAGAAGATCCATAGCCAGTTAGTGCAGAAAGAACCTATAAAATCATACCAATTTAGAAATGTTTGATGAATAAAGATGGTTATCATTTAATTAGTCTATACTGAAAATAAATAGGAATGACCTTTTGATATACCATACTTTTTGTAATGCTTGATGAACAATATGATATTAATGCTTGGTGATCATTTCATATAGAGAGATAAGAGATAAGGCAACCACCAACTGCTTGCATTTGCACTCAATATTTTAACGGCAGGGTGCTGTCCTCCTGCAGTGAATCTTCAATTTTCACTGTTCATGCCTTAATTTTCTCCCAGAAATCATCTCTCTGAACTAATAATGGGTTCTCTGCCACAAAATAAGTTTGCCTCTTTTAGATTGCAGAGGAGGCAAAAATCGCATCACTCATTGACTCCAGAATTCACCGATTCTATTTAAAAATGTTTTCCATAGTTACCATCAAGTCCATTACAGCTTAAGCAGATCTAGTAGTTTCCAAAAATGGGGGGAAATGGGAAATCATACAGTAGTGTTCTATTTTCTAATATCATTTCAAGTCTTTTTAAAATTAGACTATTTGACAATAATGTACTATTTAGTATGAGACAGTACAGGAAGATGATAAGAAAGAATCCTGATGGACATGACAAACATTAAGAGAACTCATGGAAAAAATATTGCACATTAATAATATTTGTATGCTGAATATCCTTTGCATTTTCAGATATATACAAATTTGGGAGTTTATCACACTTAAGGGGGGAAAGATATGGGAAACAAAGCTTGTATCAGCTATTATTCAATATCCACATAAGAGTAATCATATAAATCAACAATATAGCCCATAACAATTCTAGTTGGAAGCATTTAAAATATTTAGAAGATCTGGCAGATCTGGTTAATTCTGATATTTCTGTTGATCGGAGTGTTTGCTTCCAGGGTCTTTCTTGAGTTCCTGCATCTGAGTGGGAAAATACATATTTCACATCTAACACTATGTGTGTGTATATATATACAAAGCAGTTTTCCCCTTTCATACACACATGAGCAACAGTTTACAAAAAGCCACTGGAATGCATTTTCATGGAAAAGCTCAAGATGTGCACCTTTCATTTTTGATGATTTGTGATCTTAAGAAGAGTCACAGTTGGGTGGAATAATATTATCCTCTTTAACCTCTTGCAGTTGTTCAAGAAGGCATAATCAACTGTCAAAACCGATGTATAATTTGTCATGTAAAAAAGCAGCTTTTAGTCCTAGTTAAGATTATTTCTTTTAACTGTCTGATATAAAAAAGTAAGTTTAGAAAAAGTCTCTTCTTCATTTACTCCCAAACTATGTGTGCATGTCTGCGTGTATTTGTGTATGTACTATTAAATGTGCATGAAGGGCTCACCATGAAATCCAGGTTCATTTTGACGGTGGTTACTTTATGAAACCAGATTATAGCTCATAGACAAAGATTCAAACCCTGATCTTCCTCAACCAATACTGGTTTCAACAGTAGATCAGCCTGCATCTCAAATCGTGCCGTGTATTTAATTAAAACATGATTTCATGTGAGGTCTGAACTGAGCCACAGGGTATGGATGTCTACGGTATTCTACAGTTCTTTCTATGTGAAATCAACAAATTAAAAATGATAAGAACACAGAACAGCAGCTTGTTGAAATAATAAAAAAGACCATCAATGTGGATTTTAGAGAGCATAAGCACTATGGATTTTAGAGAGCATAAGCACAAAAACTAAGAATCTGAGCTGAAATCTAAGGATTCATGATATTAATAGGCTGGAGCCGTTTTTCATCAGCAGCTCTCTATGCATGCAGGCATTGTCTGTTTGAGCAGTATAATAACATGACCAATTTTTGATAGTTGGAGCCTGTAAATGTGAAATCTGAAATGTGTAAATTGGGGGTATATGAAAGTGCGCAGAGACTTTGTACTGTACTGTTTTCCTGTTTTATATTCATTAGTTGCAGCGTGTGGGTGAATGTAATTTTAAATGAAGTTCTCCCCATTCATTTGTCACCTTCAAAAACACTCATGGTAATGAGCCCTTTTCATCACAGAGATATCATACTTAAGTACCACTAACACTTAACTATTTCTTTAGAATAAAGGTAATTGCCAAATAACCTCTGTTAAGCTTATTCACTATTCTCAAGAGTCTCACAGATCATTTGAAAGTCTCCGTCGTCTGAGTTTTTGTAAAGTTTTCCTAAAACAATTTTTGCAGACCTTAGTCCATTTTTTAAAACTGCAGTAATTCTACTGAAACCAACAGGATTCTTCATTGCAGGAGACAGTGTAGTACAATGGAAAGTTCTTGCAGATCTCATGACCAACTCACTAGGCAATATTATATGTGCTGTTTTCTTCAATCTGCAATATGGGAATGATTATAGTAATTCTAATTTAGGTACTGTATACCAGTGGTCCCCAACCTTTTTATCACCGGAGACCAGTCAACACTTGACAATTTTACTGAGGCCTGGCGGGGGGGGGTAGTCTTTTGCCAAGGGATGTCACTGTGGCCTGAGCCCCTGCTCCACTTGCTTTCCTGCCGGTGCCCCTGATTTCCCGTTGTCCACTGGGGGGCGCTGCCAGCAGCAGCTGTGCAGTGCCACGCCGAGGGGGAGCCCCAGCCATGGCGACCACTGGAGAGCACCAAAGATGAGCCAGTGGCAGAGTGGCAGGGCAGCCCCCAAGGCAGCAACTGGGGAGGAGGACGAGGAGGAGCCGCGGCCCGGTACCGACTGATCCACGGACCGGTCCCGGTCCCTGGACCGGGGGTTGGGGACCACTGCTGTATACAATATAAAAATAATTACAATGCAATTTGTGTAATACTTTATTTAAATAGTGATATTCAGACTTTTCCTAGAGATGTTTACCCTTAAATATTTAATACAATAATGTTTTTCAGAAGATTTTCTGCCAAATCCCGCAAAGACTGCCTTTATGGAAGTGTATGCTTCATACAGTGCATATGGTAGGCAACCAACTCACTTTGCCACCTACATTGATTCATCTGATGAGATTATATTAAGTGCCTTGATTCCTGCAGTTTGCTCAGAGTTACCACTCTATATAACTGCTGCAATCCTAAAAAAAACAACTTCCTGCAAATAAGCCTCATTGAATATACCTAAATAGGATTCTGAGTACACCTGCTTATGGTAACACTGTAACAGTACCACCATAATAACATGTTATTGGTTATATAAGACTCATTGAATATATCTGAGTAGGATTTAGAGTAGACTTGCTTAGGATTGATCTGTTATAGACCACCCTAAGCAAAAGTTATACCCTTCTAACCCATTGTTAGACAGAAGTAGCTCTTTTTAAGATGACTCTACAAGTTACCTGCACAGCAATCGTACACAGAGTTACTCCAGTCCAGTGACTTTCAGTGGGTTTAGACTGCTGTAACTCTGTTTACAATGAACATTGCAATGTGAAATTGCCTCCATGAAGATTGATGCCAGATCCAGAGTCATTTTACCTTGGCTAACTTGTCCTTATCCATTTAAAACTTGGAACTAGCAAGGAATCTCTTTTAACAGACTCCTTCCTGAACTGAACAACAACAGTGCATAAATAATAGAAGCCCAGATTAGAAGCATGGCTGGGAAAACACTTGCTTCTTATAGTACAGCCAAAGCAAATTTTTTATTTATGCCATGCCTTCAGCAAATAATTTTTAAAAAGTGTTTTAAATCTACCAAATGTAAAATAGGTAGGCAGAACATTATTGGAACATGTGGCTACTTTATGAAAGAAAATTATTTAAAAACCTTGAAGTATTAGACTGTTGAGGGAATGGGGAAAGAGTGTGAGGAAACCCTGACTGATCTGTCGTCTTAAAATGCACAGTGAATTGAAACTGAGTTAGACAAGTTAGGACTACCTATTCTTGCCTGAGGCGTGTCAGGCTGGAGGCACAAGTTGCGGGAAGCATGCTGATCTTTGGGAAGTGGAAATAGCTCTGTGTTTTGAGTGCCAAATGCAGACAGAAAGAAAAAAGGCAGCCAGGAAGGAATGGGTGTCCTTTGAAAATGTTTTATATTCACCTGTTTAAACATGGGGCTTTCTTCCTAGGGGTCCTAACAGCAGCATTTTAATATTAATTTATATCAAAAGGCATATTGTTGTGGCTATAATAGAGACGTGCAGACTCTCCCCCCCCCCCCCGGAAAAATTGGATTTTTTTTTCCTGATTCTTCTACTCCACAAGGGTTTTTTTTTTTTTAAGTCTGATAGAAGATTGAAAATTGGGAAGATTGAAAAATAAATATTTTCCCTTTTGTGATTAAATATTTTAAAGAGAAAATTATACTTAATCACAATGGGTTTGACTCAACACAGCACTTCAATGGAAGAAGGTTGTCCATTTATGGAATGTGGCTTTCTTGCTTCCCCACCTCCAATTGTAGCCCCAAATGCTCCCCCTTCTGAGGTTTATCCTGGGAGATGGGGCTGGGGATGAATTGAAATTCAGGACAATTTGTGCTGCAGTGGAATGGAGGAAGTGACTAAGTCTCATCTTGCAAGTGGAAATCCACCCAGGGATCCAAGTCAGTGGGGAGTATGGAAAACATTAAGACAATCTGCAGCATTAGAGAATGATAATGCCTTTGCATTCTGCAGACCTATTCAGCACTCAAAGGCATGACACATTTTTTGTACCTGGTGGATGCCCCGTTTTTATGAGATTACACATGCTTGTGTATTGCTGCTTGCCGCTTGCTTCTGATGACCTTTAAAACATATATATGCACTCATATAGCATTAGGTGAAGCATTTTGTAGCTCTTTCTGAGTACTAACTAAATTATAAATGGTGCTTTTTATGTTCATAGCTGAATCTGAAACCAGTTTTTGTCATTCCTTGACTAACACTAATTCACACTTGTTCTTATTTAAATGAACATATAGGAAGACTTTGAAATATATTTATCCTTATCCATGGTTCCTCTATATATTTGTGAAACAGCCTGGGGGGTGGAACGTGTCTGGCTGTCCAAGTTGGAATAGGGCCAATCAGGGTGCAGCCAGAAAATTTCGCTGCACCCTGATTGGCCCCGCCCCTGTACCTCCCACCCTCTGTCCCTGGACTCTAGCCTCTTTGCTCTCTGGCACTCCTCAGTGCCTAGAGCCAGCAGCAGGAAAGGGGAGAGGGCCATGTTGGAGGGCCTGCTGATGAGGGCCTCTTGGCCTGCTAAGCAGGGCATGCTAATGAGGGCCTTCCAGGCTGGGCCTCCTAACAAGGGCATCTTGGCCTGCTGACTGCCTGCTAAGGAGCCATGTCCTGGGCCTGCTAACAAGCTGGCCACCCCCCCACCCCCCGTATGCCCCACTGGATCCAGCTACAGGCTGCGGACCAAAGCCACCTTAAGCTGCCTGGCTGTAGGCCAGGGGAAGGGACCCTTTCTTAGGAACGGGCTTCGAAGCTAGTATATAAATATTTCACAGTAGTATCATTGCTCCTCAGTTGTTCAGTGTATCTTCAGTGCGGATTAATTCCATATCAATACTGTACCCTCCCATACCATTATATAGTGACGCTACCCTTAATAAACAATTCAGGTAAGATGACATTCTTTGTGGCTGCCTATGAGTGAGGGAAACATGCTCCCCCCCCATAGTCTTGGAAAAGATATTAGGAAGATGTGTATTAAAGATGAAATGCTGGGGAGTGGGTGGCTTCGGAAATTCAGTAAAGTGTCAAAAAACTTTTTTCCTCTGGAGTCTTTTTATTTTCACTGCATATTCTCAAAGAGTTGTCCCTGAACAGTTCATACGGCTCACTAAGTATTCATCACATGTAGTGCTCTACTTTATCGGTACCAGGATCCTTCTACTTAGCTGCTTTAGAAGAAAAAAGAACTGGGGGAAAATCTCCTTTCTGCTCTCTTGCTGCATGAAAATCCATTTAACAACAAGAAGAGGAGGGACTCCATTAAGTTCTGAAGGTAAGCCACAGGGAGGTGAGCTAGATGATGCCTTGGAACATTGTCCTTTGAAGCACTGATCATTTTGAATAAGTCTGTTTTATGTCTTAATTGTTGCTTTAGGCACAACAAAGGTTGTGTAGGTTTGTGGTTTTCAGTTATTAGTATGAGTTGGGAAAAGCCATTTGAGAATTATAAATAATATATATATATATATATATATATATATATATATATCTCCCACTCATGAAGCTTGATAAGCACATGACTGCTTCAATGTGGGGAAGAAGGCTAGAAAATCTGTGTAGTCAAAAACCAGAATGATTTACATTTCTGTCTTAGATAGAGAAGAATGGCCTGGGTTCAGATTCTTGCCCAAAGTTCCCAGTTTACATGGAAATCTGTGTGTGTGTGTGTGTGTATGTGTGTGTTTTTTTTGTTTAGCCTAAGCCATCACACGCCAGTGTTGTGAAGACAAAAAGAGAATCACATTTTGCACATTTCTTGGAGAAAGGGCACTTCTTATATAAAGATGTGAGAGTACAGTGCTATTACTTTATTGACAACCGGGATTTAAGTTAATACACCATTTCTATTCTTTAGCTGGGTTTTAAGTAAAATCCCAAAGTGACCAATATAAATCAATATCAATCTGGTGAAAGTTTGAGCTGAAGACAGACCCAAGGTGACTTCATAATACCATTTGGGGTGATTTATTGCTATTGTCTGAATGTGCCAATTAATCTTGAACAGGCTTTCTCAACTAGGGATTCCTGAAACCCTGGGGTTTCTTGATGGCCCTGGAAGTGTTTCCTGAATGATTGGGAGTTAATTAATTTTTCATATTTTTTAAATGTGTTAAACATTTATCAGGTGCTATGACTATATATGGTCATGTCAAACTGCCCCCCTCCCAAAACAGCCAATGATATGGATGGGGGGGGAAGGGGGCCCAGGTGAGTGTGTACATAACTATGTTTCCCAATCATATTCTGCAGCATCATACTACTTCTGGAGCTTCTTGAAGTAGTTTCAAGAGTTTCTCAACTTCAACAAAGTTGAGAAAGGCTGATCTAACAACACACAGTATTTAAGGAAGGAAGATATGAGGGTCCATAAACACCACTTATGGCTGTAATGTTACCTAGCCATGATATTAAAAGGTTCCAATGTAATTCAACACCACCAAATGGTAATGAAAGGACCTGACTGCAGATCTGATCACTACTTTGTATGAGACAAGGTTCTAGTAGAGAAAAGCAAGCAGGATTTAGGCCACATCAAGGTTGTATTGATCAAATATTCACCATCGGTCAAGTAGCAGAGGAAAGAATTAGGTTCAGAAAGAGAACTGTCATCATCTTTATTGATTGTGTCCACTGGCCTTCTCAATGGAAGGTACTAGAAACTGAAAATGTGCCCCAGAAAATAATCACATTCCTTAAAAAAGGATATGATGGTTCAACAAGTGCAAATTCAAAATGAGCTATCAGAGGCATTCACAATTCAGACTGGAGTATGCCAAGGAGAGGTGGCCTCTCCTCTAATTTTTAACATAGTTGTTGTTATTATGAGAAACGTATTCAAGAATAGGCATGGAGTTCAATATGGCCAAAACAGCTTTGTGACAGTTCTAATGTTTGCAGATGATAGTGCCATATTTGCTGATAGAGAGGCTACTAACATCCTGTATAATACTGCCTGCATCGCCCAATCTTATGGCTTAAAAATAAATGTGGACAAAACCAAATTCATAACCACAGTTGGATCCCCAACAAATGTATACCTCAATGGAGCCCAAATTGAGCAAGTCAAAAATGTATATACTTAGGCTAATTGGCGCAAGGAAAGAAAGTGCCATCTACCACTGAAGCCCACAATAGGATTGGCCAAGCAACATTAGCATTTGCCACACTCAAATGGTGCCTCTGGAAGAAGACAAACATTTCTCTTAAAACAAAGTTCATCTCTTCCGAACACTAATTCTGCCAATCCTCCTATATGGATCAGAAACATGGATTTTACTAACTTGACATAAACAAACTCAAGACCTTCCAAATGCGATGCCTGTGGCAGATTCTGGGTGTCTTTATATGACTGTTTACACACTGGAGGTTTCATGCCAGGCTACAGGCTGGAGTTTTAGTTGTGGCAGGTTGCCCTACCTCTTCCTGTGTAAACAGTTTATGTGATCATAATCAAAAAGAGACAATCTGGACAAAATGTGACAACCAGCCGGAAATTGAAGAACAAACCCAAAAGTGCGGACTGCGGTGTTTGGTCCTGTCTGCAGAATGAATACTAGCAGACTGCTGCATAAACTCCTCTGAATGGAAGAGCCAACGACTGGCGCCAAAGAAACCATAGCTTAAACAGATAAAGGAAAACCTTTGAAACCAGTGATTGATTATCCACATGGCCAAAACTATGTCCACCATTCACCGAGAGAGGAAACATATTATAAACAAGGCAAAAAACCCAGCGGCACCCACAGCAGTGTATTGGCTGAATGGACAACCTGCTCCACCAATAGCCAGCTAAAGCATAAAAAGAAGAAGAATGATAATTCAGTAAGGGAAACTGTGATGTTAAATGCAAACAGATTCAGTTGAAGTTTATGCAGGTACTAGTAAAAAAGCCCATTGTTTGAAGAAGACAATGGGCGCTAGCAGGTGGGGACCAGAGCGAGCGGCAGGCGAGGGACAGAGCGAGGGACAGGCTACCTGAAAGAGGAGGCGGGCGGCGTCTCCTCTGCATTTTTTTGTTCTTCTGCGGCTTTCCCGGCGGCTCCATTGTGTTCTGGGGCCATGAGGGCAGGGAGCACCCAGCAGCTGCGCTGTGGGCGGCTGCCGGGGCTCCCAGGGCGCCGGCTTGAAGCGGCGAAAGGCTCCTCCAGGGGATTTTTTTTTCTGCTGGCTCTCGTGGGCGTGCCGGCTTGGAGCTGCGAAAGGCTCCTACAGGGTTAATGTTTTTCTGCTGGCTCTCTTGGGCGTGCCGGCTTGGAGTTGCGAAAGGCTCCTACAGGGGTTTTTTTTTCTGCTGGCTCTCGTGGGCGTGCCGGCTTGGAGCTGCGAAAGGCTCCCACAGGGTTAATGTTTTTCTGCTGGCTCTCGTGGGCTTGGAGCTGCGAAAGGCTCCTACAGGAGTTTTTTTTTCTGCTGGGTCTCCTGGGCGGCGGCTTGGAGCTGCGAAGGGCTCCTACAGGGTTTTTTTTTTCTGCTGGCTCTCGTGGGCGCCGGCTTAGAGTTGCGAAGGGCTCTTACAGGAGTTTTTTTTTCTGCTGGCTCTCGTGGGCGTGCCGGCTTGGAGCTGCGAAAGGCTCCCACAGGGTTAATGTTTTTCTGCTGGCTCTCGTGGGCGTGCCGGCTTGGAGCTGCGAAAGGCTCCCACAGGGTTAATGTTTTTCTGCTGGCTCTCGTGGGCGTGCTGGCTTGGAGCTGCGAAGGGCTCCTACAGGAGTTTTTTTTTCTGCTGGCTCTCCTGGGCGCCGGCTTGGAGCTGCAAAAGGCTCCTACAGGAGTTTTTTTTTTGCTGGCTCTCGTGGGCGTGCTGGCTTGGAGCTGCGAAGGGCTCCTACAGGAGTTTGTTTTTGTCTGCTGGCTCTCCTGGGCGCCGGCTTGGAGCTGCGAAAGGCTCTTCTGGGGGTGTTTTTTTTTTCTCTCCAGCTTCTCGGCGGCTGGAGTCTTGTGTTTGCGTCGGTGGCTCCCTTGGGGTCCGGCCTGACGCGGTGAGAGGCGCTTTGCGCCTCTCGCCGCGTCAGGCCGGGAGCAACTGCGAGGCGCGCTGCGCGCGGCTCGCAGTTGCTGGGGCTGGGAATCGGAGGGACCAATCGGCAGGCGCTTCGCGCCTGCCGATTGGTCCCTCCGATTGTCTGTCGTGAGGAAGCGTCCAATCCGGACCCTTCCTCATCACGGACAAAGCCCACCTCAAGGCCCCTTAACGAATTATTTAGTCCGTGGCGCCCGCGGCGCCACGGGCGGTGTACAGATAATAACAACAATGATGCTAATTGATTTCTAACCTGCCCTTCAGACTGAGGGTGAGTAACAATATATAAAACATACTATTTGCTAACATTTCACATTTAAAATCATATTTTTAAAATTACTTAATATATAGTTTTAAAACAGTCCCAAATGATACAAAAAGGCAATACAAAAAGTGCTGCTGTTTTTTGATTGAGAGGAGGGGAAGGGAGATTGTTATCATATTACAATTTATTTGTTGGATTTAGGTAGGGAGGTTAGCTAGAATTTTGAGGTTCTTCCCATGCTTCAACCATAGGTCCAGGGAACAACTCTGTTTTACATGCCAGATCCTGCAGGGCCCTGTTTTCACCACCAGATAGTTTCACCAGGCCAGGGCACCAAAGGCCATTGCCCTGGTTGTGGCCAGTTTGCCTTCTTTGGAACCAGGAGAGGTGGTGCCACAGGTACAATGGTCCCAGACAATTGGGGCTTCAAAGATTAAAACAAAAACCCTGAATTTGACCTGGTCTTCAATCTGGAGCCTGTACAGTTGGGAGAATACAGGTCAACTATGTGCTCTCTGCTGGGTTCCAGTAAGGACCCATACTACTGCATTCTGGACCAGCTGAAGTTCCCAGAGCAACTTCAAGGGTAGCCCTGCATAGAGTGAGTTACATTAGTAAAGTTTAGAGATGACACTTGCATGGATCACAGTCTCTAGGTTGATAGGAAAGTTGTTGCACCTGGCAAAGGTGGTAGACTGCCTGCCTGATCTGGGACCTGGACCTCCATAGATAAGGAGGCATCAAGTCATACCCATTCTTGTTGTTAGAAGAAGTAGTATTGGTTCTTATATGTCGCTTTTCTCTTTCTCCAAAGGAATCTCAAAGCGTCTTACAATCACCTTCCCTTTCTTCTTCCCACGACAGACTCCCTGTGAGGTAGGTGAGACTGAGAGAGCCCTGATATTACTGCTTGGTCAGAACAGCTTTATTAGAGCTGTGGCGAGCCCAAGGTCACTCAGCCGGTTGCATGTGGGGGAGCAAACCTGGCTTGCCAGATTAGAAGGCCGCACTCCTAACCACTACACCAAGCTGGCATAGTTGGATCTGTCAAAGGTTGGGATTGCACTGGCATAACAGCCCAGCTAGAGGAACCACATTTTAGCTGGATTTAATTTTAGCAGACTCTGCTTGAGACAGTTCACTACAGCCTCCAGACATCTGAGGTATAGAAGGATGGCCATCCATCATCCAGTAAAGCTGGGTGTCTTCAGCATATTGATGACATCCTGGTCTGAAGCCCCAGAGCATCTGGGAGAGGGGGGTCATGTAGATGTTAAACAATATCAGAGAGAGAGAGTAGCTTCCTGTGAAATACCACATGTCAGAGCACACCACTCAAAATACCTTTTTTATAAAATCATTGTCTCCAACTATAAAGTCAGAGACAACAGTGTGTAGCTTCCTCTTCCTAGCTCAAATGGAGATGAATCTTGTCCTGTTCAAGATTGCAGAACTTTCCCTTTTTTATTTGGGGAATACGATCTAGTAATATCAATGACTGGAATTTTCACAGTTGATCATAGTCTACTATTTTCTTGAACAGCAGAACTAATATTTTTAGCATATTTATCTTCAGAACGGCACTTGATTGGTGTTTGACATGAGAAAAGTGAAAATAGGAAAGGCTGTAGCACTGAAAGCATGATATATCTATATTTAACTTTGCCCTGCTCAGACATTAGAGCTTCTTTTTGGTTAGATAGCTTCACAGGCTTCTTTTCGTTACAAAAGGGAATCTTTGATTCATTAAGACAGCTACAATACTCTGTCTTCAATTATTCAGAGACATAGTGAAAGATGTTACAAGGGTCAGTCATTTTGGTTTAACTGCTCAATGATCAGGTATTTAATGTGTGTATGGAGCTCCAGATGATGGTATATTTCCCAGTTAGCCAGTTTGGGTACATTTTATAATATACATCTATAAGTAAAACTCACAATCTTTAGCTATTTATCTCTTTTAGAAAGTGTATATAAATTACCTTGAAACTTAGATAGTTTCCTCTTCTTACTATACCTTTCTAAAGGCTCTTTCCCTATATTTTTCCCTCTCATGTATATCAGTTTTTATAACCCAAGATGGATACAGATATCAATTTACTGTGTGGTGAAGTCAAGTTGCATTGGAAGATGGTCATGTATTGTATAATATCCAGCTACTTTGCCAATGGAGGAGAATGATATAAGCTCCTTAGGTCACCACTGTGGTGAAAGGCAGGGTAAAAATGAAGTAAGCAAACAAACCTTTCTTATATAGCCAAATGCTGGTGGAGCAGGCTGTTGGACTGCTTTAGTGGTTGGGGGTGGGGGGGGGAACTGGGGTCAAGCTCCCACCTGCCACTATGGTTTGGCATTTCAGACCTGGTGACAGGCAGAACTGGCCACTACTCTCCAGCTGGGTGGGTCCTTTTGGGGTTGTTTGGGTGGAGGGGTTGTTTCATGGTTGCTGTTTTTTTACTCTTGGTGGGTGGGTTGGAGGGATGGCCAGCTGATATTATTACAGGGTTACCTCAAAGTCTGCAAACTTTCTGAGGGGTTATTCCACAGTCAAAAGGTTGAACAAGGCTGGCAGTTTGTATGCCCCTGTTCCCTACCAAACTCTCCAAATGGAAATTCTGTAACATGGCTTATCGTGGCTCATAACAAATTTTCAGTGCCCTTATTAATTACTCTCTGGGAAAAGAATCATAGAATCATAGAATAATACAGTTGGAAGGGATCTCATGGGTCATCTAGTCCAACCCCCTGCACTATGCAGGACACTCACATCCCAATCGCTCATCCACTGTAACCTGCCACCCCCTTAAGCCTTCACAGAATCAGCCTCTCCATCTGATGGCTATCTAACCTCTGTTTAAAAATTTCCAAAGATGGAGAACCCACCACCTCCCAAGGAAGCCTGCTTCACTGTAACTAATTCTTCCACTGGTTAATTAGGTGTCCTGGTTTATTCAATAGATAGCTAAATTAGAGGGCATAAAGTTAGTAAAATGTCCTGTTGAGTAGCAGTGTTTTTTTTTTTTTTACTGTTGTACGGACTGTAACAATGTGTACATGTATGCTAGGACACTGCTTGAAAAGTGGCAGTATTTTCACACGAGTGCATAAAATAGTTTACTGTGAGCTATTCAACGTTCACCTTTCAGCCTTCTTTCTCATCTCACAAGAACAGGCTAGATTTTCTAGACTTCAGTAAACTTGCTCAGGTTATATTGTCCATATAGTTGTGGTAGTGTTGTCTATATCTAATCTGTAGCTTGGAGCCACCTGTGCACCAGCTGAAAAATGAATTAACAGTGCAGTTCCACTTGTCCAAGATCTTATACATAGCATTTTCTTCCCTATAATGTTATTTATTTCCCATAATGTTATATATCTCTTGTATAATTATAGGGAATTGATTGCATGAGATCTTGCAGATGAAGAAATGCTGATGAGTTTATCAAAATTCTGAGTTGGCACATGCAACTCCACAGTCCTTTCCTTTTGTTTCTGCTTTAATAAGAGGTCGAGCACAAGGGGGGATCCTGTGCTGGATCCAACCCTATATGTAGGTAACAAGACGAAAGTCTGGTGTTCATATACTGCATGATCTACAAGTGTATACTGGACCTAAGTCAGGTCCTTAAATCTGAACAACACATAGATTGTATTTTGCAATAGAAATAGTTTTCAAATTATCAAAAATTCTTGAATCAGCTAATCCTGTACCATTTCGTAACCACTGCATTCTGATTATGATCTCTATCAGGCTAGATGGCTTGTCTTCTTAAAAACTGTTTTATTCTGCAAGAGTCATTCCCTTCCGTTTTTTCCCCCTTGTAATATTCCAGGAATAGCAGTTTTTTCTCAAATATCCCATCTAAAACATTTTAATTTACTTTGTCTTATGAGATCACCTAATGGAACTTGACAATAATACAGCAAATTATATCAATGTACTTTTAACAGGTCAAGTGTGACTTTATGACATTTCTCTGGGCAAAACATTTACTGTGCAGTTGGACACAGGATGAAAGTTTTCACTGCTGTATTTAGTCATAAATCACACTTATATAAGACCATGTTGTCACTGAGGGCAGAATTTGAGCCAGTACATTAGAAGTATCTGTCATCATTCCTTGTATGAAAGTTTTTACCTTCACCGCTGCTGGATATGAATTGCTGATCTTTGTAGCCTGAGGTCATATCTGTGTTATAGTCAGTTATGTACAGATTACCTCAGAGGCTTCAACTTTTAAATTGTTCTGCATTAATGTTTTATTGCTCTGTTAAAACGAATTTGTTTGATTCATGTAGTTATCAGATAAAATATAGGTAGGTTATAGATCTGAACTCTTGCAGAAAAGCTAGCTGGTGATGAAGTTACTAAAATTGATTTGAATGTACATTGTTTTCACATACAAACATGTATGCACACACACACAAACACAGAGCAAGCTGATTTCTATCACCACTAGCATATGAACATAATGTCATGTCGCCATAACAGTCTCTTTAACAATATTGACAACACTGGGCAGATGGAGGTTATGATCTTTACAGCCTTCCCCATGGTGAGGTAAATTTTCCCTCCAAAATGAAACTCACTGTCCCACCCGGTCACTGATATCTTTGGCTTTATTCAGACCTAGGAGCTTCTGGAAAGACATATAGCAGGCTTTACTTTAATGAGATATTGTATATGTTCCAAGCAGCAAATACAAAGTAGTGGTATATGTTGCTTTCCTCCCTCCCCTCTCTATTTATATTATGTGGCATAGCTAGCACCAGCAATTTCACTTGGCAGGTTTTCAAAGCTTACATAATTCATTGCAAACAGCATTCTTTACTAATGCCTGCAAGGCTCTAACATTCTGCATTGACAGCACTTTGAAATGTAGGGCTTCAGTGAGTCACATTGAGGTCAAAAGCATGAGTAATGTCATGTAAAACAAATCTTTGCAATGCTATTTATATAGAGATAAAACAATGCCATTTCCCCTCTTTTCAACTGGTGTAATGCATTTCAAAATTATTCTTTCAGGTTTTATAATCTTACAATATAAATCATCATAATCAATAACTAAAACTGTAATAAGTGCTAATGTCTCTGCTCAGCTTATACTGTCCACAATAATTCCATATAAATCAGATGTATTACCACAGAGTACATTATCAATGCAAAATCTGATAGAGCGGTTAGATTTTCACATACCTGCTAGAAGCTTGCATGGATGACTTGACAGTGAAGGCACTGAAAGTTTAAAAAGTAAAAATAAACTAGTATATGTGTAAGAGAGATTAGGAATACTATTCAAAGCAGATGAACCAAATGGTGATATAGTACATGATCGAAACAGTTTAATAGAAAACAAGGGGAAATAACAGATACTTATGGGTCAGTATATTGCAACAAAGGAAGAAAAAGAAGCTACCAAGCATCAGAATCATTTGCTTACCTTGGGTGTTGACTATAATAATCTGTCATATTGCCTCCTGTCAACATATGTGGAATTAGTTGTTGGGCAGCACTCCTCAGCTATTATTCATTTTTAAATTTACAATACAAATCTATGAGCATTTCTTACTCTAAAAGTAATAAACAGGTGATAAAAATGAGAATAATTTCTTTTCTCACTACCACTGATGCAATTTAATGCTCATGCACTTCGCTGCTAGGGATGGGAAAATTCAGGTCATGTCAGTTCATTGCGGAATCACAAACGAAATTGGGAGATTCGTTCATTATCTGAACTGATTCATGGTTTGTGGGCCATTGAAAGGGACCACACATGTGATTTGTAATTTATTTCTCTTCAACTTTAATTATATATAGAATAAAGGAATACCCTGTGTACCAAGCCCATGCTGACAAGAAAATTAATAGTGCCTTGATTGGGCATAAATTATTCTGCAATTACTATGGGGAGAATTTTTTAAAAGTGGAGAACCCAAGCCAGCAACAAGAACCCCAACATAATGAGACTCTAGTGGCATATACAATATATATATATATATATATATATATATATATATATATATATATATACACATATACATATACATATACATATACATATACATATACATATACATATACATATACATATATAGTCTTTTGTTTAACAGATACTACTAGCAACAGTAACCAATAGCAAATTTATGCAAAGCACAATGCAAAGCAAGCAAACCAAAGATCTGTCTGCTTGCTTGGGTTGACCTAGCCACAGCTCCAAGTTAAGATGGGGCAAAAGCCACAAAACAAAACTTGCCTACCATAACCACCCATAGCAGCATTCATGTATTGTGCTGGGAATCAAAATGGGATGAACTGGTTGGAAACATGATTTAAATGTTGGATATATTGGTTGTACAAGATACATTCTGTCTGGCAAATGTATTTTCCAGAAAAAGGCCAAACTAGGAGGCTACCTATACATGACTACCTATACATACTAGCTGTGTTGGGGCTGCCCAACCTGAGTCACTGTCACATGTTCATCAGGGAACTCACATTAAAACTGCTCTGCCACTCAGTATGGCTTAGAATGCTGCATTGGGGGGGGGGGGGTCCTGCATTTACTTCTGCTCTATTTTCTATAGTTAAAGCAAACACGGGGGCGATTTGTTATTTTCTTGAACTCCACATGTAGCAGGATTATGTGACTAAGTACACATGAGTGGGCTTCCCCTGGCTGTTTCCTTTTGCAAAAATGGCAGAAGACTAAAGACAGAAGCCCCTCCTTCCACATGACAGTTCTCCAAGGTGTACTGAGTGATGGATCAGTCTCTAAGGTGAGTCCCCCAATGCAGTGGTCCCCAACCTTTTTATCACCAGGGACCACTCAACGCCTTTTACTGAGGCCCGGTGGGGGGGTAGTTTACTCCTCTACTCTCAAACACTGCCCTAACGCTCTCTGATCGCTATGGTAATGTTTAAACATCCATTCAAAATAAGATACAGACACGCCACAACAATGAACATAAGTAACATTTTATTTTCATGGAAATTTTAACTCATGACAATGACAAATCAATGGGAACCCTCAGCTTGTTTCTCTGCAACGAGATAGTCCCATCTGGGAGTGATGGGAGACAATGACACCCGAAGTGTGTTGTAAAGAGCCAGGGGGATGAAGTAAAGGGCTGGGGGGGGGGGGAGAAGGTGTCCTTCGGGGCCCACCTCCAATTAGTCGAAGGACCACATGTGGTCCGCAGCCCACAGGTTGGTGATCACTACCCCAATGAATATGTGACAGCGGGTCACATTGGGAGACCACCAACCCAACTCATGTCACATGACACATGTAGCTGGATACTCAATGTTACATTTTTAATAGGTTGAGCCGGGGTAACCCTGACTTTATCCACCTTCCAATCAAACAGACAGCAGGTGCAAGGAACTAATTTTTAAAGAGTCATAGGGCCCTGATTCAGATTTGAACTCCAGCATGGGGAAAGTGCTTCAGCCTCCCTTCCATACCATTTTCCTGACCTGAAAATTATTTGTCCTATTTTGGAGCTCCATGTGTAGGATATAGAAGAAATTGGGTGAGTGGATATTTCCTTGCCCTTTTCAAGAGACCACCTAGTTGTTCCCAGAACTTTCTTAGACAGTCGAGAGAGGATTTTCAGAGCTAATGTCAGGTTGTTTGGGGAAGGGGAAGGCAAGGCAATGTGCTCTGCCACCTCCTTCCAAATGCTTTTCTTCTTGATCTAACACAATAAAAAAGAAATGGGCAAATCATTCTGTTTCTATTTTCTTTTTGGAAAATGAAATCAAACTGGGAAAGCTTTTAAATAAATGGGTACAACACTATATCACAGAGGCCTTGGCCAACATTTGTGATCAAAATATTTAGCCACTTTTATGCTGCAGAATTATAGAGGCAACTGTTAGTGAATTGCTGTGCCTGTCACTATCATATAAGGGCCGGCAGCACTGTTTTAAAACCTGATATTCACTCCTGTAAGGCAAAGAACTATGTAACACCTTTTTAAAGCAATCCCCCTGTGAGGCAGTGACATCTGATTGCCTACTAACATTAACAAGCCAACAGAAATCACAATATGTCACTTAGAAGCAGAAGAATCAATATTCCCTGGTAACATTCTCTCTATAACTCATGCTGAGTGTTACTCTGTCTTTACAAGTTGAGCCAGCAGGAGCAATCTGAGTCTATTTTTTTAAGTGTTTTGTTCTACAGATTAGTAGCATTCTGTCTTTATTTTCTTTCTGCAAGTGTATCATATATGTTTTGGCACATGCATTGCATCGTCAGGTGTTTGTGTGAATATGGTTCCAGCCTTCAGAGGCTAGTTACAAACTTGGGCTTAGAAACCCAGCATGGAGAAATTACCTTTCCTCCAGAGCCTTTTATGTCTGCTGTGAATTCTGGCTTGGATTTTTTAATACTGGCTAAAGCAAAATGTCACTGGGACAAGTATTATTACAAGCTGATCCAATAATATTAAACAACCCAATTCAAAGCAATGTGCCACATGCTAAAAATAATGATCTATTGACTGGGTCATAAAGTGCTATTGTGAGGTTTGCAATCTCAAATGGAATTATAACCAACCATCAGGTTATGAAAGGTGAATCATACAAAGCACCAATGCAGGGGAATTAGCAGATCTGAATCTGAATTAGCAGATCTGATTCTAAGTACTGACACTATGATCCATTTCTTCATTCAAGTGATTGAGAAGTGGAAAATGAATGAGAAAAGCAGAAAAAATTGTGGGGGGTGGGCCAGATAGAGACTGATAACTTGGGATCTAGCAGAAAATCTAACACTAAACAAAAGAAATCTAGAAGGATGGGCAGTGAGTAATCCCTGTAAATGGAAAACAAGGGCATATTTTGTATATTCTATACAAGGGCATCAGCAGCTTTCAAAACATGGTTGGTCTTCAAATAGGCACAAAGCATACTTTGGGGGAAGAATCTTCTCTAGAAGTAGGGCAAGCACAGAAAGAAAATAGGAACAATGGGGATAGCATGGCCAAACTTTGCACAGTGATCCTTGATCTTAGAAATAAATTTAATCTGTATAAAATGAGACTGCCTTGAAATGGCTGGTCTCCTTTTTCCAGAATTGATTGCAGAGCGTAGCAGTGGGGGAGGAACTGTCGGACCCTGCGGTACTCCCATGCGAGGTTCTGCAGGGGGTGATACTCTCCCCCACACTTTTAAACATCTATATGTGCCCACTAGCCCAGCTGGTCTAGGGTTTGGGGCTGGGGTATCACCAATATGTGATGACACCCAGCTCTACCTTCTGCTGGCTGGCCAGCTGGACTCCCTCCTGGATACATTTGCTAGCTGTTTGGAAGCAGTGGCTGGGTGGCTAAGGCAAAGTCATCTGAAACTCAACTCCTCCAAAATGGAAGTCCTGCAGCTGGGTAGAAAGGGAGAGTATCAGGCAATGTATCTCCCATGCCTAGACAGCGTGCAACCAACACCTGTGCCAGCACCCAGGAATTTGGGTGTGATCTTTGTTGCCTCCTTTTCCATGGAGGCTCAGATCATGAATGTTACCCTGCACCAAGCATGGCTACTAGTGCCCTACCTGTCCCTGGAACACTTGGCTACAGTGATCCATGCAATGGTCAACTCCAGGTTAGACTTCTATAACTTGCTGTATGTGGGCCATCCCTTATCTTTGACCCAGAAATTGCAGCTGGTACAAAACATGACTGCACAGGTCCTCACAAAGGCATCTTGGAGGGCCCATATTCAGCCTGTGCTGAGACAATTGCAATGGTTACCTGTCTACATCCAGATCAAGTTTAAGGTTTTGTTTTTGACCTTTAAGTCAAAAACATGGCTTGAGTCCTGCCTATTTGAGGGACCACTTGTATGCTTATACCCTTCACAGGGCCCTTCGTTCTGTGGTTATGAATGTACTGGTTGTCCCAGGTCTGCGGGATATTCACCTGGCCTCGACTAGGGCTCGGGCTCGGCCCCAACTTGGTGGGATGATCTCCTGGAAGGTCTAAGGGCCCTGACAGAGCTATCAAGGTTCTGCAAGGCCTGCAAGAAGGAGGTCTTCCACCAGGCATTTGGTAGAGGCTGGGGGGTACCCGGAGTTATGATCTGCGGGTCCTGCCCTATGCCAAGTGCCATATATTGGATGCATGGCATGTGAGATCTAACAACCTGCATATACCATTTTGGGCCATGTTGTTGGCTGGATATGAGAGCAAGGAGTTACTGGGAGACATTTTCAGATTTTTATACCAACATGTGTTACCGTTATATAATTTAAATTGCTTAATTTAATGGAGGGATGATGGGATTGGTCAATGAAATAATTTATCTAGGGAAAATATGCCCCTTTTCTAGAAACAGAAACTATTTAGACAAAGTTCTTTTTGGTATTCATTTAGAAAATTTGTATGCCACTTTTTCAGACCTTCTTGAGTCAACACTACATTTGCAAGGGTAAAACAGAAGCAAATAGCCTTGAAAAAAGAAATCATACTAATAAAAATGAATAAACAAAACTGCAATTTTTTGAGGGACTCTCCCTAGTCTTGGGGAGGATTGTAGAAATTGGAGTAACTTTATGTATGACTACTATCACCTTTATTTTAAAAAACTGAAATAAGCATTGGTTATTTCCTTGACCAGACTTAATACTGTAGTACAACTGTACACAGATGCAAAGTTGCTTGCAACAGTCTTTGAAATTAATTTTTTAAAAACTGTTGCGCAATCCAGCCAGAAATTTGCCTTCCCTGTGATGAAAAAATTCAACAAAAGTTTGTCTAGCAAATTGTATTAATGCTGAGGTTCTCAGCATGCCTAGTCATCAACATGTTTAGTTGAAGCTGACTTGCTGGATGGAATGCATATGACTTAAAGGAGTTTTTAATTTACTAAATATTTATGCCAACAGGAGCATTTTGGGCAGTGGAAATTCTCTGGAATGTGGGTATATTGTGTTCAATCCACAAAAAGCATAGACGTTTATGTAAAATATTTTAGAATGTATAGAAAAATATTTTTTCTATAGAAAAATATTTTTTCTATGAGCTACCATTTCTTAGAAGGGCTTTTCCCCCATATTCAGTTTTAATACTCAAGAGAATCTGTCTTATCAAGTTACTTTTAGATGTTCTAAAAGAAGTTTCTTTTAGTTACAAGGGGGGAAAAAACACCAAAAGCTATTTTTATTTTTTTAACCCTTAGAATTCAGTCCACTGTCCAGGAAATGCCAGTGGGGTGGACAGTTCAGAGAGCTAGAAAGCTTTGCATCAGCCACACACTCTGAGCCTAACCCACCTCACACTTTCAGCCTAACCTAATTTACACAACTGTTGTGGGGATAAAATGGAGGGGAGGAGAACAATGTAAGCTGGTATGAGTCTCCATTGGGGAAAAGACTATACAGCTATAAGTGAAGTATATTAGTCACACCTTTGATTAAATTTGAAATTTAATTTCAAACTATGGCAATCTAATATTTTTGTGGCCAAAATTTGAACCCAGTGCATATGCATGCACTCAAACTAGGATGTCCAGGCAATGGAAGTGAAATAATGCTAATGTTACCCAAATCGGACCCCTCAAAGGGAATTGTGGAGAATCATGAGGCTGGGTAACGCAAGATCTTTTCTACCAGTTTTTACAGGGTCCATTTTCTGAAGATGACAATTAAGCTTAGACTCAAGGAGATTCATTTGAGGAAAATATTGGGGTACATTCAAAATGCACACAAGCAAAAACATGCAAACACTAAGTTCTACAGAGGGAAAGGTTAGGGAAATACTGCACCTGTCTTGTGTCTAAGCAGCAAAGAAACGGGGTTGATGACATCAGTGGTGGAAAGGATTCCGGGTGTGGAGGGATCAGCACACACCACACACACACACACACACGGGGGTGTGTAGGACTTGTTATAATATTTCAAATTCCCGGGCCATCCCAGTGACTGCCCACTAAGAGGTATGTGATTCACGATTGGTTGTGAGTTCTGTATGAATCTGATAGGGTGGTTGGCAAATGAGGTCACTAGAGTGGGAGGTATGGAGTAAGCTCATCAAGTAAAACAATACCTTGGCTAGGTGTAATGTGTTGCTAGTGGTCCTGTATTGTTTAATCAGGAAGGACTCTGGAGGAAGTGCAATAGGAGACATTTGGGGGCAGGAGATGCTGCTAGAAATTGCACTGAACAAAAGAGACAACAGAAGTTGCAGTTAGTACCTGGAAGAGATATTCCTTTCCTGTAGATAGTCTAATGGTCTTTGGCTGGGAGGAGGTGATTTCCATAATGTGCACATTTGTCTCAGTCAGTTGGGCAAGCAGGAAGTAGAAGATAAGGTTCTAGTCCAGCTCAAACCAGATGGAAATCTGGCCTGGCTTTGCTAGGCAAGAAAAAGAAATCTAGTGAAGCCAAACAAGATGGAGACATGGCCTGGCTTCCTAGATTTGTAGAGGGGCCCTACTGACTCCACAGTCAGTCTCTGCCTGGCTGGTTTCTGCATGTACCAACCTACTCAGAGTCCAGTTTATGGGCTTTTGTGCATGTCTTTCTGTGAGGCATCCTTCCACCATGGGCCACTTTTACAGTAACACTAACAGCAAAGTTTAAATTAATTTTTCTCCCACTGGTTGACAGAGTAGCCACAGGAAGTGGAGTCTGCTGACAGGAGGTCTCCCTCTGTACTGAAAGACCTGGCAATCCTAATTCCCCCCCTCACACACACACACATGTTTTCTGCTAGCTGCAGAAGAGAGGACACGCAGTAATGGGTTTAAACTTCAAGTACAACGATATAGGCTAGATATCAGGAAAAAGTTTTTCACAGTCAGAGTAGTTCAGCAGTGGAATAGGCTGCCTAAGGAGGTGGTGAGCTCCCCCTCACTGGAAGTCTTCAAGCAAAGGTTGGATACACACTTTTCTTGGATGCTTTAGGATGCTTAGGGCTAATCCTGTGTTGAGCAGGGGGTTGGACTAGATGGCCTGTATGGCCCCTTCCAACTCTATGATTCTATGATTCTATGAACTGCCCTGAGCTCATATGGGGAGTGGCAGTATAGAAATATATTACTATAATTATTAAATAAATCTCTAGATACATTTTAAATCTAGTAGGTTCACTGAAACATCTATAAAGTTCTTTAAAGAAGAATGGTGCTTTTGTGAGAGATTATTATTTGCCATTTCTTTTAAACGGGCATAATGTGCAATTACAGCTAGCTGATTGGCCATCCTTCATCATGATGATTTTCCAGTATTACACAATTTGTTCCGCTGTCCCTTATTAAAGTTCTTTGATTGCTCATTTTAAAGAATGATGCACCCATCATCTTGAAAAAAAGTTATATATGTGAAAGACCAGGCTGGTTACAAGCCATGTTAATTTACAGTGTTTCAGTGCTTAATGGAGTCCTTGAGCAGGCTGAATGGAGAAAGAAATAGTCTGGCACCTGAGGTGTTGAATGTATCTATAAGTGGCTTGATTTGGACACAATTTATTCAGTCTGTTTCTAGGCAATTCTCACTTGTGGCTGTGAGAAATAGATTTTTTTCCTGCACGGCAAGTGTAGAGTTTTCTGTGCCCTATTGAACCTCTTTTCTTTGTGTGTACTGTCTGTGTATAGTTCCTTTTACACAGCTGAAGGCAGAAGAGAGGTAAGAGCCTACCTATAAAAATATAGCCAGTTTTATTTAATTGAAACCAAAGCATGGATGCCTCACTTTAGCAAAAAGCATTAAGTGTAATTTACTGCAGGCTATAGGACCTCCAATTTATGGCAAACTTGAGGTTTCACTAAATTGATTGCCTTGCCTAGCTTTTTTGCTCCTCCTGGCATTTGGGTGTCCTGTAAAAATAATTATCCCTCCTTCTCTTAGCTCTAACTGCATTTATTTTATAGCTACTACATCTTTGGTAGAGTGGTTGGAGGCTGCTTTTTTTGTTTTTTGTTTCGGTTCTGCCGTTGTAGGCCTGTTGCATTAGCTTAATGTCACCCGAAGAAAAGTAAATAGGTGTTTTATGGGCTTGGAATTATTCAGTTCAGTGGAGAGTGGTTCATTCAGGCCTGCCCATGTTTTGCAACAGAAGTGGAACGCTTTAATGTGATCAAGAGGAGCACTTAAGCTTGCAAAATAACAGTGCCACCATAATGTTTTACCAAGTTAGTAAGGGACTAAGACTATGGGTTGAATTTGCCTGCCCTCTACTTCAAGGAGGGGGAAATGCAGATATTTAGCATGGAAATGTGTGAATTGACTGTGGGTCTGACCACAAGAAAGTGTACATATTGCTACTTCACACAATGCCCAGAAGCACAGGAAATGGAATACATATCACTTGTGTGACATTGTTCACTGTTTCTGTGGAATGTGCTATCTATTCATCTGTCACATTTTGTGGCACCTTTCCTGAAAGGAGCTTGGTGGTGTACATGGGTTTCCAGTCTTTACCTCTCCAGTGAGGTGGGTTAGGCTGAGATAAAGAGTGAATGGACAAAGCAGAGAGGTTATTTGAACTTGATACCAAAATCAGTCCTCTAACTACTATAGCAATCATTTTTTTCCTGATGGTATTTTCTGAATTCTGTCTTTTCTCTCTTACTTTGTCAGACATGGAATTAAGAAAGATGGAACCCTCTCAGTTAAAAAAACAGAGTAAAAAGATATGTACACACATACACACATGCATAAAGGAAATAAGAGGCACCACATTTCAAGGGGAAAGGCATCCCAAAGACAAGGTGTAGCTATTAAGGATCACTATTTCTGTCACTATCAGCCTCACTGATGCTAGTGGGGTCAAATAGTAGTATTGACTGTGTATGTTCCTTTAAGAAACAGGAGGGGGGTAGGGGGTTTCCCCTGTATAGGAATATTTGGTAGTTTTTGTTTTTGCCAGCTGCCAGTTGCTGTTGTTCTGAATCAGTTGAATAAAGGTTGTGTTGAAGAACATTGGAGTGGCCCAACACACAATACGTAGGACTTGGGAAGATAATCTTAACTGGTAGGTTTATAGTATGGGAAGATCCTGTCTTTCCAGGATCCCTATAATTATTTATTTCTCATATTTATAGACCGCCACTCCTGACCAGTTGGCTCGTAGTGGCTAACAACATATAAAAACAATAAAAACAATACTCCAACCCCCCAACCCCCCCACTCCAATCAACCCCTCCCATCCCCCTCCCTCACCCAGACTGTTAATATTGTTCCAGAGTGATGGTATAGCCATTTGCTGAAGTGCTGGAGGAGGGGCAGCACTTAGTCATTTAGGACCTTAAATGTTAGTCTTCATTGTATACAACAAAGTAATCAAGTATTGTAATATTTTAGCATTTTTATTAGATTAATGCGAGAGTTTTTCCAGTTTGTTTACAGTGTCCCCACAGCACTCAAATAACAGCTGAGTGACTCAGCTCTATTATTAGTTTTATGTATACATTTTGTTGTGACATTTTCAAAGGACCTTTTGTGCCCTTAGCTATGTTTAACCTTATATTTATCAACATTGGTGTAAAGGAACTATTTAGGTTTTGTATCTTTGAGAGAAGCAGTTTGGTGATCAATCATCAAACTGAAAATACACCCTCAAAATATACCACAGTAGATTCTGCAGGGTTTTTGTGTGTGTGTGTGGGAACTTAATTTAAATTAAAATCTTTACATTTAAGCCTTTGGATTTTTAAAATAAAATACATTGTTTCATTTTTAAACTCTTCAAAACATGACAAAATGTTTTGATTGGCTTATTTGCATTTTACATCTATCTATGAAGCAAATATTTAAGAATACTTTTCTCTGCTTCTGCCAATTCCCACATCTATAGATGCAGGACTCACACTATCGTACTCTTTACTGTTCTGAATGAATCGGCATAATTCTCTATCATGGGAGTTTGTGTGTCCCACAACCTTTCTACTGAAATGAGAACAGGAGCTTAACCTGATTATCCTACCAACTAGTCCCACAGGAGTCTTTGTCCACAAAAAAACTTTTTTTGAGAGGGGGGGGGATCCAAAGGAAACTCATATAATCTAGAATCAAGGCATATGCACACACACATACACACCAACGTCACAGAAGTAAAGTGGCTTAATAAATATGTGTCATTCTTTAGGAAACATTTGAAATTTTGTCTAGAGGTAAGGTCATTTGATATTTATTTATTTATTTATTTATTTATTTATTTATTTATTTATTTATTTATTTATTTATTTATTTATTTATTTATTTATTTATTTATTTATTTATGCACTTAAATTGTGCCCTCCCCCAGAGGCTAGGGATGGATTAAAAGGTAAAGGTATCCTCTGTGCAAGTACCGAGTCATGTCTGACCCTTGGAGTGATGTCCTCTAGCGTTTTCATGGCAGACTCAGTACAGGGTGGTTTGCCATTCCCTTCCCCAGTCATTACCGTTTACCCCCCAGCAAGCTGGGTACAGAAACCTACCTGGTTCTCCTGATCTATTATTAGTAAGTTTGTTATACTGGAATTTCCATCTTAGGTAATAAAATGCGGTCATGAGAGCTTATTGCAATTTTTGATTTTCTGATAAAGAATGTCTTCATTCTGGTCATCTAATTCTTCTTTGATAACAGCAAGTCTGAAAATCTGAAATGATCACCAATTCTGAAAGGTAGAATTGTTTTGAGTAGGAAGCTGAATCAAAGCAGAACTTGAACTTGAACAATCACAATTTGAACACACTTCTGCTGTTTCATTTCTGGTAGACATGTTTGGAAAATCTGCCCGGTTTTAACTGGTTTCCCTCCCCTTTTCTGGGCCATCTTTAAGCCTTGCCTTTATTAGAAAAGCACCTGTGCCTGATTATACTGTTTTTATCTACTTGTTTTATAGTGTACTAGGCAGCAGAATCAAAACTGAACCTGATCAATGGCAATTAAAAAACAAACAAACCCCGATTTACAATCCCCAACAGAGTTATTCTCTTCTAAATCCATTGAAGTCAATGAGCTTAGAAAAGTATAATTGTTACAATTGCATTTCCTATGAACCAGAACTGAAGTTCAGTTTAAAATCATTTGCTTGCACTGCACCTAAATCAGAACTGAATTCCTTAAGGCAGAGGTCCCTAACCTTTTTGAGCCTGAGGACACCTTCAGAATCCTGAGACAGGGTGGTGGCTGCATCCACAAAATGACTGCCATGGGAGGCAGAGCTACATTCACAGACAGTGAGACTGCCTAGCCAATCAGATCACCAATGGCCCAGTCAGAAGTTCTGTAGGGGATGCGCCCCATCTGGAAAAGTGTCAGGCATCCACAGACATCACATTGGGGAACCCTACTTTAAGGCACCCCACCAAAGAAAATCTAATGGATAAACTAATAGTGAATCCTATCGAGGCTCTGAAGGAACAGAGATTAAGTGAAAAGAAAATGAGGAGGTTCTCAGGGAGATCAACAAGAGGCAGAGAGGCAGACAAAAGGGATTGTATTCTCCAGATAATCCTTATCAAAGAAGAGACAGAAGCAAGAGAAAGAGTTCTTGAGACTGGTAATCTCTTTATCTTCTCTACTTACATTTTCTGTTTCACTCAAATAAAGACACAGACATAGGAAATCTATGCACTAGTCTGAAATTTTTAAAGAGGTAAATTTCATATGATGGTTACTGATGGTAACTGATTTCTCAAACAGATATATTGCCTGTTTTAGCAGGATTGACCTTGAACTACTGCTGAGCCTCTTCAGAATTGTATAGAGCAAAAGACACTTGGTCCAAGAAGGACTCAGAGGCATATTGCCCCCAGCTGAAATCTTTTATCAAGGAGTCTTCACTCATTAAAGATGAAAGCTATAATAAAACAGCTGCCTTGTAAGATAAGGCCAAGGTCTGTCAAGTTCATCCTCCTGATTCCATAAGTGATGACTCAAATATGTCTGGAACTCAGAAGCAGAGGATGGCATGATGTTATTCCCTTGTTTTTTGTCTCAATAATGGACATAAAGAAGTTTATTGACTCTGAAAGTGAAAGATCCAGAACACTTGCAGAATTTCTATGCACTCTTGTTGAATTCTGAGTAAAATTGCAGTGGTCAGTCTGTTAGTGTGAAGGCAGGCATGAATTTTAATAATTGTGGAAGTGATCTTGAAACCCATTCTTTATCCTGCAAATAAGTTCGTTGGAATGTCAGAAATGTGTCTGGACTGCTTCTTCATTCTTCTGAAACAGTACTAGTTTATATGGATTACTTTCCCTTTAAATCCTGGGCACCTTCTGGCTGAGTTCCTGTTTCCTGGACTTTGTTCTTTCTGAGCAAAGTATTAGGCTAGAGCTAATGGTTTTCTTAAAAGTGTTTGATGCCTCTTCCTAAGTAATAGACTTATATTAGTAATAATCATTCAGAGAGCCAGTTTGGTGTAGTGGTTAGGAGTGCGGACTTCTAATCTGGCATGCCGGGTTCGATTCTGCGCTCCCCCACATGCAGCCAGCTGGGTGACCTTGGGCTCGCCACGGCACTGATAAAACTGTTCTGACCGGGCAGTGATATCAGGGCTCTCTCAGCCTCACCCACCCCACAGGGTGTCTGTTGTGGGGAGGGGAAAGGGAAGGCGACTGTAAGCCACTTTGAGCCTCCTTCGGGCAGGGAAAAGCGGCATATAAGAACCAACTCTTCTCTTCATCAGGTGCTCTACTTCCCATGTCAACACTACCATGGGAAGAGCTTGGTCTATTGAAGTTCTGCATTGCATATAAAAGGCACAGAGTCCTTGTAGGAAGAAAATGGTATGTGGCAATGCTAAACACGACAGAATCGATCTGTGATGTGAATGGTTTAAACCACATTTGTTTGCTCATTGTTTAAACAGAGATTTATGAAGATAGCATTTCCCTTAGTACTTCATCACTGCAAGAATGTTAGATTAATCTTTCTTTCACTGCAGTGCATGCCTTGCTGAAAGCGTAAGTACACACCAGTGGCAAGTAATCTTGGCTCTTAAAATAGCCTCCTAAAGAGAAAATGAAGATGGATCTTCATACACAGTGATATTGGGGATGTATGTGGATTCTTGGGAAATGGGACTTTGAGTTGTTTAATATTTCTGTACTGGCTTAATATAAAATGTTGAACGCAGGTCTAATAGAGCCAATTATTTGCTTCTAAGAGCTTTCAAATCTGAGTTTTTCTTCCAGTTATGTTAGTCACACAATTTCTTTCACTTGTTGTTAAAAGGAGAGAGGCTTATCATATGTCCTTGTGGTATCCTGTTGTTTTTGTCAGATTTATCCTCTGTATATTATAGAGGGATCTCAGTAGCCGTCCAGTGCATATGAAACCAGCAGCTCAGATCTGGAAATGAAGCGAGAAGCCCATGTGAAAGCATCTCAGATTTGAAGGCTGGGTGATGACTTCCTGAAGGAATCTGCAAATAATAAGTAATAAGAGCACACTAGTGTAAACTCTTTAGCCTATGAGATTGTTAATTTAGCAGAACAGTGAGTGGATGGTCTAGTGATGGAATGAGAAGGGGGCGAAAAGTAGGTTTGGAGAACCTTCTTCCTCCAGTGACATTTGCAAGTCCACTGCTTGTGGCACCAAGTGTAAAGAGAGAAGCGCTTCATGAACAAGGCAAAGGATGCCTTGGTAATTTTCATTGCTGTGGCACTCCAGAACCACAGTAGCAATGGAAATACATTGCTGTACTGTCACCATGTGAAAAGCATCTTAATGTGTAATAGAAGATTTTCTTTCTTGTTTGCTTGGGGAGTGGAATAATCATATTGTGTAATGGCAATAAGACAGTGCTATCCCTTGAGACTACATGCCATGCTGAATGGAGTGCAGGATATTGCACTTTTTGTATGGGTAAGTAGGTTTGGAGAACCACTTCCATAGGGAATCATACCATACATTTTAAAAAAGAGTAACCAATTTGGTAGGAATTCAAGTATTCATAGTATTTAAGTAAAGTAATGGAAGCAAAAATCTCTTTAGTGCTCTTTTGGGCCAGTCAGTTGTGAAATATTTATCCTTTTGGCTGCAGTTTGTTTAATACATATTTTATTGCTCAGCTGCAGTTTTTCCTGCAACTCTTAACTCTCTCCACCTTGTATCTTAATACTTGTGAAAGTTCTATTCCAAGTCAGTCACCTGCTTGTGATTGAAAATACAGATCTATTCCCTTATCTTGACTTTCTCAAGAGGACTAATCAGTCTCTACTTAAACCTGTTCCAAAGTTTTATTCAAAGTATAAGCTTTTGTGTGAGCACACAGTTCTTCAGTATCTGAAGAAGTGTGCATGCACACAAAAACTTGTACCTTGAATAAAATTTTGTTGGTATTGAAGGTGCCATGGGACACAAATTTTGTTCTGCTGTTTCAGACTAACATGGCTGCCCACCAGAACCTGTTCCAAGTTTGTAATCAATCAGATTACCCCCTATTTCCACCATTTATTCTCTCTTGGATTTGTGTTCTTCATATTATTAGGCTCTCTGCACAGGACCAGAATGGCATTGCAGGTGGAATGCATAGCTGCAGCTGGTAAAAGCACTGTATCTCCTTCCTAGTACAATTTATTAAGATTCAAGGTGTTGTGCCCTTGCATGAATATCGCCCTATTCTATTCAGGGACTGTGAGAACAGGGAATTCATAATGAGATGGTGTCACTTTGTCACATGTTTTTTAAAAGCAGTAAAGAAAGAAAGCAAAAGAGCACTGTTGTGACAACCAGGTTGGTCCTGTCAAATGGTTGTGGCCTTAATGCATATTTCCCCATCATCTCCCTCCCTCATCCTCTGTATGGTTACCATGTTTTTCAAATGCAGTTGGATCCAAGTCCATGTTGAAGTTCTGGTCTTGGCATTGTGGACAATATGTTGATTGATACCACTTCTGAATCCTGTGCCTCTAAAATTTGATCTGTAACCTCTTGTGTAGAGATACCATGGAGAGATCCATTTGTCTCACTGTGGCAACTTAACCAACCCATTTTTGGGGTTTGGTCTAGAGGCACAAGATTCAACAACACTGTTGAAGCTAAGCTGGTGTGGGACTACTGTGAATGCCATCTTGAGTTCCATAGAAGAATGGTAGGATGTAAATAAATAGGGTATCCATGGGAAAGAGCAGAATGACACACTCACTGTGGTAGGAATCCCTTTGCTCGGTGGCCTGTAATGGTAAAGTTTTGCTGTATAGCTGGTGTCATGTGATAGAAACAATAATGTTGGTTGTGTTGGACAAAGACAGTAGATTGTATTACCATGTGAAAATGAGAGGGATGTGTTGACTTATGAAGCATCTTCTGTATGGGTCCTCCAAAATGGAAATGAGACTTTAGCTTGTGAAGTCAGCACACTCCAAGGAAATAACATATTTAATGGCCAGATATGTTGGCACATAGTGCACTCTTGCATATGGTGAGGGGAGGCTGTTCCAGTAACTGAATGCTCTCATTCTCTTTCAGCCTGCTGCAGGAAATTAGTACTGTTCGCACTTGCTTAGGCTTAATAAAAATGATTGTAGCTAAAGTGCTGGGACAAGCACGTGGATATGCCAATATCAAATTAGCAACAGTAGGGAGAAGAATGTCTTTCATTTTCCTGTACTTTTGAGGGGCAATAGGAGAAACTTCAAAAATTCCAAACCTGAATTGGTTCCAGTCCCTATGAAATTGAAAGGTCTGACTAGCATGCACACTTTCAGTGCTGTGCCTATAGTGCTCAGTCACCTATCTAGAAAGGGTGTGTAGGAGACCACAATTTCCAACTAGCTTTGTTTTCTTTGTGATAACTGTGAGTCTACTATATATATTGGTGGGGGTATCAACGTATTATGTCTTTAGAGGGGTAACATGGTACAGCAAGGTATAGTAGGACCTCTCTGAAATACATATTACAAAGAAATCTTCATAAATCCTTTGTGTTCTAAAATAACGTTTGTGCATAATTATTCAGACTGTCTGTCCTGTATGCAATGCATAGTTAATGAGTGAAGAATGAATGATTGAATGTGACCTATTCATGACCAGAATGTTTGCACTCTAATGAAGGAGATGAGCAGGGGAAAAAGGCAGCTGTATCTGCAGACTTGAAGAACTCTCTTTCTCCTTGCAGTTAGTAACATCTGCTTTAGCCTAATTATTTTCAAGGTTATGCAGCCATTCAAAACCAAGACCTGAAATGCATGTTTTGAATGGATTGTGCAGTCTTTGTTTATTAGCCTACAAGCATTTCAGTCATGATTAGATCACACTTGTTTAAGCATTTCTTCACTGGCCATTTGTTTTGTTTTGAAGCTGTAATTTTTCATGACAATTATTTTATCCTGTTAATAAAATTTAAACAACCTGAGGAGAAGAAGCCATATTTCAGGAAAATCAGATTTGTGAAGAAGAATGCCTGTTCAGTTCAGCAGCAGTAACATATATAATTTAAAAAACAAACCAAGAAACCTTATAACTTTAATTTCAGTGACTGTTGTGTCTTGGTACAAGGACTGTAATTTTTTAAATATATTTTAATCTCCTGAATACCATATTTTCATATTGTAATATACTTATGTCCATAGTACAGATAATCAAGGTGAACAGGGGGATAGCTCAACTTCCAGCCCACACTGCTCCACTAGAAGGCTATAATTCTTCATCTGATCCCTTTGGTGTGATGATGATTTTAATGTACTTAAACTTTCCTAAGTGCTCACAGAACTCATCTCCTGTGCAGCAGCCCTATATGAGTTAGTCTATTGGTCTATCTGGATTGGTGTTATGTATTTTGCTTGGCAGACTTTAGGCAGGATTCATTTTTTTTCTAGCTCCACCCTGTAGATCAATGATTGTTTTCACTGGAAATCATTGGTATTAAAATGAGGAATTCCTGCATGCAAGTGCTACTGCTGTCTAATTACCCACTGTAACTCTTTTAGATGGGTTATGTTGCTATCTCCATATTGCAGAAAGACTACCCATTGAATTGAATTAATGTCCCAGATCACAACTCAGACATTTTAATTTAAATTGTAAATTGGAAGTAGGTCTGTGAAACGACTAGTATACGGTCATCTCTTGATACAGCTGAGTTTAAGAATGTTTTCTAGAAGAATAAGGCTTGATTTGAAGAAATCCTGGGAGACAAAAAGTCACAGTATCACTATGCCATAGCTCAAAAACCAAGCAAGGTGAGTACTTGGATGGGAGATCACCAAGGAAGACTCTTAAGAGGAACATAATTGAAAACCACCTCTGTTTCTCCCTTGCTCCTTGCAGGGGTCAGATACGTTGGGTGCACCTTGATGATGACGATATCAACAACAACAACGACAACAACAACTTTATTTTTGTAGCTCACCCTTTCTGGTTGATGTCTCTCATGTATGTAGAAGAGAGGCTGAAAATTGTGCTAGGAACTCCAGGTTTTTTTTTTTATTTTATTTTCAAAGCAACCACGAGGAGCAGGATGATTTGGATTGGAGAAGTTACCTGTTCTCCCAAGCTAATTTCTTCCAGTAAGGAATGAAAAAAGGCAGTCTTTCTTCCTGATGCTTTTTAAAAACAATAAAACCTCCTGAACAGCCCAGTCTTGGATATCTCACTCCTTGTATAGAAATGTTTATCTGTTAGGCTATTGATGTTAAAATCATCAGTGCTGAGGAAAGGAAATGCAGCAGTATGAGCTGTGTTGGCAGCATCTGTTACTTTGAAGCACATTTTATGACCTGTGTACAGCCATTTATTTTGAAATTTGCAAGAATCTTGCTGTCAGTGAGCATGGTTAAACAGGAAAGATTACTTAAATTGCTTGCTGATGTGCAAGTTCCTTTGGCGCTTGTCTTGTAGGTCACCATTAATTGTTGATCTTCTCCATTAATGCTGTGCTGATGTCCTACACATTTCATGTAAGTAATCTGAATTTATTGGGAGCATTATTAGGAATTTGCTTCAGCATAGATTGTGATGTGTGTTTGATCTTGTTAACGGAAATGTAATTGTGTTTACCCATACTTTGACCTTCATTTCTTCTTCATTATCATTTATTATTTCTGTAATGCTTAATGTGTCCTAAGTGGGATGTATTATTTCAAAATCACAACACTCCCTGCCCACCTGTGTCTAATCAGACAAAGGCAAAAAAAAAAAAAAAAAGAGGCTGTATCAATACTGAGTGAAGATGAAAACAATTTGAGAGAAATACAAGCTATCAATACTTATCCAAGAACAGTCAACCTACAAAAAGCAAGACAGGAAATGCAATTTTTTTTCAAAAGATGTAATGAATGGGAAAAAAGAATATTAATGGTGGAGCATTCCATAGTTATAATCTAGTAATTGAGGAATGTAATTAATGGAAGAATGCAAGAAGGAGCGGCCACGGACTTACCGTGGCTGCAATTGGCGTCGTAGTAACATCAAATGAGAAAGCGACGCTGGCTTCAGCGCCGGCTTCGCCGCAGCTCCTGGTCACATGGAGGGGGCAGAGTGTGACCTATATAATAACTATATAATGACTGGGGATGGAGCCCACTTTAAATGCAGGCTGGGAGCTAGAAGCTGCCCCTACTTCACCCCATCAGCTCTTGCCGAGGGAGTGGTGAGAGCAGGGTGGAGGATGTGGTGAAGCCAACTTTAAAACAGGCTGGGAACCCACAGCCATGCCCCACCAGCTCTTGCCATGGGAGTGTGGTGGGAGTGTCAAGAGCAGCACAGAGGATGTGATAGTGAAGCTGCAAAAGTGGGGCGGAGCAGCAAGAGCGAGGTGGAGGATTCAGTGCCTCCCCATCCCTGCAGGAAGTGAGGAGACAGCAAAAAACAGTACGGCACTCATGGACGAGGCAATGGCTTCTGCTGCTGCTGCTGTTGGCAATGGGGAGGCATGTACAGACAAGCTCGCTGCCTCTGAATGATGGGAACAGTAGTCATCTCCTGTGTGGAGGGCCTGCATTCCTCAGCCACCTCCTCAGTGGCAGAAGTGACTGGGAAGGTCAGCTGGATCACTGCTGAGGAGGCAGCCATTCTGTATAACTCCCACCAGTGGTGATGAGGAGTGCTAGCTGGTCATGGAGCCACACAGCTTACCTTCTACTTGCTCCATGTGGTCAAAGTGGGTACGGTAGGAAAGGTGGAAAATCCTCTGACTGGACCACAGTTGGGGAGGGCCTTCCCAGTGAGGGTCAATCAGAGCACCCGCAGTGCTCTTGATGACACACCAGCCCCTCTGAGTGGCCCTTAGTGGGGAGGGCCCACCCCTGAGAGGGCCATTGGCCAATTATAGGGCCAGCACATCATCAGAAGCACCCTTCATATTTTATGTGGTATGACTACAAGCATTGCAGAAAGCAAAATCAATGCTAAACCAAAAAAGGAACAAAACCCAACCTTAACAGGTAGGAACTCAAAAGTTGAGCTGAACAATAAAAATAATGTAAAACTTATTAATTATTTATTATAGTGCACAGTGCATAGTTAAAAACAGAATAAAAACTTCTTAAAAACTATACCGAACTAACAACACATAGGACCAAATGCGTTTTGACCCTTCCGGGTCTTCCTCAGTGGTCAAAATTATAATAATACACTATATAAAGGTAAAGGTAAAGGTGTCCCCTGTGCAAGCACCGAGTCATGTCTGACCCTTGGGGTGACGCTCTCTAGCGTTTTCATGGCAGACTCAATACGGGGTGGTTTGCCAGTGCCTTCCCCAGTCATTACCGTTTACCCCCCAGCAAGCTGGGTACTCATTTTACCGACCTCGGAAGGATGGAAGGCTGAGTCAACCTTGAGCCGGCTGCTGGGATTGAACTCCCAGCCTCATGGGCAAAGCTTTCAGACGGCTGCCTTACCACTCTGCGCCACAAGAGGCTCGTTACACTATACACTATATAGCACTCTCTATAATGTGTAGCTGAATGGTTGAGTGGGATCCTGAAAGATAAATAAATATTGGAAAATATCAGAATGAGCATAATTAAAAGAAGAGTCTAATATGTAAATCATTCAAAAATAAGTGGTGACTTACTGTGAATTATGGCTCCAACCAATATGTATAAATTATATCCTTTTTGGAGACCAATTCCTATGTTATGTCCCTAAAGCCACCACTCTGTAAAAATAAAAGACTTCTTTTGAAAAAATTCAAGGGTAAAATTGCCCATATTGCCAACAGGGTATCCCCATACATACCTTCGCTATCATTAAGTTCTGTACTCAGAGTGTATTCTCATGTGCGTCAGAAAAAGCTATATCATTGTATTAGGAAGGAAACTATTTATGCCCATCTGTAAGGCTGATGCAATCCTGCTATTGTTGCATCAGCGTCTGTGGACTGGCCTTGAAGTCCAGCAAAAAAAATGTGTGTGTGTAGGGGAGGGAAAGGGGGTGGAGGACACCATATCCAGTCTACCAGCTGCAAACTAAAGTACATTAATACAACATTGATACATATTAAAATGCCGACATCCAGTCCATCTCTTCATTAAGGCCATGTGTAAAAGAGTTCAGCTGGTATATCCAAAACAGTTCTCTTTTCCTCAAATGTTTGGATGATATATCTGCCGTGGCAGACACCTGTTCGATGGCCCAGAATCGCAGCTGCATCTCTGTGTGTCCAGCTTCCACAAAGTGCTTTTCCAAGGGAGCTGTTAACTTCTTGCATTTGATGTTGCTCCTATGCTCGCAAATCCGTGTTCTTAGGGTCCTAGATGTGCAGCCTACATATTGTTTTCCACAGAGACATTCAACCACATATATGACATAATTACTTGAACAATTTATAGATTGTCTTATGTGGTATGTTCTATCACCAGCCTGATTCTGGAATGCGCTTCTCTTGCAACCCAAAGCACATACCAAACAGTGACCGCAGGGGAAAAAACCTTGAGGAATACCCTTTCCATCTATTGTAGTTACTGTTTTGTTATTGTTGTTAATTCTACTTTTAACTAACATGTCCCTAATATTTTTTGATCTCCTGTACGAGAATAGAGGTGGAGCTCTGCATCTAGGGATGGTTGGTAAAAGATGCCAATGCTTCTGGATAGTGGCTCTAACAAAATTATAAGATCTGTTGTATGTAAAGACAGCAACCATCCTATCTGCATCTTGATTTCTTATTTTAGGTATCAGAAGGGACTCTCTCGTTATATTTTTGGCTTTGTAGAGGGCATGTTTTAAAATTTTTACTGAATAACCCTTGTCTGCCAGTTGCTTTATAACTATATTGGCCTCCTTTACAAAGTCCGAGTAAACACTACAGTTCCTTCTGATCCTTAGCAGTAAGGAAAATGGTAAATTCTTTTTTAGGTGGAAAGGATGAAAACTATCAGCAGCTAGGTAGGAATTGACATCTGTAGGTTTTTTGTACAGTCCTGTTTCAATTCCTATGCCATCCCTATTAACCACTACGTCCAGGAAATTTATCCTGGATGCATTAAATTGCATTTCAAATTTGATGGTACTATGGTTTGAATTTGCATACTTCTTAAATTGCATCAGCTCCGTTTCAGAGCCAGTCCAGAGAATGAAAATATCATCCAAAAATCTCTTGTACATAGTTATATGTCTTTTGTACGGATTTTCATCCTGAAAAAAATATTTATTCTTAAAGCTGTCCATGAATAAGTTCGCTAACTCCGGAGCAAACTTGCAGCCCATTGCTATACCTGAGATTTGCAAAAAATAATCATTTTCAAATTGGAATTTTTTTTCTTGAGACATAGTTCCGCAATGTGGCATAAAAATGTTGTAGGGGGGTTTAATTTCTGTCTTTTTTCTAGGACTTTATATAATACCTGTAAGGCCTCATCATGTGGGATATTAGTGTACAGTGACACAACATCCATGGTAACCAATAAAATGTCCTTATCTATTATCTCCACTTGATGGATGTGGTTTAAAAAATCCATAGTGTCTCTGATGTAAGCTTTGGTAATAGGAACAAATGGCTTGATAAAAAGGTCAAGGTAGAAAGCTAGAGGTTCCAAAATTGAACCACATCCTGAAACTATGGGTCTACCAGGAACTGGATGTGTTCCTTTATGTATTTTTGGAAGTAGGTAGAATTGGGATGTTCTACCCTCAGACTGTGACAAAAAATCATGTATGTTCTTATCAATATAGTTCTCCAAAAGTCCTTCCTGTAATAGTTCCATTATCTGATTTTTAATTTTTCTTGTAGGGTTATCCTGTATTTTAACATAATGTAAACCATTATTTAATTGTCTCCTTACTTCACTTATATAATCCTGTCTATCCCAAATCACTAGAGCCCCTCCTTTGTCTGCTAGTTTTAAAATAACATCTGTGTGTTGGCTCAAAGAAGTAAGTGTGGTCCTTTCAATGTGGCTCAAGTTGTGCCACACTGTTGTTTCTTTCTGGTTCAATCTTTTTATATCTTCTAGGACCAATTCCTGAAAAACCTGAATTCTAGGATTGGTGTTTGGAGGATTAAATGTACATTTGGGTTTTAGGTTATGAACATTTAAAGGTGTGTAAGAATTATCTGTGTTATCTTTAAAATGATCTGCTAGTCTGATCTTTCTGAATAAAAATTGTATCTCTGCCATTAATTGAAACTCATTAACAGGTGGGGTGGGAACAAATGATAATCCTTTCCTTAATACCGAAAGTTCTATTGGTTTAAATTGAACCTTCAATAGATTTACTACCTGTTGGTTCTGAGGGATCTCTTCACATTGCTGGATGTGGATACCTGATCCTTGTATCTCCTGCCTGACCTCATAGGCCTGGCCTGCTCTAAAAAATCACTGTTTCCTGTCACTCTTGAATTATGGGTGTCATTAGTAAGTATCTCTGGCAAGGTACAAGATGTTTCATCAGATGTAGTTGTTTTATCTAGATCTGAGCTAAAATTCAACATGGTGTTAAACTACACTGATTTCTTATTATCAGTATTCCTAGATGGTCTCCAGTCATAGACCTTATTATCATCATAATCTTTTTTGTCCCTCCGAAATTTCTTATATTTCATATCTTTGAGTTCCAAAAACTGTTTCTGTATTTCCTTATCCAAATTATACATTTTAGTATTGAAAGCTGTTTCACTCAGGGAAGTCTGAATGCTACCCTTTAATTCTTTAATCTCAGATTCCAGTTTAGAACTTTCTGCCATAGTAGTTTCAATCAATAACACCATTAGATCCATAGAGCACTTATGTAAGATTGCAAACCATTTATCCTTAAATTTCTCATTTTGGGGAAACATACCTGGAGCTTTAAAGATACGTAGCCCTCTAGGTATGATCTTATTTCTACAATAATCTCTTAGAGCTCCTACATGAGTTTGCATTTTCATTTTCCTGATGTTAGACCTTCTAAAAGTTTCCCACTCCTTACCCGCACTGGAATGAACATTTGAATCAAAAAAGCTAGGTTGATTCAACAATGTAGCAATATACTCATCTGAATAGCTAAAGACATTTAAATCATGATGTGCCATAATTACCTCCCAAAATATTTTGTTATAATTCCTAAAACATACAATGCTAAACCAAAAAAGGAACAAACCCCAACCTTAACAGGTAGGAACTCAAAAGTTGAGCTGAATAATAAAAATAATGTAAAACGTAAAAATGTAAAATGTAAAACGTAAAAATGTAAAATGTAAAACGTAAAAAATAAATAATGTAAAAAATAATTATTTATTATGGTGCACAGTGCACAGTTAAAAACAGAATAAAAACTTCTTAAAAACTATACCAAACTAACAGTTAAATTTGCTGTTTTTGCAGCAAAGTTAGGAAGTTCCTTTAATCCTCTTGATTTATTTCAGCTAGGTATGTTGCAACTTGTGTGGGACTGGCCTCATCTGTGCAAGATATTCCCAGAGGTATCTGTGTTACCAGTCCCAGGAATATAAAGGTTTAGATCTAGTGGAGGCACACTGGTAAATCAATTGATGACCATTTCACAAATGTTGAATGGCCAATGCTACACCTACTAAAATAAGGTTGCTGCACTGGCAACTGGAGCGCTCCTTTCTCTTTCATTTCACCAGTGTACTTGATGAGGCATGTCAGGAGAACATATTTGGCCATTGCAACTGACTTATAGAGAAGGTGATGAACCTTATCTTCTCTCTCACTCATCCTCTGGTTGCTCCTCAGCAGCTGTTAAATAAGATTTTGCCAGACATAAGAACAGATTTTAAAAGAAAATAATTTCTGAGTTGCTAATCTGGCATGACTATAGCCAGGAAGTATTACAATTTATGTATTTAAGTTGCTTCGTTCACAATATTAACAATGTCTTTGCAAGACTTATAAATTAAGCAAATCCTTAAATTCTTGTTTATAATGCCGAGTTGGCAACTTGAAGTAGATATAAGCCTAAAGGGGAAATGGCTGGTTTCACTGAAAGGTTTTAAATAATTGTAAACTGGAACTATTCCAGTGAAAAGTTCCAAGGCTTCAGCAAGAAGGAACTTTTCAGAAAGTGTTACTCCTCATAGAATTTAATTGACCAACATCAGTTAAATCAGGGCAACAATGCAGCTTGAGTTTCATAGTGAAATTTTGTCATTCCACATACCTTCAATTCTAGCAGAATATTGAAGTCCCAGTAGCGGTCTATTCATTCCCCACAGGTTTCCGGACTTGCCAGAATCGCAACAAAGGAGGCAATATTTTTCCACGCTTCTTCCTGCCCCTGGCCGTCAATAAAACAGAACAGCCGATGAACTGTTGTGTTCGTGCTCCCGAAAAGCCCCTTTCCCTTTAAGAACTGTTTTTTAAAAACCCGAAAACACCAGTAGCAACGGATATTTGTTCATTCAATGTCTCAGAAAGACCTTTTTTGCTGGTGTAGGAGCTGGTGCTTAATCGTTTACATGCTCTTCAAGTAAAAAAAAAATCCCCCCCCCCCTGATGGGTGAAATTTCTGGCTAAAATTATGGGCAGTGTCGAACAGGGGGCTGTATTGTGCTCAGAAACTTTAAAGACAATTGCAGAAGGAAGCTTTGTTTTACTGTTAAGCACTTCTGAATTGCTCATGGAGGGACTTCAGCCGAAGAAGCCTCACTTATTCACTGCTTTCTCCTCTTTATGGGGGGGGGGGATGGCGATCGCATCTCCAGAAGCTCGGGGGCAAGAGCTAGGGAGGGACATTCTTTCTACCGCTATTTTGAGCATGCACATGTCTTTCGCTGATGTGTTGCGGCTTGTGCTCAGAAGTGTAGCAGTTTTTTCGGGGGGAATTCACTTTTCTGGATTTCCTCCTAAGCGCTATAAAATTCTGATTGTTGCTGGAGTTTTGAGGGAGTTTTGCAGTTTGTTTATGACATCATGTGGAACGTTAAATTAATAGCGTTTACAAAAGGTAAGACTTCGGCTACATTTAAGTTGTGCGGAATGGCCCTAAGAGTCAGACCCAGCACTTGATGTCCTAAAGGAGCTGGCTAATTGCCCTTCTACCCATTGGGCATGCCAGAGTCATGCCAGAGTACCCTAAGGTACATTGCATTGAGAGCACACTCTAAAATCCTTCCCTGTCTTCTAGAAGTCATGTGAGAGGTAAATACACTCCCTTCTAGTGCTGTACTGCCAAGGACTGAGATCTAGCATTAGATGAACACTATATAGCTGTTTCCTTGACATGGATGACCCAAGCTTAGAAGCTAGTCAGTACTTGGAAGGAAGACTGCCTGCCTCTATGTATCAACCCTAGACTTCCTTGGCAATGGCAAACCACCTCTGTTCATTTCTTGCCTTCAATACATTACAGGATGGCCATAAGTCAGCTGTGATTTGTTGGCACTTTCCACCACCCAACAATTCATGATGCTTTACAGTCCAGAATATGATTCCATAAGAACAGAGTAGTACATTATTTTTCCAGGTAAGTTTTTGTCGCTGTTCTATTTACCAATACTAGAATTTAAAGATACTTGTGTAGACCAAGCTGTGTTCAGCTCCTTACTAATTAGTTTCCTTAAAATGATCACTGCAGCCATTACTCTCCATTGTTTTGATGGTCTCACACTGCTAATAAGGCTGAAAATCACCTAGCCTCCAAAAGCTTCCTTGTCACTCTGTTCCTTGCTTGAACGGCAGCACATTGGCTGGCAACATGTTTCTGCTGACACCTTTCTCTCTCTTCATAATTACAGTGCTTAAGGGCACCCTGTGATATTGCTTTAGTTTAGCTGGTGGCAGTGGTAGGGAGATGGCTCTCAGTCAACAGGGCTGTACTCCTTTTTCTAAGCATGGTTTTGTTTTCATCGTCTTGACTGTTGCTGGCTTAGTCAAGGCACAAATTGAATATGTTTAAACAAAAGAGCTTTTGTATCCATTTGGCTTTTACAAGGCAAAGAAACGATTGTTCTTTGCCATGTAATGGCAGCCACAGAAAACAAAAGGTACAAATCTCCATAAAGGTTGTTTACCCAGTGAATTTTTGTTTATGAGATCAGGTTTTGCATTCTGCTAGTATGTGCTTACATAACTTAAGCTACAAACTACTGGATTATAAACACAGCATCAATTTCCATGGTTTTGGCAGTTGTGTCTGATTTGTACATTTGGGTGATTGTTTTCTCAGGTTTTATTGTGCCTTAATTAATGTCTTCTCTACTCCTGGTGATGTTTTGTAATCTTGGCTGAACTGATTTATACCGTGAGCGGTTTAGAAATTAGTGTGCCCTTTGGATAAGTAGGAGATAAATATTCTAACTAACTTTTTGAGCTCAGGGAGTCATAGAAATCGCTTCTGCCTTGATTGTGTCTTTTGTTTCTTCAAGTCAGGGCAGGGTCAGCTGTGCTTTTCCCCGCAAAATCATAGTGTGAGAACAAAGATTCCTCTTGTTTCAAAATACATTAAAATCCTTTCAAATTTAACCTTTATTGCATCGAGCATGGTGATTATTTCTTCCTCAAGAACCATCTGAAGCAACAACTGTTGCCTTAGCAAAAGCCATTCTGCTTTATTTAATGTCCAATATAAATATTGGAAAGTGTAAGGCTCTCTTGGACTTGAAACCTGTCATGCAGTCTTTGTTTTGGAATCCATGTCGCATCCTTGCTGAAGCCAGTGCTGTTCAGAGAAAGCCCACGGGAATGAATTTAATCTCTCACTATAAGTCATCACTCTTAGGTTGCTGATTCCAAATCAGTACGGCATGTATTTATGATGATATTCAATGGCGTCTGGAACTGTCATTTTAGTGCCTGTTTATAGTAGCTCTTTTGTTATAGCTTATCTCTGACAATGACAAGAAAATATTCAGGCATTTGAAGGTGAGAAGTCCGGCTTGTTTATTTTTAGTGTGATGTTTAAGAAGAATACAAGTTTTAATTCTTGAAGAATTCGGTCACTTCACAAATGCACTCAATTCCCTTTGGGTCTGTAAGTTCACAGATCTGGCAATTTTAGTCAAAGAAAAAAAAAGAACCAGTTGTTTACTCAAATGTGTGAATCTGGAATTTCTAAAAATATAATGGAGTCTGTTCAGGGAAAATGCTTTGAATCCTGCTGAATGCTATTAATGTATATATGTTTGGGCATATTAGGCTCTATTGCAGTGATCCAATAGGACCATCCCCTGTGTCACTGCTATTATAAGTCATAATAAAACAATTACTTATTTTCTGGGATCTAGCTATTGTAGCGGTGGTACAATCCTTTACAGATATGCAGAATACTTTAAGGTTTGTCCCACACAACACAGAAAAATTAGGGGAGGAAAAGGAACTGATTTGGAAGCATACCCATAGTATGCTTCTGACTCAGGGGCATTATCTATTTGAGTCTACTCTTATATCCTTGATAATGGTTTCAGATAGGTATAGTTGGGGGGTGATTACTGATTTGACTGGTGAGACCTTTGCATGTGAGACCTTTAATTATTCTAGTGCTATGAATATTTATCCTTCCTTTTCATAAGAGTTGGATTTTTTATAAGAAAGCTATGATTTTTAAAACTAAAGTGTGAAGTAGCCTTTAGGTATCTTTACGATAGTAATTTTCCTCTCCAGGAAGTAAATGCTGTGAATTCTTCCATAGTAGTATACAAGGGGGGGGGGGGGGGGGGAATTGGAAAACAAAGCTTTGTTGGCTATGTGAACGTAAAAATCAAAATTTATCAGTGACCTAAAGATAAATCACTTTTGATTACTTGTTATATGGAACAATGGGGACCACCTATAGCATTTTGTTATGGCTCGCACAGGGGAAATTACCAATGCTGGCTTCTAACCTTTGTTTTATTAGAATAGGCTTCTATCTTTGGTAGTGCCATGATGGCATTTATGTCTTTCAAGTAGGCGGTAGGTGAAATGCCTGAAATGAAAAAGAGCACAACAGATTTATGATTCTAACAACCCGAATTCTTCCCTCAAAAATGATGACTATGAGTAATATTTTTACTCTGTAATTTGACCACTATAAATATTTGAGCATACTCCCACCAAAACAAAGGGACTCTTATGGTCTATTAAATTCAGTGGGGGATGTTTTACAAAAGGGGTTTGAGTTGAGTTTGAGTAGATTATGCCCTATTACACTTGTTGTTGTTGTTGTTATGTGCGAAGTCGTGTCCGACCCATCGCGACCCCATGGACAATGATCCTCCAGGCCTTCCTGTCCTCTACCATTCCCCGGAGTCCATTTAAGTTTGCACCTACTGCTTCAGTGACTCCATCCATCCACCTCATTCTCTGTCGTCCCCTTCTTCTTTTGCCCTCGATCTCTCCCAGCATTAGGCTCTTTTCCAGGGAGTCCTTCCTTCTCATGAGGTGGCCAAAATATTTGAGTTTCATCTTCAGGATCTGGCCTTCTAAAGAGCAGTCAGGGCTGATCTCCTCTAGGACTGACTGGTTTGTTCGCCTTGCAGTCCAAGGGACTCGCAAGAGTCTTCTCCAGCACCAGAGTTCAAAAGCCTCAATTCTTTGACGCTCGGCCTTCCTTATGGTCCAACTTTCGCAGCCATACATTGCAACTGGGAAGACCATAGCCTTGACTAAACGCACTTTTGTTGGCAGGGTGATGTCTCTGCTTTTTAGGATGCTGTCTAGATTTGCCATAGCTTTCCTCCCCAGGAGCAAGCGTCTTTTAATTTCTTTGCTGCAGTCCCCATCTGCAGTGATCTTGGAGCCCAGGAAAATAAAATCTGTCACTATCTCCATTTCTTCCCCTTCTATTTGCCAGGAATTGAGAGGGCCGGATGCCATGATCTTTGTTTTCTTGATGTTGAGTTTCAAGCCAACTTTTGCACTCTCCTCCTTCACCCGCATCAACAGGCTCTTTAGTTCCTCTTCACTTTCTGCCATTAGAGTGGTATCATCTGCATATCTGAGGTTGTTGATATTTCTCCCTGCAATCTTGATCCCAATTTGTGACTCCTCTAATCCCACATTTCTCATGATGTGCTCTGCATACAAGTTAAATAGGCAAGGCGACAGTATACAGCCTTGCCGAACTCCTTTCTCAATTTTGAACCAGTCAGTGATTCCATGTTCAGTTCTCACTGTTGCTTCTTGACCTGCATATAAATTTCTCAAGAGACAAATAAGATGCTCTGGTATTCCCATCTCTTTAAGCACTTGCCACAATTTGTTGTGCTCCACACAATCAAAGGCTTTAGCATAGTCAATGAAGCAGAAGTAGACGTTCTTCTGGTACTCCCTAGCTTTCTCCATGATCCAGCGTATGTTGGCAATTTGATCTCTAGTTCCTCTGCCTCTTCGAAATCCTGCCTGTACTTCTGGAAGTTCTCGGTCCACATATTGCTGGAGCCTAGCTTGTAGGATTTTGAGCATAACTTTGCTAGCATGAGAAATTAGTGCGATGGTGCGGTAGTTTGAACATTCTTTGGCATTGCCCTTCTTTGGGATTGGAATGTAAACTGACCTTTTCCAATCCTGTGGCCATTGCTGAGTTTTCCAAATTTGCTGGCATATTGAGTGTAGCACTTTTACTGCATCGTCCTTTAAGATTTTGAATAGTTCAACTGGAATGCTGTCACTACCACTAGCTTTATTGTTGCTCAGACTTCCTAAGGCCCATTTGACTTCACATTCCAGGATGTCTGGCTCCAGGTCAGTAACTACCCCATTGTGGTCATCAGGGATGTTAAGCTCGCTCTTGTATAGTTCTTCTGTATAATTTTGCCACCTTTGTTTGATCTCTTCTGCTTCTGTGAGGTCCCTACCATTTTGGTCCCTTATCATACCCATCTTTGCATGAAACGTTCTCTTCATATCTCCAATTTTCTTGAAAAGATCTCTGGTCCTCCCCATTCTATTGTTTTCTTCTATTTCTTTGCACTGTTCATTTAAGAAGGCATTCTTATCTCTTCTAGCTTTTCTCTGGAATTCTGCATTCAATTGGGTGTATCTTTCTCTTTCTCCCTTGCCTTTCACTTCCCTTCTCTCCTTAGCTATTTGTAAAGCTTCCTCAGACAGCCATTTTGATTTCTTGCATTTCTTTTTCTTTGGGATGGTTTTAGTTGCTACCTCTTGTACAATGTTGCGAACCTCCGTCCATAGTTCTTCAGGCACTCTGTCTATCAGATCTAATTCCTTAAATCTATTTGTCACCTCCACTGTGTATTCGTCGGGGATATGATTTAGTTCATACCTGAGTGGCCTAGTGCTTTCCCCTACTTTCTTCAATTTAAGCCTAAATTTTGCAACAAGAAGCTCATGATCTGAACCACAATCAGCTCCTGGTCTTGTTTTTATTGACTGGATAGAACTTTTCCATCTTTGGCTGCAGAGCACATAGTCAATCTGATTTCTGTGTTGACCGTCTGGTGATGTCCATGTATAGAGTCGTCTCTTGGGTTGCTGGAAAAGAGTGTTTGCTATGACCATTGTATTCTCTTGACAAAATTCTACCAGCCTGTGCCCTGCTTCATTTTGTACTCCAAGGCCAAACTTGCCTGTTATCCCGGTTATCTTTTGGCTTCCTACTTTAGCATTCCAATCCCCCATGATGATACGCACATCATTTTTGGGCGTTGCTTCTAGAAGGTGTTGTAGGGCTTCATAGAACTGATCAACTTCATCCTCTTCAGCAGCAGTGGTTGGGGCGTAGACCTGGATCACTGTGATGTTGAATGGTTTGCCTTGGATTCGAACTGAGATCATTCTGTCATTTTGGGGATTGTATCCCAAGACTGCTTTTCCTACTCTCTTATTGATTATGAAGGCTACTCCATTTCTTCTGCGAGATTCTTGTCCACAGTAGTATACCTGATGGTCATCTGAATTAAATTCACCCATTCCTGTCCATTTTAGTTCACTGATTCCTAAAATGTCGATGTTCAGTCTTCTCATTTCTTGTTTAACCACGTCCAGCTTGCCTTGATTCATGGATCTGACGTTCCAGGTTCCTATGGAATAAAAATCTTTACAGCATCGGACTGTCTTTTCGCCACCAGTTACTTCCACAACTGAGCGTCCTTTCGGCTTTGGCCCAGCCGCTTCATTCATTCTGGCGCTACTCGTACTAGCCGTCTGCTCATCCCCAGTAGCATATTGGACACCTTCCGACCTGAGGGGCTCATCTTCCGGCGTCATATCGTTATGCCTATTGGAACTGTCCATAGAGTTTTCATGGCAAAGATACTGGAGTGGTTTGCCATTTCCTTCTCCAGTGGATCACCTTTTGTCAGAGCTCTCAGCTATGACCTGTCCGTCTTGGGTGGCCCTGCACGGCATAGCTCATAGCTTCACTGAACTACGCAAGCCCCCTTGCCACAACAAGGCAGCGATCCTTGAAGGGGGACACTTATCCTATGTTAAATATAAAACTAGTTGATATTCTAGAATCACGAACTGGTGTAATATGGCCTGTACTTTAGTCAGCCTCCAGGTGGGGCCTGGAGATTTCTCAGAATTACAGCTGATCTCCTGGCTAGAGGGAGAAAATGGCTGCAGTGTGCTATGGAATTATGTCCTGTTGAGACCCCTCTCATCTCCAAACCCCATCTCCACAATCTCCAAGAAATTCCTAACTTGGAATTTACAACCTTACCCGTATTTCTTTTTGGTCTGTTGTTGAACTTAATCAGTTAACCATACTTATCTGGCATAATGGGACACATGTTGTTATTAATGAGACATTTTAGCTAAAATGTGTCTAGATTTTACTCTACAAAAAAATAAAAATAAAACCAGAGAATGAAGAAGGGAGAATCATGTAACCAAACTGTCTTTGCTATAACTCTAGCTTGTTGGGTGCTCTGTTTTGGCATCCCTTCTATTTGCAAAGTCATGCAGCCATCACCACTCAGATCCTATGTACCATTCACTGAGTTTTTTGGGAGGGAATGGTACTACCAGAATGTGCACAAATCCTGCTTCATAGCTAGGAAAAAGAATAGCTGATATGGCTGTATTGACATTGGTTAGAGAGGAATCCTATGAAGAAGATTAAAAAAGCCAGACAACTTATTTTCCTAATTTGCCTAAAGCATCAAAATTAGAAATTCCTGGGTTTATTGACTAGACCAGAGGCAATGACATAAGGCTATCTGGGAACATCATATTAATCTCTCTCTCTCTCTCTCTCTCTCTCTCTCTCTCTCTCTCTCTCTCTCGCATATTATTAGTTCTCTAATTATTAATTCCCTTTTTAAACTGGGAGAAAAATATGATTTGAACTACACTGAATGCAAAACATTTGGTGCATAATCTTCTGAGAAGTTTTCTGTTGCGATTCTTATTGAAATGACTATCAAGAGCCAAGTCTGACGAATCAACAATGCAAAGACTGTGAGTTCTCTGTTTGCTTTCCTCTTCTTTAAATCCAGGCACTAGCCCCCCTTCTTCCCCCCTAACCAATTTACAAGGGAATTCTTTCTTCGGACAGGAGGCAAGCCAGATAAATACACGTTAAAACAAACAAAAGAAAGAGCTTAAGAATTTGTTAAGGAGAGCTCAGCGGGAGATGTTGACAGAATACGGAGATTGACTAACTGATAATTCCTGATCGCCCGAACGCTCGCGAGACGCCCTGTCTGTGATCTGTGACTGTTTACAGCAATGGAAAACCTAACTAATGCACAGATGTTTCGTTTGTTATGCAAAGGCAACTCAGAGATACTGAAAGTAGTCAAAAAGGTTGAAAAGGAAATTCAAGATACCAAGAAAGAGCTCTCAGACAGAATCGACGGTTTGAAAAAAAATAGCTGATGAAAACACAACTCAGCTGACAACTCACCAAACGAGAATCCAATGTTTGGAAGTTAATCAACAGGAGTGGGAGAGAGTGGCAGAAAACAAATTCGAAGCCCTGGAAGTAGAATCTAAAGCTAGGAACGTAAAAATCAAAGGCATCTCGGAAGAATTTGGGAAAACAGACCTAAGGAAGGAAATCACCAAAAGCCTGGAAGACTACTTAGAGGAGGAAGAGATTCGGAATACAGAGTCTATTCAAAGGCGACCGCACACAAGAAGCAACTAAGAGACATCTTTGTGGGCTCTGACAGTAAGGCTGCAAGAAATATTCTACTAAAAAAGCATCAGGCGACGCCGCTGAGTTTGGTGGATCAAGAAGCACAAATATTTCAAGACCTACCAGCAGATACATCATGGATACAATTCCATCTTTTGCGACCACCTGAAGAATGTGACGAACAGCGGAGCAATTACCTGGTCTTTCTTAGGAAAGACAGCAGCAACTTTTATGTTAGGGCCAAAATACGATGGAAACTGACTATATATTACTTAAGATAATAACAGATTATATTCTCATATGTATCAACAATTACTTTGCTAAGAAAGACAGCAGTAACTTTTAGGTTAGGACTAATATGCGATGGGAACTGATTATATACTTCTTAAGATAATGACAGACTATACTCTCACATGTATCAACAATTATTTTGCTAGCTGGTTGTTTCTTTTTCTTTTCATCTTTCTGTAAATAAAATTAAAATATATAAATATATATATAAAAGAAATGACTATGATAATTCATTTGGAAGGAGCCTGCACTGGACAATATTTTGGTAGAAAATCGAGTTGCACTTAAAACAAATATTTGGTAGAAATCTGTAAAATTTCTCTGTGTTGGGGGAAAAGAATATGTATGTGGGCATATTCATATGTGATAAAAATGACATATTCAAGTTTTAATATAAATGACAATTGTATTATACTGTTAACTAGATTATAGTATGTCATTTCTAGCTGATACCTTTCAAAGCTAATGGAATAGAGCTGAATTATGTGTAATTGTGTGTAAAAACCACACAGTCTTTGTTGAACTATGTGATGATCAAGGGTTCTGGTTCCGTTAAACTTAAATAAAATTAGCACAGGGTCATGACTTGGTGCCTGACTAACAGTAGCTTAGCATTCACAAGTGGAATGCTCAAGTTCATGTAGGACTTCTTCAAAGATAGATCTGCCATAGTAGGTGAGGGGAAGCATTGTGGACTTTGTACTTGGGTTTTGATAGGCTTTCACACTGAAAAAAGCTGATCAAAGTAGAGTCTTGACATTGAGATAAAAGACATGGTTACAGGGAGAGTTGGATCATCAAACTGGGAGCTCTTGCTGATGTTAACTTTCAAGCTTTAAAAGAATGTGACAGGCTCTTAGAGCAGTGGTCGGTTCATCGGTGGACTCTGCATGCCTTTTGTGAAGTTCAGCCACCTCTGTGCAGTGTCTTTCACTGGCAGACAAGCAAATGAAAAAGAATGGCTCTGCTGATTTTGGTTTTCTGTGTAAAGTGTAAAAACTAAAAATGCATGCTTTATCCATAGTCTCCAAAGGAATACACATTTGTTTCAGATGTGAGACCAACCTCTACTTCCATGCTTTATCCATTGTGACCATGGCTTTTGGCACAGAAACCCCGTAGGAACTAGCTTTCAGGGAGTCTTATGAATAACTTCTGCAGATCCTGTGTTCTCTGTGAGTATGAAATAGATTTCACTACTTCTTTCATTATGCTTTAAGATGTGCATTGACTCTCAGTGAATTGCTCTTATGTCTGAAATAATATGCAGATGTCTTATTAAAATGAATAGTACACACCCCTGCCAGTCTATTCATTCCAGGACAGATTTTTCATTATGCCTTTTCAGATATGGGAGTGACTGTACATAGTGAGCAAGCTACAGGCTTGTGTGTTCCTCCCATTACAATGTTGGGCACTAAATGATGTGTGTGTGTGTAGACTAGTACATTATAAGAGAAGGTCTGATCTTATTTTCTTACAGATGTAGTCCTTTTGGGCTTTATGCATCTATGTAGTATATATACCGATGAAATTCCTATGACAGCAGTTCCCAGACAAAACAATCACAGGATTAGGAGAACAAGCAAAACTCCTTCAGTTCTCTCCATGCTACCACTGGAGAACCCAGGAAACTAAGAAAGTCCACAGCAGGGCAGGGGGGAGGGTTATGGTATTAAGTGATACCAAAGATCACTCAATGAACAACAGTTACAGCTAAGTGCGACTCTGTTTTTGTCATCATGGCTTCTGTACACTCCCACATTGAGAGAATAGCAAGCAAAGTGAATGAAGGAGGTGGGTGTGAATCCTTCCTGTACCATAATGACCTTTAGATTCAATTTTCATGGCCAGTTGCATGTTTATTTGGTCTTCTCCATATTTTCCAAACCTAAGTCTAGCTGAGCTGGCAAAAACCAAAGGAGGTGTTATTAAGCCCCTGTTATTGCAGTGTGAAATTTAGTCTGATTGCAGTAAAAGAAAATCAGAAAATGAACTTCCTCCTAAACATTTAAACACAAAGTTGAAACCATTGAGTCTTCAGGGAAGGGTGGTGTATAAATGTAAAAATAAATAAATAAAACCCATGGGGATTGAAAGCAGTTTGAAGCCATGACACAACGAGTAGTTTAAAGTGAAGTATTACTTCCTATCTGCAGTTTTAGCACTGCCAGCTGTGCCCCCCCTTAGAATCAGCATTTCCTCTTCAAAAAGGGCTGGGGTCTATAGTTACGTGTATTTGCATGGGGCATGTATCTAGGTATCTAGGCACCTGGATTGTCAAAGATATTTAATGATGAAGCCTCCTTTAAAATAAAGAATAGTTTTGAAGGATATCTTATTGGAGGAATCTTAATAAAATACTGAAGCATTGATAATGAAATCTGGTCATGGATATGAGTTGTCCAACTTGAAATTAAAAGCAGTCTAGGAACAGTTTTTCTGCAAGGAGAACACTTTCCTTAGTTATGGCTGTTCTTTCTATAATCTGTTAATTTTATGTTCTCATGTGTCCTTCCTTCTTGATTTCATCAGCCATTTTTATGCTGCTGGGTAACAAATCACACTCTTAAAGATTGTGAAAATTGTATCCAAATTGCATTTTACCATATTTTCTTTAATTCTCGAACTTTGAAAACCTTAATAAAAATACAGTTTTGCTCATGTTCCTGTTGAAATTAAAAAAACAATAATTTTATAGATGTTTCTGTGTCAGGCTAATTTCTCAGGCATATGCTGCAGTTGCTATTACCACTGTTTCCTTTGAAATGTGGGGTGTTCTGACTATTAACACAGAGCACCTGCAGTTGTGTGATGAAAACAATGAAAGAGTTTAAGGACATTTTCACAAACACTGAATAACATGTTCAATCTACTTTGCAACTTCATTTTACTATGTGAAATGACAAAATCCACCCACAAACGGTTGCTGAAGGGGATTGAAACTGCATTATTTATCATGTGTGGAAGTACTCACAGTGTCCTTTAAAAGGGCAAAGGGTGACTTGGATGAGAAGGAATATGTGACTAGGATTGTCTTACAACAGTTCCTTTTCTGGATCTGTCAAGTGCTATTTGATGTGCTGTCCAATGCGTTATCCTGTCATTGAACAGTTTTCTTGTACTCATTCAATGCAGTACAGTTGTCAGAATTATGGACTAGATTTATGTTTCTGATAGAATTGTGTCAAGATTAGATGGAAATAAAACTGGTTCCCAGATCTCCAAAATAGAACAATGTCATAAGAATCCCTGTTTTGCAGGGATGAAAACAGTAGTGTTACAACAACATTGCAATTCAAGACATGCCTTTCCCCCCAGGATTGAGTTGGATATTCCAGCTATCTGTGGCTTTACAATGTTAATGCCTAATGTTATTGTTGTGATAATCATAGTTTTTTTTTTTACAATGTTGGATTATTTATAGTGAAAAATATTAGGTAATGGTGTTCCTCTGACTAGCATTAGGTGTGTGCTAAAGACCTCTCTTCTTTCTGGCCATCAGCTTGTTATTGGCACAGCAGCAGAGATCCAAAGAAATGCAGCTGGTCCAGGTAATACAAAAACAATCCTGAATGAACAATATCCTATCTCCCAGATACCTGGGAGAGAAACTGTTGTAAAAGCCAAGTTCATGTAGAAAAGCCTTTCTCAATTTTTTAATTAGAGGCTCCTTGAATGCCTTTGGAGGGAGTATTTGATGGCTTCAGGTGGCTCACTCTGACTGAAGTGGAAAGCTTCAGGAAGGCCAAATACTTGCCCATTAGATCACTGCCCCTCATATTTTATCAAAATGAGTGATGAGAGGATAGGAGACCCTCTCCCTCTCCATGGGAGAATTCCCATAGGGGCTCAAAGAGGCAGTGGTCCACCCACTGCTGAAAACACAACAGCACTGGATCCACGGGATCCAGTCACTACCCCATTTTGTACCTAGCATTTCTGAGGAAGGTGATTGAAAGGGCTGCCATGAACCAATTACTAGCATATCTAGATGAAGCTTCAGTCTTGAATCCATTCCAGTCTGGCTTCCAGACTGACCATTGGGTGGAAATGGCATTGGTCAGCTGGATGGATGACCTCTGGAGACAGCTTGACTAGGGTGGGTTGGTGCTGCTTGTGTTACTGGATCTCATGGCAGTGCTCAACAGAATTGATCATGAATTGCTGGCTCACTGTCTCGCCAGTGATGGAATATGGGGGACAGCCCTTCAATAGCTGATCTCCTTCCTCCAATGTCACAGACAGAGGGTCACTGCTGGGGAGATGTAGCCCATTGATACCACCTCCATTGTGGGTTGCCACAAGGTGCAATTCTCTCCCCGAACATGTTTGACATTTTTCTACTTCCTTATAGACAGCTACCCAAATACACACCCAGACAGTCTTGCCAGACATCTGGAAGCAGAGAGAAATGGATCAAGAAGAGTCTTACTTGATTGGGAATGGCAGGAAACTCCAGATTTTAGATAGCGAGGGCCATTCCGCACCGGGATCCATGTTGCAAATTGGTTGCGGAACGAAAAATCGCCATTTTAAATAGTGGAATTTGTCGTTATGCATACCTCCTTTGTAGTGGAATCCAGTTGCGTTTCTATCATTTCCCACAGGTCTCCAGTCTCAGCAAAAATCGCCAGGAAGCAATATTGCCGTGCTGTGTCCCGCCCCTGGCCGTCAAGCAGCCAATGGGCGGCCATTATCATGCTCCCAAACAGCCCCTTTCACTTTAAGGAAGGTTTAAAAACACACACACACACACACACACACGTTGCAACGAATCTGCGTTGATTCGTTGCAATGGAGAGACCCATCCAGCTAGTAGGTGGTGTTTGAGCTGCTGTTTCATCGTTGCCACGCTCCCCCCGAATGAACCCCCCCCTCACGGGCGCGATTTTCGGCCGAAAATAGTGTGAAAAATAAAGGGAAAATAAACCAGCAAATGGGCCTCTGTGTTGCTTGTGCTTGGTGACTTTAAACAGAGGGACTGCAGCCGGGGAAGCCTCGCTGGGTAAACGAAGGCTTGCCGGTGTGTTGATCTCCGCTCGCTCGGAGAAAAAAATTGGCGATCGCTTCGCCGGAAGATCAGAGGAGAGAGCCAGGGGGAAGGACTTTGCAGAAACCGCAACAATGGTAATGCACAGAACTTTTCCGCTAGTGTTGCAGATTGGTTGCAGTAGTGTAGCGCTTTCCGGAGGGTGAATCCACTTTTTGGGATTTCCCTGAAAGCGCTACAACGAAGCGCTTTTTGCGGTTCGGTTTCAGGAGTGTTGCAGATTATCAACGATGTTGTGCATAATGGCAAAACTGTAGCGATTTCAATTTGTAACCATTGTGCTATTTTGGACGAGTGCGGAATGGCCCCGAATGTTCAGTTTTCACCCAGAAGCTGTTTTAAAGGTAAAGGTAAAGGTATCCCCTATGCAAGCACCGAGTCATGTCTGACCCTTGGGGTGACACCCTCCAGCGTTTTCTTGGCAGACTCAATACAGGGTGGTTTGCCAGTGCCTTCCCCAGTCATTACTGTTTACCCCCCAGCAAGCTGGGTACTCATTTTACCAACCTCGGAAGGATGGAAGGCTGAGTCAACCTTGAGCTGGCTGCTGGGATTGAACTCCCAGCCTCATGGCAAAGCTTTCAGATGGCTGCCTTACCACTCTGTGCCACAAGAGGCTCTTAGAAGCTGTTTTACTACTATTTTAATTGTTGCTATTATTTTAATTGTTATTTTAACCGTTTTAATCAAATTTAATTCTAATCTATATTCAGCCCCTACTGGTGCCGGGCCCCGAGGACTGTGGAATTTCCTGCATTCCGATAACGCGGGCCTTCCATGGCCCTGGGCTGGGCCGGGCCGGGCCCGCGCTGATGGCGGGGACGTATATAATCGGGGATTTTCCTTGCTGCCCTGCTGCCGCCAGTGCGGGTGTTCTGGCCCGTTCATAACGGGTCCCTGTTGAGACTGCATTTAAAGATGAAGTCTGCCACCCGCTTCCATCCAATTTTCCAATTTTCTTCTTTGTGTTTGATTCAAGTTTTATTTAAGTGTTCTGCATACAGAATGATACAGAATCCTTATTAATGAGCTCAAACAGCTAATCAGTCATACAAGCACAAGGCCTTGAAGGTCAAAACCAAAACCTTGAACCTGATCTGGGCTGCTACTGGCGACCAATGCAGCTGCCTCAGCACCGGTTGGATATGCGCCCTCCAAGATGTGCCTGTGAGGACTCCTATCAGCTGCATTTTGTACCAGTGGCAGTTTCTGCGTCAGAGGCAAGGGTAGGCCAGCATAGAGTGAGTTACAGAAGTCAATTCAAGAGGTGACCATTGCATGGATCACCATGACCAGGTGCTCTGGGGACAGGTAGGTTCTCGTAGCCTAAGCCTGGTGTAGCATGTAAAATGTCTGGGGGGCTACACTCGTGATCTGCACCTACACAGAAAGGGAGGCGATGTGAAGTTGTATCCCAGCCAAGTTCAGTAAATGTGCTTTCTTGCCTTCCCCTTTCCTCAATAAGACCTCCATCTAGGAAGAGTTGCGTTTCAGATGACTCTGCTCAAGCCACCCAGTTACAGCTTCCAAACATCTGGCCAATGGTTTGGGGGGAGAGTCCAGGCAGCTTTCCATCAGGAGGTAGAGCTGAATGTCCATCAGGAGCTAGAGCTGAATGTTATCTGCATATTGATGACAACCCAGCCCAAAACTCTGCACCAGCTAAGCCAGAGGGCACAAAAAGCTGTTAAAAAGTGTAGAGAAAAGCATCCCCACAGAGACTCCCTTGTGGAGTCAGAAGGAGCAAGACAGCTCCTCACCCTCTGCAACCCTCTGCATCTGGTTCTGCAGGAATGAGAGCAGCCACTGAAGCAGCCAGGAATGAGAGCAGCTACTCCCATTTCACCGTCCCAGCAAGGTGGTGGGCCAAAAGCTTGTGGTCGATGACGTCAAATCTGGCTGACAGTTCTAACATCATAAGAATGGCTGTACTGCCTCTATCAAGCTGGCATCAAAGATCATCCATCAGGGCAACCAACACCATCTCCACCCTGTGACCAGGACAGAAGCCCAACTTGTATGGGTCAAGTGCTGAAGTTTCCTCCAAGAATGCTAGGAGCTAGTCCGCGGTGGCCCTTTCAACCACCTTACCCAGAAACACAAGATATGAGACTGGGTGGTAGCTGTCTGGGTCCTGTGGATCCAGCAATGGTTTCTCAAGTAGAGGGCAAACCACTGCTTCCTTCAACAACATCATGCCTCTTAATTATGGATGTCCACATGATGCTGTTTACTAATTTGCTACTAATTTACTCTCCTTATATCTCTACTCTTATGATCCCTGTTCCATTGTCTGAGGAAGCCTCTGCAGGTGAGCTGAAATCTGCTTGGCGCCCTACTGAAGTGGACGTGGCGACCTTAGTCGGGTCTTCAGAGCATAGTGGTCCGACCACGGTACAGCCATGTTTGTGACTGGATCCATGTTCAACCCTGTGCTGAAAATGAAAGCCATGGTATGCCCTGCATGGTGGGTAGGGCCAACAACAAATTGCAAGAGCCCTAGTGTCACCATGGCTGACATCAGATCCAGCCCATTGCTGGAGGATGGCAGCTCCGCGTGGACATTAAGGTCCTTCAGAATTAAGGTCCTACAACAATATAGGCTAGATATAAGGGGGAAAAAATCACAGAGTAGTTCATCAGTGGAATAGGCTGCCTAAGGAGGTGGTGAGCTCCCCCTCACTGGCAGTCTTCCAGCAAAGTTTGGATGCACACTTTTCTTGGATGCTTTAGGATGCTTTGGGCTGATCCTGCGTTGAGCAGGGGGTTGGACTAGATAGCCTGTATGGCCCCTTCCAACTCTATGATTCTATGAATTAATAATCTAGGGAACTATAATGTCCAGGTGGCAGCTGCCTCTAGCAAGGTGGGCAGTGCATCTTGAGGTGCATTTGGTGCACACTACACCAGCCAGAATGGTCATGCTCTCAGTTGTGCCATACCCGAGTCCAACATATTCAATTCCTGGGAGGGATTGTCAGCTAAGGGAGAGCCCTGAAAGGAATCTTATAATGGATCAGGATTTCCACTCACTGTCCCCACCCCACGGTCCACGACTGATGATGGATGGAGAACCCGGTTAATAGCTATCCCAGTAGCTATCAGAAATATCTTCATAGCTATCAGAAAATGGTAAGGTAAGGTACCAAAATTTATCCTTTTTGGAGTTTAAAAAAGAATCAGCTGTTTGAATTACTACAATCCATCCTGCTATGCAATGTGCAACAACAGTTGTTAGAATGTATTTAGGGGATTCTTCTCTAATATGGTTACTCCTTGGAATTGTAAAGGTGTTATGAACAATTTGGGAATGACAGTTTGTGATGGGAGCATTCATTTTATGCTGTTTTTCTGACAAATGTATGCCAAACCTGCTGTTAAAAGAATGAATGAAAATACATTTCTTTAAAAAGTATACTTCTGATTTCCCAATATTGGGCAAGCAGCAAGAGAGGGCTATTATTTTCTGTCCTGGCCGTGATCACCAGGGCAGAGTCTGCACTTACTTTGTTTATTCCATTGTCAATCCTGTTGAATTCAGATCACTTTGAACTTGAGTCTTCCTCTCCCCCCCCCTCCCCATTGAAACAGGAAAGTCTTCTGCACGTAGTTAGGGAGGCTCAGAAGAGGGGGGGAGGCAAATGGAGACTCTTTCTTTCTTTTCTTGAAGGGGGGGAGAGGATCAAAGAAGTCAGAGGAGGGAGGAAAAAATCCTTTCTTTTCTTGAAGGGGGGGGGGACGAAGAAGGCACAAAAAAAAAATCTAAGGCCAACAGAAGTTGAGAGAAATTAGGGGCTTCTCCTTTAAGGCAGGCTTGTCACATGACCACCTGTAGCCAATCACGGGTCCTCTAATATGCAGGATAGCCAAGATTCAAAACAATGTGATTTTATAATATATTCAGGCTTAAAACCACTCTAAGATATTGCACAATAAAGGTAGGCTCACTCCGGATCAATCCTTCTTGCTGCAGAAGGAAAATTTAAATCGTCCAAAATCCAAACGGAAATCACATTCCGTGTAGAGGGCAGGGACTGAATTGATCTGGGGTTGGAATAAAAGCTCCATGCAGTTTACACCCAGGAAACACCTGTCTGCATTCTTAAATACAGAGAAGAAGAATTGATATTTCCAATGTTGGCAGTATGTATTTTCATGGAACACGTCTGGAGTATTTGGGTTAAGTATCAGGGCTCTCTCAGCCTCACCCACCCCACAGGGTGTCTGTTGTGGGGAGAGGAATGTGAAGGCGACTGTAAGCCGCTTTGAGCCTCCTTCGGGTAGGGAAAAGCGGCATATAAGAATCAACTCTTCTTCTTTTTCTAATATGCATTTTTGGGAGGGGGATGGTAAGAATAAATAACTATATGGTGAATGATGGAAAGAGACAGTATCCTCATAGGAACTGATCAAAATTTTAAATCCATGTTTGTGACGATCCTGCTGAAGTGTCTACAGTTGCTTGAATTACTCCTGGGTACAATTTGTTCCTGCTCTTAAATAACTGAGTTAGCTATGAGCTTTGTTTTGTTCATTAGGAAAGGAGAATGTGTCATGCAGGCATCTACACTAGAGAATAGAAAAAGAATCCTTATCAGATGAAATGAACTTTAACTAAAAGACTGAAAACCTGTACTTGAGAACCTAGGGGGAAATCTAAAAGTTACTCCCGTAAGGATTTTGTGAAGTTTGTTTTGTGTGTGCCATATTGTATGATGATATGTATGTAACAACTTTTTTTGTATTTTGGGACATAGCACAGACATTTGCTTTCTCATTAGCCCTTCTATCTGGATTGTAATCAATTATTTACTCCGTTATTAGAGAAACCCGATAACATCATTGTCACATGTCTGCATTCCAGCATTTTCCCTATTGTCCATCTGTGTGTATGTGTGTGTGTGTGCATGTGTGTGTTGTGGTGATCTTTGTAACTTGCAATGCAGTTTCAGTGCTAGCTTGTGCCATATATAGTGGCAAAGCACTATTGAGGTATCCGGTAGAAGGACTGGCCAAGTAGTGGTTGGTAGCTTAGCTGGAGATGTCCTATCATGGCGTTGCTTGTAGATTTCCCTCAACAGCATCACATCCACCCTGTTTCTACAGCGGTAAGCAGGAAGGATTCTCACGGAAGAATCAGTTATAGTAGAGTATATGGTTAATGTCACTATTTAAATAACATTGCAGTTAATAATCAATAGCATCAAGCAGGCAAAAACAAACTGAAACAGATGCAAAGAATATTTAGAGAATTACAAATACCTAGCAGGTCTAGAGTTGAACAGAAAGCATACAAATTATAATTGCAAGAAAATATATTAAAATAAGACATTTTCAGCATCACTCCAGGCAATACAACCTCTCTTTTTGTCTCTTCCCAGGAGGCTTTTGTAAGGAGCACAAAAGGTTGAGAAACAATCTTTATAGCTTTCATATGGAGGCCATCTTCAGTCCCTGATACATCCACGGACAAGATACATTTCCTGTACTTGTTCACAAGAACATTTCCTGCATTTGTGCCACATGTAGACTATGGAATGCAACTATGAACTAACAGGCACCACTTTGAACTTAACACAATCCTCCCTTCATTCTTTTGTTTGTTTTTAAAGGCCTTGTCAAAAATCATTTCTTTGTACAGGTTGTTGATGCTACTACCCACACCCAATTGCCTCATTTTTCTTCAGGTCTTGTGTTACTGTCCAGATCTCCCCTAGTTCATTATTATTCCCCAACTTCCTTCGCCCAGCCTGCAGTCTCTTAACCGTTACTGTCTCCATTATAGTCCAGCTCTGGTCTAGCGGTTTTTACATATGTCCACTTTGATTCTGCTGTTGCACAGTCTTGCACAGTCTGCTGGTAACAGAATTACAGCTATGCTGTGCCACCTCACAATTGTGCCATGCCTGGCTACACAGCAACAGCAAAAGTGGGTGGCATATTACACACCTGGGATGGCAACTTTAAAATAAAATCCTAATATATTTACACAGTGGGACTTCCTTACTAGAAAGTACGCTTAAAATTGAAGCCTTTTCTGTGCTGCAAGGTTAACATCTGTCTTTAATGCCTGTAATTTTGCTGTTGCATATTGAAGAGAACGTTAGCTAAAATGTAGCTATCTTTAAACCGTCTCGCAGCACGGGGCGCTGCGGACTAAATAACTGAGTAAGGGCTGTCGAGGAGGAGTTAGGGTGGGCTCTGTCCGGGATAAAAACTCGGAGGAGCGAATCAGGAGCCGCAAAGCGGCTCCTGATTTGCCCCCCATGAGTGGCACTCAAGGGCCAAGTGGCCAATTGGGAGGCACGCAAAGCGCTCCTCCCTATTGGCCACTTGGCCCGTCTCACGAACGCCATGCCGAGAACTCTCCAGTCCTCCCGAGCTGCCATCCTCGCCAGATGGCTGCCAGGGAGGAGGCTCGCCCCATGCCGCTGGCCTCGGGGAACAGCTTTTTCCCTCCGCCCAGTGACTGCCCTTCCCCAACTGCCCACTTTCCCCGTTGCCGCCCTTCGCCAACGCAGCCGACACCACCCACCAACCTCCCTGCGCTCTCAAACACCTTCGCCCCGGCCACCCACCGCGCTCGCCGCTTCCGCCGTCCCCGGCCCTCTCCCAGACCTTCAGGGGACCTTTCACACTGACCGGCCTCTCCGCCTACTTTGCTGCCGCCGCGCCCAACTAGCACGCGGCAACATGGCCACCCAGACCACGAGGCCACCACCCAGGCGCTCCAAAACATCACCGCCTGGCCTCTACATTGCCGCGCACGGCTGACCTACCCTGCCGCGCCGCTCCGGTGCCAGCGCAGCACGAGGACCTCGCAGCAAGCCCGGGACAAAATGGCTGCCCAATCCACTGGTGACCTCCTTCAAGCCGCCGCTACCCCGCAGCTCCGAGCCGCTCCCATGCCAGTGCAGCACGCAGCCCTCGCTTCCAGCCCGGGACACAATGGCTGACCGATCCACTCCTCACCTCCTTCTGGCCGCTGCTACCGTGCCACTCCGGCCCCAGCACAGCACGTGGTCCTCGCAGCCAGCCCGTGACAAAATGGCCGCCCGATCCACTGCTCTCCTCCTTCAAGCTGCCGCTGCCCACGAAGATGTCTGAGGAGCCTGCCCACATTGAATTCGTCCCCACTAGGCCTCCCCAGAACCGCTGCCCCAACAGCCCGGTCCGTGCCCGTCTTCTGCCTGCCTCCCCGCCCACACAGAACCCTTTCTGAGTCGCCCGGGGGGAGCGACAGCTCTTCTAGCGCCCATTTTACTGTGATATAAAATGGGCTTTGATTCTAGTTTAACAATGAAGGACTGAAGAATTTGCCAAAATGCTTCCACTTGTTAACCAGATGAGTTCCTTCCAATAGGCACCTGGGTCAAAGGCAGGTGAGGGAAGTGTCCTAAAGGATGAAGGGCTGTTCGATGCATAGGACAAAAACAGTGAAGAAGTAGTTGTGACCCCATTCTGGAGTGTGCATCTGTACAACTAGCATGTGTGTGTTAGAATGCAGCCACATTTTCAAAACAGACTACTGACATTTACTCACTCCCACTCTGCTTTCCACTTCCCAGAAATTCAAATGCTAAAAGGGGAAGGCAGACTCTGCCTATACAGATGGCCTGGCCAGATGACCAGCCTGGCATGGCTAGGAGTTTGTTTGCATCAACACAGATTGAACCCATATCTATGTATGGACATTGCACATAAAAGAAGTGCAAAACCATACACCCCACTTGTTTTTACATGGATAGGTACTGAACCCACCTTGAATCACTTGGAAAAAGATGTTCTTAAAAAGTGTATTTAAAATAAGTAATAAGTGTTCAGGGACATCCATAGAAGTGAGCCAAGAGTGTTCTGTCATAAGTTCTTCAGGGGAAAGCATGCTTTCCCGATATACACATTGCCTTGAGTTCCTCAGAGAGCTTGATTAATTTTTTGTCATACAAAGCTGGTGCCTGATTGTTGCTTGGGATTTGGGTAGCTGTCACTTTTGCCCACTGGGCAAAGCAGTCCTGCCAGTTCATGATTCTTTATTGCTCAGTTATGTGTCCTATTTTCATGACCTTGGAAACATCTAGGCCATCTTACACATGCTAAGTCACTCAGTTCTCACTTATACCCAGAATTAAACTTTGTCGGCCTTAAAGGTGACACTGGACTTAAACTTATTTCTCACAACTGTTCTGAACTCTATTATTATCTCTGTGCTAATTTGCTGTCATTCACAGAACTTACCAACAGCTTTAATCCAATCTCAGCTATATTCACTGCTCGGTTACTTATACCTCTTGACTCTGGCTAGCCCTTCCTGGCAGCTAGCCCCCATGCCTATATTTGAGGCTTGAGGAAAACTGTTTCAAGTGTGCATGCCCACAAAATCTTACACCTAGAATTAAATGTGTTACTGGACTCCCAACTTAGTTCTAATTCCTCAGACCAACACCTAAATCAATATACACCTAATGCTTTTTATCTCCCATATGCTCACATTTTATTTCCAAAGCCACTTATAGAGGTTTTGTGGCCAGGATGTCTTTCAGCATTGACCTCTCCACTGTTGATGAACTATGTTTTACCACCTGGATGATTTTCTTAGACTGACTATACACGGCGGCGACCATGCTAGGCTGCCGCCAATTCCTATCGGCAGGGCATGGAACACACAGGGGATGAAATCCCCCAGTACACACGGTCTGCCCTGGAGTTGGACACACATACATAACACTCTGGGATGGGAGGGGTCCACTGCGCCTCAAAGGCCTGGCTCTTCCCTTGTGGGCCTCTGATGGCCACTGCAGCAAGACAGGGAATGCGGAAGAATCTGCATCCCCTTGCTGTGGGCCATCAGAGGCCCTAACGCAGGCCAAGGCCAGGAGGGGGCCTGGACAGTGCCAGTGTCATATGTAAGTGGGGATTAATTTTGTTTGCATGCAGGCACCAGCCTGTCTTTCCTGGCCTGTGAGTAATCGTTCTTAGTGTGCTTACAAGGAGGAGCAGGAGGCATGACACAGTTTTGCTCTCTGTGTGCATTATGCGCACACAGGACAGCTTGAGTCTACAGGGGCTTGCGGCCCAGTCTGTGGGGCTTCTTCTTCTCAAGGGTTGCAAGCAAAAGGCTAAATACCTCTGCCCTACATTGTGATTCTTTCTGGACAAGACAAAGGCCATATGGAGCTGTCCAGGAAGTCATCATGGAACAGAATAATTTGTTGGAGCAGTTGAGTTTATCTCCTACTGAATTCCTTAAGCACATTGAAATTGTGGTTGTAAGATAGGGAAGTCATCTTGTCTTATATGGCAAATAGTCATCTGTCCATTATATTGAAACTGCAGTTAGCTCAGTTATCAGCTAACATTTCAGCGAATAATGGGGGCTTGTACTGATCTCCTAAGATGACTGAAGCTAAATGGTGAGCTTTTTAGATAGTCTTATCTTTGCCTTTCCTTGGTGGAAAGAACACTTTGAGCATGATAAATTGTTTGTTTGAATTATAAACCAACTCTAGAAGGTCTTCTTCCTTAATGGGGCAAAGCTTCACATCCCTAAACCTGGTGTTTTTATTCTCATTTTCAGTAACCAAATGGCATCCTAAAAAGTATGCAGCTATACATTTGAAAGTTCTTCTTCAGCTTCAGCTGTGTCTTCAGCAGCCACACATCCTACCTTGCTTGATAGTAGATAGATTTTAATGGGGGTAGATGTTTATAGTTTTATAATCGCTTTATATTTTAAATATTATTTATTGTATCTTTGTATTTTTAACTGGGGGGGAGCATGATATACATTTGATAAACAAATATTTGCTGTGATGTCCATTGTGCATAGTCATTTGTTTGACTATTCACAGTGCACATCACAGCAAATAAAATAACACAGAAGCAATAAACCTTTCAAGCTAAGAAAACACTTTTTTGCACCTAAAACATGGGCAGTAGAAAATTGTACAAATTTCTCATGCATATCATAAAAAACAATAAATCCATAAATGAATGAAGAAGAAGAAGAAGAAGAAGAAGAAGAGTTGGTTCTTATATGCCGCTTTTCCCTACCCGAAGGAGGCTCAAAGCGGCTTACAGTCGCCTTCCCATTCCTCTCCCCACAACAGACACCCTGTGGGGTGGGTGAGGCTGAGAGAGCACTGATATCACTGCCCGGTCAGAACAGTTTTATCAGTGCCGTGGCGAGCCCAAGGTCACCCAGCTGATTGCATGTGGGGGAGCGCAGAATCGAACCTGGCATGCCAGATTACAAGTCCGCACTCCTAACCACTACACCAAACTGAATAAATGAGGACAGTAAAAAAGCCTGTAGACCAACTGCAGAAGATTCCATGACAATAAGATATGCAGTCATTTCTAACTTACCTAATAGAAAGTATCACCTCACAGGGTGTCTGTTGAGGGGAGAGGAAAGGGAAGGTGATTGTAAGCTGCTTTGAGACTCCTTATTGTAGAGGATAGCAACATATAAGAACCAACTAGCGCTCTCTAGGGCTGGCTGAGCTTCTCCTGCAGAGTAAACCAGTGCAAAGTTGATCAGGTGTGGAGAAATCTGGTCCCTGTGGCACAGCTGATCCTGGGCAGACATCTCTTGCACCCAGTTTAAACCAGACTGTAAGAGAAGCTGAGCTGGCGGGAATAGTCTGTTCCCCACTGACATAGCAATCTGCTCCCACCTCTCTACTGTGTTTGGATTTTTTTGTTTGGGCTACCAGTTGTGGGCTATCTGAAGTGGGGGAACATCCAGTGGATGGCAACTTGAGGACCATAGTTGGTGCACAGGGTCATAGGGGAATAAGACAGTCCTTTGTACTGTCAAGCAATCCAGGAAGGCTCCCTACTAGCAGATACTACATTTGACAGCTTGCATTATATTTGGGGATCAGAGATATAAAAAGGTGAGAAAATTTTAATGTAGCAGTTTGGATGAGGAAGAGATTGACCCTTACTTCCCCATATTCTAGAATAAAATGACATTGTAGTGGTCCATGTAGTGGAGATTGTAGTGGTCGTATCCCAGGCCTGGATGAGGAAGAGATTGACCCTTACTTCCCAATATTCTAGAATAAAATGTCATTGCAGTGATCATATCCCAGGCTGCTTCTGCGGAAGACGTTGTGAGGAAAAGGTATTGAATGGTTCCCTTTCCCGATCCTGCTGGAACTACAGCTCAGTAGTGCTATAAGATGAATGGTTTCACATGTTATACTGTCTGCATCTCTAGAACGGGTGCCGATCAGTCTGAGAAATGTTGTGTGGAAAACAAATGTAGTTAGGATGCCTTCATGAAAACCTGGTGGTTCTCCCAGGAGCATTTAAATAGGAGATGAGGGAAAGAGCAATCTGTGCCTTAGAGAAAGAAAAAGGCTTGTTTTGAATTGCCTGTCTTCTGGATATCACTGTTCCATTTAAAAACACCTGAAAGCCTATCTCTGAGCATTCAGGACACATCTCATTTGCTTCCTTGAAAAAGAGAATGAGAACCCTATTTCCAGTAGCATCATTGGAATGATTACTTGCATTATATTGCCTGAAACACAGTCTGGTACTATTTGACTTGATACATTCTCATAGGCACTTTGAACCACTAGTGGCTGGTATATGTATCATACCATTACTTTTTGCTGTAAATGTGAGGGGTTTTATTGCTGATGTGTTTCAGAACTGCTTTTGTAGTCTTCCATACAAGTGTAACAATTTTGTATGGTTCTATTACATTTGACAGACAAAAAGCACCAGCTTTAAAACACATCAAAATACTGTTTGCTGCTGTATGTACTATAGACATACTGTATAGCAACCACATATATGGCTTCAAAAGAAAAAGAAGAACTGAAGTTGTGATCTTCATCGAAATGCCAGGCATTCCTTCTACTTTGTCATTTCTAAACTGGTCTTGGCTGAATGGCTTTTTCCCGCTCAGGGTTGCCAAAATGTCCTTCATTATTAAGGGCATTTCCACACATCTAAAAAAAATAGTGTTATGCCAGCGTAATGGCATAGCACTAAAAATAATCACGCCTCCAGCCATTCCTCAACTTCTCCCTGTCTTGCTTTCGTCTGCTGCCTTTTTGCGCTTCTTACACTCCACATGCCTGCTTGACTGTCTTCTGCCTGTCAATCAAGCTAGACAAACAATCACCTTTCTCAATGTTTTAAAGGTCCTGCGATGCCCGCTAATTTTTTAAAAATTCAAACCTTCTCCATAGAAACACCTATGCATCTAATCATAGATGTATAGTGCTTTTGGAATGCCATCCATTATGGAATCATGAGTATTGAAACTTAAGAAAAATAATCTCATTCCTGATTTTTTTGGGGGGGGGGACTTTAGAGAGGCATTCTTTATGTGACAAGTTTGGGGGAAATTTATTTTTGGCTTTGCCTGCACGCTTATATGCCTATTTGTTGCTACTGGCAGTTCACTTAAAAAAAATCAAATTCCCTTCCCCAGGAAAAGGGAGAGGGGGGCGGGTGCAAGGTTGGGACATTGGAGGCAGAGATAGCACTTCTTTGCCTCCATACATTTCTTTGGTTGGTGGCCTGCTGGTTGCTCTCCGGTAGCTCGCACTGCATAGGTCGGGGAATCCACTTTATGTGATTCCCCAACTACCACTTTAAAATGGAGGATGTAGCAAGAAGTTTGCTGCTTGGATGCTGGATGTTAGCTACGTCATGCGGAGCATGCGGAATATAATGATTACCTAAGGTAAGCATTACACTATATTTTTCAGGTGCGGAATTGCCCTAAGTTTTAAAAGAATCATGAAAAAGAGTTCAGGTTTGAATCATATGAACTATTGTTCAAAGCTAAAGCTCAGCAATAAACTAAAATAGGTTGGTGTCCTTTCATAATTGTTGCTTTTGTCTGGCATATTCACAACAAGTATATGAAAATAATGTACAGGTCATATGAAAAACTTCTAGAAAGCTCATTTGCATATTTGTTTTAAGACCAAGAAAAATACCTCCAAGTTAATGGGCACCATTTTAGCTATATATCTTATATATTCCACTGAACAAGTCAGATTTAATTGAATTTAGTCACAGTTAATTTGGCAGTTGATGTAGCATACGCATGTGTTAGGATTGCCAACTCTGGGTTGGGAATTTACTGGATCCTGGGCAGGGTGGGATATGTGGAAGGGAGGGTCCTAGAGACTGTTCTTCAGCTAGCCACTCCAAGTGAACTGGTTTCTGTAGCCTGGAAATCAATTGTAATTATGTTAGAAAAGAAAAAAATGTTTTTTTTAGGAATGGGCAGGAAAATGTGGCTCAATTAGTGGTTTGTGGCATGTCCAGTTTGTGAACCACCAACCGTAATGAACTTTTAGCCTGCTCAGGTATTGCTTTATCAAGATATTTGGCTCAGTTCATGAGGTTTATGAGGCTTGCAGGGGGTCAGACTGGCATGGGATCTCCAGCTGGCTCTCTTCAATCTGCCTTCCACATTTAGTGAATGTGGAAAGCATCCTGCTTTTCTCTATTTTAAGGATTCTCAAATCAGTTTAAATCACATTCCCTTCCATCTTAAAACCAAATGAGGACACTAATTGCTAGATGTACATGACTGCACAAAACAAAACTCTTGAGTGCCTTAAATCATTAAAAAGCACAAGATGTGGAAGAAAATCACACCCACAATTTAGACATTTGCTGTCATCTTCTTCCATCTCTACAATAAGTTTTCAGGATCTGAAACAAAAATGTAGTAAAACAAATAGGCAAACTACATTATTGTTTTGTTATATTAAAATAACTGGTTGTGAAGAAGAGTTTTATTTTACACTCCACTTTTCACTACCTGAAGGAGTCTCAAAGTGGCTTACAGTTGCTTTACCTTGTGGTCAGCAACAAATATGCTTTGAGAGAGCTCTGACGGAACTGTTCCATGAAAACAGCTCTAACAGGACTGTGACTGGCCCAAAGATCACCAGCTGGATACATCTGGAGGAACAAGGAATCAAGCCTAGCTCTTCAGATTAGAAGCCTCCACTCTTACATCAAGCTGGTATGACACAATACAGACTGAGGCAGGGAGGTCACAATATAGACTGTAGTAGACTCTTAGTATTTTAATTTTACAGTAGCCAACCGGTTGCCCTGGGGGGCCCACCTAACAGGGGTTAGAGGTGAGGCCCTTCCTGCTGCTGCCTCCCAGCACTAGTATTCAGAAGTTTGCTGCTACTGAATATAGAGACTCCCTTCAATCACAATGTCTAAAAAGCGATTGATGGACCTCACCTCCATGACTCTGTCCAACTCCCTTATGTAGCTATTTATTGTGGCCATTGCTACCTTCGCCGGCATTGAATATCAAGGTTTAGATACTTGCTGAGTAAAGAAATATCTTCACTGGGTGTCCCAGTGTTCAAGTATTATGGGAGAGGAAGGAAAAGCTCCCTCTATCCACTTTCGCCAATGTATGCACACTTTTTATAGACCTAGTAGCATAATAGCCCATTGTAATTTAAAATACAATGGGCACTAGCCCTCTCTCCCTTAACCCCGGGCAGGCTGGCTATGGGTTGGAGAGGCCATGGCATGCCTTCTTGGGGTGGGGGGAGTGCTGGCAGGGACACACCTCCTCTCTCCCTCCTGTCCTGGGCAGGCCAGCTGATTCTACAGGAAAGGGAGCAGCAGGGTTCTGCAAAGAATGGTATTGGGACTGTTGCTATTTACTTTGTTCATAAATTATTAGGAATTGGATATGAGTAGTATAGTAGTGAAATTTGCAGATAGCACCTTTTAATTCAGGATGATGAAAATCAAGGTGGAATGTGAAAAGTTCAACATGGTTAAATATAAGATGATTAATACTGGTATATAATCCTTTTTTCCACAGTGGTTTTTCCACAGAATGCAGATGTGGCCTGAACTAGCTAGAACTGTGATTGAAAGGAATCTTGGGGTTGTAGTGGAAAGCCTGATGAAAATGTTAACCCAGCATGAAGCAGCAATAAAGAAGACAAATTCTACGCTAGCAATTATTAGGAAAAAGAATGAAAATAAAATTGTCCATCCTCTTATTCTTGCAGAGATTTAATTTTTAGGGATCTGGGTACAGGAGATGAAATTAGAGGAAGCTTAGCACATTAATTGGCACACTGACAGAAAGTTAAATCAGCATTCCTAAAAACGAAAGCAAGAATGGATTATTTGTGGTATGTACCAAAAATAACTATCCATATTAAACAGTCTGTTTGAACATATGGGAATTTAAAATAATGATCTAATTTAAATGTGTTTTTAATAACATTAAATCCAAAAACTAGGACTGTTAAAATGTACTATAATATTTAATGACACATCTGTGGGATAAAAGCCAAAAGTTTGCTTTCATTAGTTGTTTTAAAAAATTAGATTACTTTAGAACTCACGCCTGTGCAAATGCTCATGGTTTCAAATTCATGTGACCAATTTTCTCTTTCAAAATGTTTAGTTAAATATAATTACCCGTTTTCATGTTTTTCTACAAACGATTGACAAAATCAATCAATCAAAGATGAGGGAGAAGTAAACAGCCCGTGTGCTTGATTAACTCAAGTGTTGGAGGTGACAGAAGAAGGAAATCATTAATAGAAAACACTGATGTAACTAGATTGCTGTTGGTGCCAGTGTATGAAAAAATCAGTTAAAAATAAACATTTTTTTAAAGTCAGAGTTTACATAGAACAAAACTAAAACTAAAACTCCCTGTTGTTTTACATACTGAAACTGAAAAATAAACTGTGCATCTTGTGCAGATGAAACAATGAAATGCTTGTGTTTTGACCTCAAACAATCATCTTACAGTTTTGTTCCCTGCTTATGTTACTGAAGTCCCACCAATTTCTGATGGGAATTACATGTGTGCAGCTGGGCATAGGATTGTAGTCTTGGAGGTGTTGAATTGATTTCATTGAACAACCACTGAAGAGAAGTTTGTATCTTTGAGCCCCAGTAGAGTTAACTGTGCTGTTTATCTACCATGGGCGCTAAGAAATGTTAGATGTGTGGCTGAGTAAACATGCGTCTCTAAACAGCTGGCTTTGGCCCTAACTTGTGTCAAGCAATTGGCACGACTCCTGATTAGAAATTAATTAGATCGATGTCAGCACAGCACACTCAGTTTCTTTCTCATAGAAGAACATGCCAAATCCATTAAGAATAAACTACTTGATGCTGATTCCAGTCTTTCATGCTTTGTCAGTTCAGCTGCATATCTCGGCAGTGTTAATGAGATTCACTGTGTGAGGACTTTTATTGGCATAAGGGTATAGTGTTCTAGTTTATACAGAAATCTCATTCGTTTTGGCTGTGACACTTTCGTTCTCTCTAAAGGAGCAATCTCAAGCTAGCAATAGATCCTGTGGTATAAGGATGAATTAAATAATTGCATAGAAAATGACCTGTTCCAAATTAATGAGAAAGAAATGGTGATCACCTCTAGCATATTTTGTAGTTGCTTGATTGAAATTCAGTGGTGTTTTAAATGTTCCAATTCCTAGTTATGAAAGAGCTCTATAGGTAAAATCTTGATCTGTCTCCTCTATTGCAGAATGCAAAGTGCTCATTGTATTGTATTGTCCATTTTGATTCTCAAACTGTGGTTCTCAAAATTTGGATACTATAGAATATAGTAAAGAGGAATGTGTCTGAAGTACCAGGCAAGGATAGAATCTGGGGGACCGTTTCTCCCATTACATCCCATAATCATCAGCAGACCAAAATTTTCTCAGGGTCCCTGGCCCCAAAGAGATGAAACTGGCCTCAACCAGGGCCAGGTTATTTTTGTCCCTTGCCCTGGCCTTGTGGGATGCTCTGTCAATGAAGATCAGGACCCTGCAGAATCTTAATCAGTTCCACAGGGTCTGTAAGACAGAATTATTCCACCGGGCCTATGTTTGAGTCTGGGAATATAACATCCATATCGGACTGGCTGGCCTCCCAGGTAGAATTTCTGCTCTGACATTGAGCGGAGACATCGGAAGGAAAAATACTATCCAAAGAATAGAAATCCTCTCTGAGTTAATTGGCAAATGTACAGTTAACTCTAAAATATTTTAACTGTTTTAGAATATTTTAGTGTATTTATGATAGTCTATAAACTGATGTTACCCACCCTGAGCCTCACAGGAAGAGTGGGTTAGAAATATAAAAATTATTATTATCATAATCCTGAGTCTTCCAGAACTTTCAATTTTCACTCTTGTTCCTTCCACCAACAAAAAACAGATAGGAAGCAGTAGACCTTCATTGACTGTAAATTGTTTTGTAGGGATGCTGTATGCTGTTGTGAGAATAAAGCCCAAATATTCACAAAATATTCAGGAAACCTGGGCCTAGTCTGCACACAATAGATAATGCACTTTAGAAGTAGATTTTCCTGTTCTGCACAGGAAAATCCAGCTGCCAAAGCACATTGAAAGTGCATTATCCTATGTGTGCAGACTAGGCCCTGATGTTTTTCAGCTGCCAGGCATTTAAAGGGATAAAATGTTGTGTGCCCACATGCTTCTTTCATGGTTGCTCCTTAGAACACTGGTTCTCAATTGGGGTGTCAGGACTAGGGTTGTGCGATTCGGCAGCCGAAGTGACTGTTTCCGCCCGTAGCAGCCAGTGCTACTCTGCGCCTGCATGTGTGCATCGACTGGTGCACCAGTGCCTGCGCCTCCCCCCCCCCCCATGCAGCATGGCACTGATAGCTACGGGCAGGAACAGCCGCTTCAGCTGACAAATCACACAACCCTAATCAGGACCCCATGGGGGATTGAACAACCCTTTCACAGGGTTCACGGCAAGGCAAGCAGCTTGGCCGGGGAGGGCACCACCACTGTTGCCACTCCTCCTGAAGGCACCCGGAACTGTATTAAAGGGTCGTGGCATTAGGAATGTTGAGAACCACTGTTCTAGGTTGTCTGTTCCTAGCAATACAGCTTAATATCTCATTAGCCTTCTTAGCTGCCATATTGCACTGTTGGGTCATATTCAACTTATGGTTTACTAGAACTCCCCCATCTTATATTTATGCATTATATTATTATTACCCAAATGTAGTACTCTACACTTCTCCCTATTAAAATTCATTTTGTTGGCAACAACTGATTTTCCAATCTATCCTGATTGCCTTGATATCACAGATTATTGTATGGAAAGCAAAACTCTAATCTATTATGAAAGGGATTATAAATACAGTTGAAGAATAATAGCAGCCATTCTAGCATTAACACAGGTTGTGCAGTTTTAGTAATAATTTATTTTAATTCTAATTGTCACAGCACCGAAGGCACTGATTTGTTCCCTTTAACTGGTATCTCTTAGAATTTCTTTCATGACTCTTTCATTACAAGTGCTCTTAGAAATTCCTGAACAGAAATATGATAGTCATCTTTGGTCACAGCCTACATGAAGAAACCCACTGTTTAGCTTAATTATGTATTAAACTGCCTGCGAGACTAGAGGACAAAGAAGGGAATTAATAAGAACTTTCACAAAATTATATACCCCAACATAAATTCATGAGGTACTAATCAAATGTACAGAATGGAGGCAAGTAGACTAAGACAATAGAGATTATTCATTTTATCATCTCTCCTATATTTGCTTAGGGCAAAGTCTACTAAATCAGATCACCCAGAGTTTGCTATCTAGAAATTAAGCGTGTGTGTCATTTTCAGTACACACATATACAGATACAAAACAAAATGAGTCTTGAGACATTTCGGTAAAATTCACTTTAAGTGAACTCAAAATTGAGATGTTAACGCTATATGATTATTACTGGTATGTTTCTGATATTATTCAGACAGTCCAAATTTGGACTGGATTCCTGAATCACAGATTGTAAATGCATTCATAGCAAATACTTATTATTCTCTTAAGTTTCTTCTAACTCCAAAAGTGTGCACCTTATTCAGTATTTAATATCTGATCTATTTGCACTATGAAATTAAATCTCTTTTTAACTCTTGTGTTCTGAGGCTATTTGTTTTTCAGTCTGCAGGTCTTGACAGGTGAACATTTGCAAAATGCTGCTGAAGTGTTTTGGGATCCATAAGAATGAAAGGTGACAGGTGCTAAACATGTACACTGTGCACGATCGGTGGTAAATCTAGGTCAGAAGCTTAACAGGGGGCAGCAAAATTCATTTCTGCACAACACAGACAAGTCTTATTTGAAAGTGTTTTTTTTTTCCTCCACTGGAAATGGTGCCTGACTATTAAATGGATTCTTGCTGCTATTGCAATGTCAGGCCTCCTTTTTCTACCAGACTGTGCATATGGATTATATGGTTGGTTACGCTCACATAGATAATTCATTACATGTATGCTCTGCTTGGTAAGCAGCTGGGAATTGTGTGTAGAACTGATGAGAAGGGACAGAATATGGTCGTTGAGTAAATGGAAAGATGTGATTTTCTGTTTCCCTGGATTTCTAGACTTTCTCTTTTTCTCTCTGCGGGTTCATTTGTACTAGACATGTTAGAAGATTCATCCAAGGGTTTACATTGCCTGCCTTAGTTCTCTCCTAAGTAATAGCTGAAATGCTCCGTGCAATAATTTGATCTACTGACTATTGAAAACTTTTCTGATTGTTCATTGTATCCATATAATTAACGTGAAATTAAATCCTGCCCTTGCCTTATGGGCAAACAGTAACATTTGATGAATGCTTATAGCCTTCAAGACCTCCGGCAGAGAACTTCACGTGGATTTTAGCTTCTGTAGTTTCTCCTTAAGAATATTATGTGTCACAAATGACGTCAATGGGTAGACGGATGGTAAATATCATAGTGCTTCCACAGTTCCCATTTAGTCTGGAATTGCTATGATGCTTTTAACAAATAATCCTGATTTATTGCCAGCCTGTTTGATTTGAACTGATTTATTATTATGGTCAGAGACAAGTCATAGATACAATTCAGAAGTCTGAAGCAATCATCTCTCTCATTGGTCTAAAACAGACAACAAGGCCTAAGACAATTATCAAAGCATAGTTATACTGAATTAAACAGTAAATGTTTTTAATACAGCAAGGTAGATTATAATTTTACAACTCAGTCCCCACCCTCTATCTCATTTGAAATAATTACAACAGAAATCATAAACATGGGCACAAAAGTTTGCCACGTGTCTTATTGTGCAAGGATCTTCATATGTTGACAATTTATCTATGCAAATCTTATCTGAACAACCTGAAAGCTTTGATAAGATGGGACGTATCTTATCTCTTTGCATATTATAGAAAGGACAGTGAAAAAGGCATGTTTCAAATGTTCCACCTCTCCTGCTGTATATGGACGAACTTTCCCTACAATAGGAATTTTTTGTATTTACCTTCTAGTACAGCTAACAGGGGTGTTGAGTGTCTGGTTAAGGTGTATATACATCTAAATCAGTAAGTGTCAAGTTGATAGAGGCATGCCACTGGGGCTATTGTACAGCTAGACTTGGTGTGCAACACAAAGTTAGTAGGCAGCACTAAATCATGCTGTTGCTCTATATTTTTTTAAAAATGGATAAATGGGATTTAAAAGTAGTACAGTTGCATATTACAGAACTATTATTTCTTAAAGACCTTAAGCTAATGTTTTATAATACAAAACAAAAGTAAAAAAAACTAAATCTTTTTCTTGAAGATAGCTTTTAAGAAGAGAAGAAGAAACCCATGGTATTACAATTTACATTTTATAACTCAGGGCATTTCTGCACCAGTTAAATGTAGTGTCATGCCAGTCAATTGCAAGCTGAATATTCCGGCCCTTGCACATAACATCGCCCACATCCTGCTGACAGCTCACTACAACCACCATTTTAAAGTGCTTTTTTGGGAATCACATAAAGTGGATTCACCAACCTAAAAAGTGCTAGCTACCAGAGTACAACCGGAAGGCAGACAGGGGAAGGAAAGCATGGAGGCTCAAATGTGCTAAATTTGCCTGCTTCATTCTGCCCTCACACCTGCCTTCCTCTCCATTGTGCCTGGGTACAAGAATTTCTTTTTTGAAATGGCGATGTGCCTGGAGTAATGAATAGGCAGACACCAGATGCCAGAAATGAAAGAAAATTTTATTCAACAAAGCATGCCTCTTGAAAGTTTTCTCCCCCCCCCAAAAAAAAATCAGGAATGATATTAATTTTCTAATTTATCAAAGGACTCGTGATCACATAAGGGGTGGCACCCAAATAGCACTATGCACCTATGATTCTATGCATAGGCATTGCAGTGGAGAAGTATGAAATTAAAAAAAAATAGTGGGAATTAAACTGTTGGAGAAAGGAGATTGGTTGCCTGAATTGATTGACAGGCACATTGCTCTCTTCTGCCCCTTCTAACATCAGATAAGGAGGGTAAGACGTGCGAAAAGATGACTGACAAAGGTGAGACAGCAAAAAGGTAAGATGGTCCTAGGAGGCGCAATATTATTTAGTGCTTCACCATTCTGCAGGCATGACACTATTTTTCATAGGAGGGGCAATATTATTTAGTGCTTCACCATTCTGCAAGGGTGACACTATTTTTACTAATGTGTGGAAATTCCCTCAGTTATTCCTTTCAATCTCATTTTACTGATCTATATAGTCAATATAATCTAAGATAGGGATCCATTTTCTTCTGAAGTCTGATTTTAGTCTGCTGTACATCAGATATGTACGTTTTGCCATTGTCACATATTCAGCTATTTTGTTTGACCTGTCTATAAGATCTGGTGGTGTTTCTTTTTTCCAGCTTGATGCATATAGAATCCTTGCAGCTATTACCATATACTTAACAAGTTCACTATACATTCTAATGTTTTTGGTATCATATATAATAACACACATCTTGGATCTGATACAGATTTAATTTTCAATATCTTTGGCATAATATGATATTTCCTTTCTTTTTGATAAGTCCACCACATATGATGAAATGATGCATCACTATCCTGACATTTCCAACATTCCCCATTACAACACTTAGTTGCTTTTACTATACCATCTAAAAAACTGTTATAGTATCAGAGTTTGAAGGCTCCAGTTCATCTAGTCCACCCCCCTGCTGAATGTAGGAAATTCTCAACTACCTGCCCACCTACAGTGACCCCATTTCTATGCCCAGATGATGCCCCCCCCTGGGCAGTTTGGCCATGAGTAAATTCACATCCCAAAGTGGTGTTTGGCATTTCCCTGGGGCCACAAGAGCCAAGCACTGACACAATCCCTTCTGCCCACCCACTTACAATCTGCCTAAATTCACAGAATCAGCATTTCTGTCAGTTGCCTATCTAGCCTCTGCTTAAAAACTTCCAAAGAAGGAGTACCCACCACGTCCTGTGGAAACCTGTTCCTCTGAGGAACTGCTTGGTCAGGAACTTCTTCTGGATGTTTAGCCAAAAATCCTTTTGAATTAATTTCATCCCATTGATTCTGGTCTGGCCTTTTGGAGCAACAGAAAACAACTCTGCTCCATGTGACAGCCCTTCAAGTACTTGAAGATGGCTATCATATCAGCTCTTAGTTTTCTTCTCTCCAGGCCAAACAGACCATGCTCTCTCAACCTTTCCTCATATGTTTTGGTCTCCAAATCCCTCATCGTTTTCGTTGCCCTCCTCTAGAATGCTCCAGTTTGTCTACACACTTTTTCAGTTGTGGAGCCCAAAACATAGTATACTAAGTGAGGTCTAACCAGAGCTGAGTAAAGTGGTACCATAACCTTGCATGATCTGGACACTTCTCTTGATACAGCCTCAAATCAACACTTAGTTGCTCTTTCTATACCATCTAAAAACCATTTAAACCAATTTTCTTTTAAAATTTGATATTTAGTAAATTTCAGTTCATTGACCCATAATGCTTCCCATTCATCCATATTTATATTCTCTCCAAAATTTTGAGCCCATTTAATCATATAATTTTAACTTGTTTTCTCACATTCATACTGCAATAATAATTTATAGATTTTACCTAACATATTTTCTATCATCTCTTATTAATTTTTGTGAACAGTTTTCCCTCTTAACTGACCACTTTCTTTTGTAACTTGTTCTTTCATTTTTGAAACTATTTGTTGATAGATTAGCCATGGTAAATTTCCCCCTTCTTCCTTAACAATTTGACATTCTTTTATTCCACCCTATTTTCCATACTCTCACAAATTAGGTTATCTTTTTTTTTAAAGTTTAAATCAGAGAGTGCTGTGGTAAGATTAATGGACTTAATCTTTCTCTGCATTAAACCATATCTTTAACAAACTGTCTCTTATAACATGTTTCCCATCTTGTTTTTGAGTAGTTCTCAGCAATTTTTTGACCCATAAATAATGAATTCTTTCTTTATCGTCAATTGTCCCTAATTTGTCATTGCTTCCTTGTGGATCAATAATCTAATCTGCCACTCTATATCTTGGATCTCTGTTACAATGCACCTTGATTGACCCAAATTTAGTGCTAAAAGAGTGTGAGGAGCCAATCCAATTTCAACAGTTTGCTCTTAAGGGCTATAATCCTTCTAGGCAAGAAGAGGTCTTGTGGGATCAGAGGTCATTAACCTTTTAGTAAAGCTTTTATCTTGAGCTATTGGATGCTAGTCTGTTGATTTTTTTCCTGCAGTCCTTCCTTTCTTCGTTCAGCTTGATTAACTGCAATTTTTAAAACAGAAAACCAAAAAGTTTTCTAGCATGGAGGTCTTCAGGGACTTTCACCTTTAAAATTTCCTCTATACTTTGCTTCCAGATGATTTACTACTTTAGGGTAATCTCATCAGATCTTGGAAACTTTTCAGTATTTGAATGGGGGGGGGAAGTTGAGGATTGCTGCACAGCAGCAGGCAATAGAAAACCACATCATAACAACTCGTGCCTTGAAAACTCTATGGAATCACCATGTCAGCAGTGACTTGAAGGCACTTTCTACCACCACTACTGTTTGGCAGCTGGACATGATATTCATGAATTGACAGTTTATTGGCTTTGTACTTATGAATGCATATGTTTGTGGGGTCTAAGGCAATTTCCACACAACAGTAAATATAGTGTTACACCAGCTGAATGGTGTAGCACTAAATCATATAGCGACTCTAAGCCCCTCCTCACCTTTTTTGTTGTCTTGACTTTGTCTGCCTTCTTTTCACATGTCTTACCCTCCACATCTGCTGCTGGAAATGGTGGAAAGAGCAACACATCTTATACACATTGTGCTTCCACCTGCTTCCACCTGCCAATCAATCCAGGCAACCAATCCCCTTTCTCCATGTTTTAAAGGTCCCACAATGCCCGCTAATTTTTTTAAAATTCATAATTCTCTGTTGAAATGCCTATGCATAGAATCATAGAGGTATAGTGCTTTTTGAACACAACCCTTTATGGGATCACGAGTCCTTTGATACTTTTAAAAATTAATCCTGATTTGGGGAGGGGTGGAGAAAAAACTTTAGAGAGGCATGCTTTGTGTCATAACTTTGGAAAAAATTGTTTTATTTCTGGTATTGCCTGCACACATCCACTTATTCGTCACTCCAGGAAGTTAGTTATTTTTAAAAAGAAATTCCTGTCCCCAGGAACAAGGGAGAGACAGTGCAAGGGCAGGATGAGGCAGGTGCCTTTAGCACGTTTGAGCCTTCATAGCTTCCCTCTGCTGGTTGCTTTCCGGTAACTTGGACTAAATAGGTTGGTGAATCATTTTATTAAATTCTGCAACTTGCGCTTTAAAATGGAGGATGTAGTGAGCCGGTTACTTCCCAGATGCTGGATATTAGTGACAACATATGGAGGGGCCAGAATATAATGACTACATTAGGTAAGCATTTCCCTATATTTAACGGGTGCAGAAATGCCCTAAGTAATGCTTTTCATGTTTCAGCCCAAACTACTTCTGTTTTAAAAATGTCATAAGTGACAAAGCTATTATAATAATAAGCAATAAATTTGGATTAAAAGGTGGGGGAATGCAGTACTTGTCATCCCCCCCAAGAAATACCAGACAATTAGAAGATTAAAAAGTAATTTGCTACATGGGATTTAACTTTAAGCAAACACATAGTGGGGTATTTTTGGCTAGGAATTGGTAAGACTATACCACTGAGACCTGGCTGGGAGCTGGACATGCAAGGCCAGAAGCAAAAAACATGATTGTAGTTAGACCACAAATGCATCACAGTAATTAGTAGGGGGGCTGGTTCACTTGAACCACTTGTAATCCCAGTTTTAAATGTGCTTTTAGTTGGTGGTACAAGATTAATTCTTCAGAAGCACAAACCACACACATATGTATAGATTTTCCACATATTGTGGAAGACTTTTGGGGGGATTTGCAAAAGCCTTCCTCCGTGGACCCAAGCAGATGAGGCAGATCACATCACATGTTCACTCCATCCATAAAATTACAGGTTCCATTCATATCAAATTCATTTTGAATAGTGATAGTGAAAAAATAGAATTTAAAGAGTTAAACCTCGTCTTGTTCACTCATGAGGCAGCTTAATAAAAAAGACAACCAATTTTTCTATGGCCTGATAGATTTTTTAAAAAAGAAATCAAAAACTGGTTTTGTTTTGTGATCCAACTTTTTAAAAGAAAAAAAAAACAACTACTGGATAGACAAATTAAAGTACAATATTTCAGTGAAGCCTAAAGTTTTGGCTGCAGTCTGCAGTATACATACTAGGATTTAATCCCTACTGGACTCCATGGAATTTATTTCTAAGTAAACATGTTCAGGGTTAGGCTGTTTGCCACTCAGCTGAAATAGGGCATTTTAACTCAGCTGTGCCTCTTTGTTAAAATATGCCTGCAAGTATATTGGCACAAGATGCCTACTTGGCAGTATGCTGAAGATAAAGCTACAATGTTCAGGAAATTCAAGAGAGATCAGTGTATTTTCCAACACTAAAAGCCACAATAGAATTGGTATATGTAATTGTATCATTTAATTCTCAGTCATTTTCTACTGTTTTCATAATAGCAATTTCATTAAATCTGCTAAGACAATTTTAAATCAAATCATGTTAAAAAGAACACATTTGATTGCCATTTTAGTTAGATGAGGAAATAGTTCTGTTTTAAACGTTTTAGATAATATTGATTTTAAAAAGCTAAAATCAATACTTTTTTGTTGACATGACTGCAGTGTAAATGGCTCCATCTTTCAAATTTTGATCTGAAAAATCAACACCTTATTTTTAGTATAGTTATTCTAATTCTTGATGTAAGCTTGCTTGATTCCCGCCCGCCAACAAATCTTTCCGAAAGAATATAGCCACTCAACAGTTCTAGTAGTAACATTGTATTTGCAAGCTCTTCTGTCCAGAAGCATCATCTTTGAGAGTCATGTGGGGATTTTTAAAAATTATTTAAAAAGAGAACTATGTAAAAGGTGCCCTGCTGGATCAGATCAATGATCTGTCTTGTTTGGCATCTCATTTCTTACAGCAGCCAATCATTTACCCTGGAGGGACAACAAACCGGGCATAGAGTCCTAGCACTAGCATTCAGACACTTTCTGCTGATTCCGTATGAAGTGTGTATGGCGGGTGGGTGGAAAATACCATCATGTTGCAGCCAACTTATGGTGTTTTCAAGACTAACAGAGGCAGTTTGCCATTGCTTGCTTCTGTATAGCAATCCTGGACTTTCTTGGTGGTCTTCCATGCAAGTGCTAACCAGGGCCTACCCTACTTAGTTTCTGAGATTTGACAAGCAGGCTAGCCTGGGCCATTGAGGCCAGAGCAGAGCAGAGAGATCAGGGAATGATTTCAATTGCAGTGCAGTCTGGTGATAGGGGGAACTGAACTCTTCTCACAGTTGTAATCTCAACCTTTTTTTCAGTCGAAAATGTTAAGAGTCCAGTAGCACCGTAAACATTAGCAAAACGTGTGGCTGGTATGAGGTGTCATGACTAAGATATAGCTGTTTCTGAAGAAGTGAGCTGTGAAGGAGTGACTTTTCACTTCTAGTAATGAAAAGCAGGGTATAAAAAATACCTCCTTGTTAATCTTTAAGTTGCTACTGGCTTTTACTCTTTTCTTTTGCTGCAGACAAGTACAACTACCCTGCTTGCTTTTTCAGGAGCAGTCTTTCAGATGAGCTTGCTTCTTTTAGTATTTTGTTGTTGTTAGGTGCGAAGTCGTGTCCGACCCATCGCGACCCCATGGACAATGATCTTCCAGGCCTTCCTGTCCTCTACCATTCCCCGGAGTCCTTTTAAGTTTGCACCTACTGCTTCAGTGACTCCATCCAGCCACCTCATTCTCTGTCGTCCCCTTCTTCTTTTGCCCTCAATCGCTCCCAGCATTAGGCTCTTCTCCAGGGAGTCCTTCCTTCTCATGAGTTGACCAAAGTATTTGAGTTTCATCTTCAGGATCTTTTAGTATTACAAAGTTTAAAAAAAGGCTTTTAAAGGGGAAGTAGATAATGAAATATAGGAAATTTTAACTTTCTATTCTGAACTGCTGTTGTTTTCTACCTCCAGTCCTATGAAAGATTTTATTTTAATTAAGCCTCTTAAAATCAGTTGGCTTAAATCGGATTCACTCAGCATAGAATTGTAATTTAGATTACTGCACAACACTTTTTTGGATATTGAATGGCAGATTCACTTGTGTTTTAGGACCAAACTGGGAGAACTGGGACTGCCCAAAGTTCACCTGGCCAGCTGTGGGGAATCAAACCCAGCTCATCAGATTAGAAGCCACTGTTCTTTAACTGTTACCCCACAATGTCTCTCAGAGTTCTTTTCCCCTCCCCAGCTGTTTTATCCTGCCAAAATACATCCAACATTAAAATCTTTGGCAAGGAATCTTCAAGTCACCCTTAACTGGAGGGATCTCTCCTCAGAAATCCCACATCACACGGAGGCTGAGCCTTAGAGGGCTCTCTCTCTGACAGGCTGACTTTCCCCACATTCTCATTGGCTCTGGTCACCATCTGTCAGGGAGCCTCACTGAGACCAGATTCCAGGGTTTTAAAGGCCTCTTCAAGCTTCTTAGGGTCACAGAGGACCGACAATTTTTATTTTGTAGTGCCCACTTCTTTGGGTGGCTCCTTGCTGGGCAGACCTTCTGTGGAGGATACATGAAGAAATTAGACCCCAGCAAGTTAAAGGGCAAGTGAAGGGCCAGAAGTATAGAGGTTGGGGATATTGAAAAGTCCATATTTTATCAGGAAAAGTGCAGGGAATATTTGTTAGAACAGCTTTGGATCCCTAATGACCCCTCAGACCTCATTTGTGCTTGCAGAACTGAAGTGGGAGAGCCCTGAGATAGGATAATAGATTAGAAAAGCCCAACCCAAAGGGCCCCCATGCAAACCTGGCAGCTCACCAGGCACCTGCCAGCTCAGGCAAAGTGAGTGAAGTTGTTGGATGTGAAGTTAGGGGTGGGAGATGCAGGGTGGCCAGCCACTCATGCGGCAGGACGACACGGGCAGGAGCATTCATTGGCCCTTAAATTGTGAGACCCAAAAGGTCATTGTGAGGCCAAAAAGGTCATTAGGCCTTTTATTATAGTTACAGATATTTTATCTATATATGTACCGTATTTGCCGGCGTATAAGACGACTGGGCATATAAGACGACCCCTCAACATTTCCACTCAAAATACAGTACTATGGGCCACTATGGGCAGCTCTGTCTATCCCAACTGAAGTGCACCCGGCATATAAGACGACCCCCCCCCCCACTTGGAGGCATGTTTTTCAGGGGGGGGAAAGTAGTCTTATACGCCAGCAAATACTGTATGTAAATTGAACTTGAAATAAAAATTAGAAATATACAAAATAAAAATAGTATAGGTTCTTTGTTTTTATTCTGTCAGACGTTTAGAATGTTTATATGCAGTTTACACAAGCTGCGTCCGGGCCCTTGAGCTTCATGACCACAACTGACAATCTCCCATCAGCAGGTTATAATATAAAGCGAAGGAAACATACCATATATACTCATGTATAAGCTGAATTTTTCAGCACAGTATTCACACTGAAAAACTCCTTCTCAGCTTATACGCAGGTATATACGGTAATTGAAATAACAGCCTGCTCCCAGCCAGCCAATCGTTACATTGCTTTGGAAACCTCTTCCAAACTGAAGCTTGCTTGCTGTGGCTACTTGTAGGACAGCAACAGTTTGGGTGAGGGACTCTAATCTTTTTTTTTTCCTTTTGCCTTCTTCCAAACTATTCTTTTGGTTTCTGTGGGTGGGATGGGGTGAGGTGGGTTTTGGGGGTGCTTTGGGATTTACTGTTTCTCGTAATGTTTATTTCTTCTTTTTTCTGAGGGGCAGCATTGTTTGCCTTTTCTTCTTCGGGTTGTGTTTCTTTTAAAAGTTGATTTTTACAGTTCTTTCAGTGTTGAGTTTTACAGTTCTTTATTTCAGTGTTTTGTTCTGGGGGGGGGGGCGCTGTAGCTGTAGCTGTAGTTAGAGTAGTCCATTCTCCCAGTTTGGTAGCTGTTGTACTTGTTGTAGGAGGTTGCCAACTTCGGGTACTGTTGTTCTGCTCTGGTTTCCTGGCCCTCTTTTGTACTTGCAGAGCTAGATTACTATTTTTCTTTGAAATAAATATTCAAAAACATTTAATCATTGGTGTCTCAATTAATGTAAATTTACCAGTAACTGCTGCATTTCCCACCCTTGGCTTATATGAGAGTCAATAAGTTTGCCCAGATTTTGTGGTAAAATTAGGTGCCTCAGCTTATATACGGGTTGACTTATATGCAAGTATATATGGTAGATCACTGTGTGTTTTGCCCCAAAAGTGGCTGGCTGCACATCAGATAAGAATCAGTTCTGTTTCTCAATTTTCCTTCTTGCATGCATTCCTGTTACCTTATTGCTGTCATTTCTCACTTCTCTGTGCACTACCATGATTTTACATTCACAGTACTCAGGAGCTGTATTCAGCAGTCATACAGAGGGGATTACAAGGGATTTGTGAGAGTTACTAACTGAGGTCTATTCTGGGTGTGCCAGGTCTGTCAGGGATTGGCAGCTCTCATAGAAAATGCTGTTTAGTTTCCCATTCTGTATATAACCTGCCCTAAAAGGTTCTGTTTCATAAGTCTGGGCTACAGACTTGGTAAGCTTGATGTGATCTACATATATCCCCTCTGTGTTTTATGGTGCTCATTATTACATTTATTTCAATACTGTTTTTTTTTTAAGCCAGTGGATGTGTGTAGGATTGAAGTATTCATGGTGAAATTCCAGTGTATGGCAATTTTAATTAAAAATGCATTTTGATGAATCTGTAGCAAGTCCTTCAAGGTGCTTTTCAACATAAGAAAGCAAACTGTAGTTCAAATGCATTCTGTTCTTGCTCTTACAAGTTTTTATATCAATAGCTTATGCAAATAAGTTCAGGGCAAACTATAAAAAGTGGATAGTGGTTCTACACACACACACACACAGTTTTGAAGGTGCTTAGGGCTTTCCATATTTGTCATCCCAGGAATGTACCTCAAATGGCTGCATGTTATGGAGATATGAATGGTCCTTTAAAAATAAAATATGTTCATTGATATATGAATATAATATACAAATTGTAAATTCACTAATTTAAATATTATCAGAGGATTGTTATGTTCTATAGTATTTCTAATCTAATACAGTCTATAAACCGACTTATTAATATAGTCCAAGAACAAAAACCAATGGGTATTCATCAGAAGGTCACCTGTTTATGAAATTCATCAGCTTTGCCATCTTGCATAGTTGCAAACGAGAGCCAATTTGGTGTAGTGGTTAGGAATGCGAACTTCTAATCTGGCATGCCAGGTTCGATTCTGTGCTCCCCCACATGCAACCAGCTGGGTGACCTTGGGCTCGCCACGGCACTGATAAAACTGTTCTGACTGGGCTCTCTCAGCCTCACCTACCTCACAGGGTGTCTGTTGTGGGGAGAGGAATGAGAAGGCAACTGTAAGCCGCTTTGAGCCTCCGGGCAGGGCAAAGCGGCATATAAGAACCAACTCTTCTTCTTCTTCTTCTCCAAACTTGTCAAGCCTGTCTGTCACCACTGGTAATTCAGAATGTTTCCATTGTTTGGCAGTTACCAATGTTGCTGCTGTTGTTCCATGGGGAAAAAAATTCAATGATTGGTAGGAAAGTTAGGAGGAATTAAACTTAATAACACAAAATCAGCACATATAGGAAATGTTATTTATACCGGTTTTCTCTCAATATTTGATATTTTGTAATTTTGATATTTTTCCCTAGATATAAATGTTCCTGATTGTCTAAAGCTGTAGTTTCCAGCCAACTCCACAAAACTGCTTTTTTTTGCAAATGTTTGGCGAGTTCATAATTTAGTCACTACACCACCGATAGCTGCCTACTATTTCCCCCTCCCCCTTAACCCAGTATTGATGTCTGGTAGCAGTAACATTTGTGTGAAAAGCTGCTTTTGATGTCAGTAGTTGGAAGAAGTTGTTACAGGAAAATTCTGTGCTGTAATGCCATAATTCTTTTTTTCTATTAGATTTCTCAGGTTCTTGAACAAAAAGGCCCAACTGCAGCATTTACCAGCACTCTTTTCTCACTGAAAGAAAAGCCAGGTGCGGCTTTATAGCCAGGAGTCCACAAATAAGGTTGCTGGTGGCAGTTAGAAATTTATTTCTGGTACCCAGCTGGGGAAACTACAATACTCTACTGCAAGATTTTTTTTTGAAAGCCTCTGGCATTCTGGGAATGAAAATGTGTCTCTTTCAAAATGGCTGCAGGTTATGTCTGGTGCAGAGAAACAGGTTCACTGTCATAGCTTGGGGTAGATGGGCTGCTACTAACTGTTATGCCATGTCTGCTAATTCCTTTTTACATTAAAAAAATTCAACTCTCACCATGCAGCAATTGTTTTATACTTGGAGCTTAAGGCAAAAAAGCTGAGCTTTCATGGAAATGCAACCCAAATTTGTGAACATTTGTGTATCACATTTCATTTATTTAAAGTGACCTGAGCAAGTGCTTAATGCTTTGCTACATTGTAAGTTCAGGAATGGTAAGTTACATTGTAAGTTCAGGAACTTAATGGAATCAAAATGTAAACTAAAATTCTAGAGGGTTAAATTATATTATTCTGCTGCAGTCCAAGTCAGAATATGTCTTGTGACTTCTTAAAAATGAACAGAATTGCCTTGCAGGGGCCTATTGACACACCTCAATAAGACACAGGCAAAACCACTTTGGCAATAAATTGGCCACAGTCTTTATTTGACAAGTGAGTGTGGCACCCAACATGGGATTGGATCATGCCCTCTTGCGATCAGCTGGCACCAAGGCACCCTGTTAGTAGGCTCCTGAACTCCCAGGAGGCCACTGATCCTTGGGAGGTGGCTTCCATTTGCAGCCCATGGGCATCTGCCTCTGTGGGTTGGCAACCGCCACCTGGAGATGCAAACTCTCTGTGAGCCATGCATCCCCGAAGCCCCTTACAGGAGCCCCAGATCTTGGGGGAGGTCAGCACGCAGACTGAGCCATCCCAAAAATGATCCATCCCGTGTGCCAAAAACCACAGACTGTAACAAATAACATATAACCAAGCAAGTAATACAAAACATCAGCTCATAGCCGTAAACAACTCTTCTTTAAAAAAACCCTCACAATACTATATAGCCATTAACTCTCCCTTTCCCACTTTTATTTTATAATAATTAATAACAGCAGACCAATATATATGTAAAACAATTCATAACAAGGAAGGGTGGGTGGGTTTCTTTCCACACCAGCTCTGAGGAGGGAAAGAGGCCAGGCCCGTAGTGCGACTGCCACCTGGAGATGCAAACTCTCCACTAGCTATGCATCTCCGCAGCCCCTTACAGGAGCCCCAAACCTTGGGGGAGGCCAGCACGCAGGCTCAGCTGCCCCCAAAATGATCCATCCCTTTTGCCAAAAACTGCCACAGAGTTCAAGGCTTCCACCCTGAGCTCCCGTCATCGCTCACATCTGCAGTCATTCTATAATTGCCGCCCTTATACTGTGTAGCCATGTGTCCATATCCCATTCCGTTAAGTAAACTCCATGCCCATGAAATGGGTCATTGCCGGTAAACCAGATCCGGATGTTTAATACACAGTCCACCAACTCCCTTGAAAAACTTTGTCACTGCCTTATCCACCCATCTACGAGCAAGATCCACTTGACTTGGAGACACTGCATCTCGCCACACATGCTGCTCAAGAAGTGCTGACCACTTAATGAAAATGGTTGGAAGCCACCGCCACAAAATATCCAGTTCTCTTTTTCAAACTTCACAAATAGAGAAACCAAGTTGTTTAATGTGGATTCTGCCTAAAACAAGAGCCACTTTGGCGTAGTGGTTAAGAATAGCAGCTTCTAATCTGGAGAGCTCGATTTGATTCCCTGCTCCTCTGCATTCAACCCACTGGATGACCTTGGGCTATTTGCATTCCTCTTAGAGCTGTCCTCACAGAGCAGTTCTGTCAGAACTCTCTCAGCTTCCCCTACCTCACAGGGTATATGTTGTAGGGAGAGGAAGGGGGGTGGGGGGACTCCCTGGCCAGTTCCGCAGCTCCATAGAGCTGACAGGGGCATGCGGTGTCCTTTCAAGGACACCGTAGGTTGGGGGAAGGGCCAGGCTGAAAGGCCCGGATCTGCCGTTTATGCATGGTGCTGGCCTGACCCAACCCCTGCTGGTGCTCACGGCATCCCAGGGAACGTGGAAAATTCCATATTCCTTTGTCGCGGGTCTTCCGGGGATGCTGCGCCAGGCCAGGGCTAGGATGGTGGCAGCGTTGTACACATTTGGGGCTGCCCTGCTGCCGCCATCTTGGCTTTCCTGCCCTGTGCATCATCGGTCTATGAGACATTTCACTCTCAGGCCGTGCTGCCACCATAAGTGTGACATTGATCCACTGAAAGCAATGGAAGCAAAAAGGTTAAGTGAACGAATCTAATGACTCTGGTAAAGAACAGGAGTTACTAGAACAAACCTAAATCTAAGATGTGTAATGCACTTCCCTCCTTTACACTACTGGGATAAGAAAAAAATGACTGCAAGATGTAATTTTCGATATACAACTATGAAACGATAATATGTATATATATAATTGGTATAACAAAGCAGTAATTATATTTGGTGAGAGATAGCAAGCTTGGAGCTAGATTTAATTTCACTTGTTTTACCATCTGATTCTGCTATTTATCACCTTTGCAATAAACCTTCATAATTAATTGCCTACATAATTAAAACTCTCAAGCGCCTTATCCAGAAGGCAACAAAACAGAAGGTAAGATACAGAGACATTGTGTTAATGTCCAGTAATGTGTTACTATGTGTATAATCCAGAGTTTTGTACTTTTAAACCATTCTGATTTTAATTGAAGAGTTTTAAACATGTGCTTCATTCTTTCACTGAAATCTGTGGAACTTGGAAGTGTTGCATGTATAAAAGCATGGCTGGATTGTACTTAAAACAAAATCTTCCAGTGGCTTCCCCAGAGATTCTCTAGTTCAGTTGTGATCGAAAACTCCAAGAGATAAAACTATGTGTTCTAGGGGTATGCAAAAACAAAGCAACACACAAAAATGCCATTCTGCACCCGATAAATATAGTGAAATACTCACCTTATGCAGATGCCATATTTTTGGCGTGTTTCACGACGTCACCAACATTCAACCAGCAAACTGGTAGCTACATCCTCCATTTTGAGGCGCTAGCTGGGGAATCATATAAAGTGGATTCCCCCAACAGAAAAATGTAAGCTAGAGGAGAGCAACCAGCAAGTCACATGCTAAGGAAATGTGTGGAGCCGAATCATAGAGTTGGAAGGGGCCATACAGGCCATCTAGTCCAACCCCCTGCTCAATGCAGGATCAGCCCTAAGCATCCTAAAGCATCCAAGAAAAGTGTGTATCCAACCTTTGCTTGAAGACTGCCAGTGAGGGGGAACTCATTACCTCGTTAGGCAGCCTATTCCACTGCTGAACTACTCTGACTGTGAATTTTTTTCCCCTGATATCAAGCCTATATCGTTGTACTTGTAGTTTAAACCCATTACTGCGTGTCTTCTCCTCTGCAGCCAACGGAAACAGCATCCTGCCCTCCTCCAAGTGACAACCTTTCAAATACTTAAAGAGGGCTATCATGTCCCCTCTCAACCTCCTTTTCTCCAGGCTGAACATTCCCAAGTCCCTCAACCTATCTTCATAGGGCTTGGTCCCTTGGCCCCAGATCATCTTCGTCGCTCTTGTCTGTACCCTTTCAATTTTATCTACGTCCTTCTTGAAGTGGGGCCTCCAGAACTGCACACAGTACTCCAGGTGTGGTCTGACCAGTGCTGTATACAATGGGACTATGACATCTTGTGATTTTGATGTGATGCCCCTGTTGATACAGCCAAAAATGGCATTTGCCTTTTTTACCGCTGCATCACACTGCCTGCTCATGTTTAGTTTACAATCCACAATTACCCCAAGGTCTCATTCACACACAGTGTTACCTAGAAGCGTATTCCCCATCCAAAGTAGCGCTCTCTTGGCTTCCAATTCCCGTCCTCACTCCTGCTACCCTCTCCCTTCTTCCGGGGACTTTCTTTTTGAAGCAAACTGCCTAGAGCAACAAGTAGGCATTAAATTGTGTAGGCAAAGCAAAAAATTGCCCCCTCCCCAATTAAAACACAAAACATGCCTCTCTAAATTCCCCTCCCCCAAATTGGGAATGAGATTGATTTTTAAAAGATTCAAGACTTGTGATTCCATGAGGGGTGGCCTTATAAAAAGCACTATGCATCAATGCATTTCAATGGAGAAGTATTACTTAAAAAAAATAGCTGCTATCATAGACCGTTTAAAACATGGAGAAAGGTGATTGGCTGCTTGGCTTGATTGACAGGTGGAGGAGAGTCACATGTAAAGCACATTGCTCTCTTCTACCTTTTCAAGTAGGCATGCAGAGTGCTAAGAAGCGTGCGAAGGCACCAGATGGAAGCAAGAGAGCCAAAAGGTAAGGAGTGGATTGAGGCGCATTATATTTAATGTGCAGAACTGCATCCAAAAATACCCCAACACAAAACATAAATATTTTTTCAGATATACTGAACCTGAAAAATATAGGTATTTCCTGATATTCCCAAATCTCAAAACTGGTATGTTGTTTGGATTCGGTAAATATTTAGGAACTAGATATTAAGCCCGCTGTGGTCAAAATACAGCGGGCCCTAGCATGATGGGTGGGTGGAGGATTGGGGCGAAGGAAGGAGGAAAAGGAGAGAGACAGAAAGACAGAAAGAAAGTGAGGAAGATAGAGACAGAAGAAGAGGGAGAGAAACAGGTAACCAGAAAGAGGCAGGTGGAAGAGAGGGAGGAAGGGAGAAAGGGAAAAACAAAGGGAATGCTGGGAGGAAGGGAAGGACAAAGGGAATGCTGGGAGGAAGGGAGGAACAGAGTAAGGTAGGTGGCCTTGGGACCTTCTGCTGGGCCCAGGGGCAGGCTCGGCTGCCCCAGGGCCCAGCAGAAGGCTCGGGATGGCGGGAGTGGGCTTTGTGGCCTTCTGCCGGGCCCAAGGGCAGGCGAGCCTGCCCCAGGGCCCGGCAGAAGGCTCCCTGGCTGAGGGGAAGCCGGCCGGAGGACTTACCGCTGGGGAAGGCTTCTTCCTCTGAGTGGCAACTCCCCGGCCGGCCCAGGCGAGGCTGGGCCAACCAGCCAATGGGGAGCCGCACTTTGCGCAGCTCCCCATTGGCTGCTTGGCCCTCGAGGAGCTTCGCGGCTCCTGATTGGGCCCTCTGAGTTTTTATCCCGGACAGGGCCCGCCCTAACTCCTCCCCACTTGCCCTTACTCCTTTATTCCTCCCGCTCCTCCGGAGCGGGGGGAGGTTTAAAGATGTTGATTTTCCCCAGACTGCAACCTCTTTCAACACCCTTCAACTTCAGCTTTCTGGTGGCCATTTTGGATAGCCAAAAATATAAAAAATAAGTTGTTTTTCAGATTTTTTTTCATCTTGGATGAGTTGGATGCACACCCCTACCATGACATCATGCAATTTGGCATTATCTGAGTTATTTTAGTAGAGGGGAAAAATACATTTATTACAGAATATAGGACTACTTATCAACAGCCAAAATGTCATTTCTGTGTTTCACCTAAGCTCTGGGTTTTTTAAAGCAAAACTGTTACTCAGGAAATTTGAAGAAACATTTCTGTCCTCTGCAAATGTGATAAAATCCAAAGGACTAGAGACACATAATACTGTGGATCAATTTGCCCAGCCACATTAACTTCAAATGAGGCATGGGACATCATTAGTTCAGCTGAACTTTGGTCAGCCAATCAGGAGAGGGTGACAGGCTGGCTATCCAGCTGTACCCTCTCACTTGCAGGCATTTAGCTGTGAATTGAAGTTGAAGTGGTGGAGGGAGGCTTGCATGGTCGTATAGACTGAGATAAGCAGGCTGGCTAGGGTTGCAAGCTCTGAGTTTGGAAATACCTGGAGATTTTGGTGATGGACCCTGGGGAAGGCTGGGTTTGAAGGGAAGAGACTAAAATGCCATAGAATCAACCTACTACAGGGGTCATTTTCTCAAGGTCCTGGAGATCAGCTTTAATAGTGTAATTATCTGAATGTTGGCAGCATTAAAGCTGCCAGAAGCACTGGTCAAATTTGGAGTCAGGGTGCACCTTCCCCTAAAGCCTACTAAATCACAATTCAAAATTAAGTAAGCAGTGATGTTGATAAGCCATTAATTAAGTTAATTAATTCTTTAAATAGATAACAACTAGTTGAAATCACAAATGGTTTTCTTATGTCATCATCTGGGGAGGGGAGGACTGCTGGGGAGAACAGCCATTAATATCCATGACTTCTAGACTTATACAGCAAGTTTTTCAATTGTTTGCTATTATTTCTGAGTTTGTAACAGCCTAACAAAACAAAATCAGAGTCCAGTGGCACCTTTAAGACCAACAAAGACATATTCAAGGTGTGAACTTTCGAGTGCAAGCACTCTTCCTCAGCCTGTTTACATGTATCATGCCCAATAATTTGTATGTCGTTAAGCACCCTTATATTTTGGGCAATCATAGGCAATTTAGATATTACCAATATATTCCCAATGCTTCCTAATTAGGTAAGAGGGGAAAAGCTGCCTAACTGCAAGGAAATACAAAGGAATGGTTAGATAATATAGAAAAGTACAGTGGCTCTTCTACTTCCAATATCTTTCCATGTGCCTAGCAATAATCAAACCACTTAATTTGCACTGTCCCCAACTAACATCAATGTCCAGCAATCAGCAGCTTCAAAACTAACTGGAATCTGTTCAGTGTTCCATGTATCGCAGAAATTGATAAAGTTTAGGCAAGATAGATTTAATGTTATTTTTTAATGCTGCCAATTTAACAACATTATATATGGAAAACTGTAATATTCTGCTTTACATTTAATTAAGATTCTTAATCCTTGTTTAAAAAGTCTACATCCTGCTGTATTATTTCTTCATTCAATCTCTGCCCAGTTTTCTCTTGCCTTGCATAATTCTGCATTTCACTTTTTAATGTTTCTTCACTGTCAACCTTCAAGGCCATAGCTGAAACCTACAACATTCCTATCTCCTTGACAAAGTATTTTATTTGTGGAACACATCTCTTTGTATTTTACTGCTTGAGTTTGTTTTCAGTAAGACCAGATCTGCACACATTATTTCCTGGTTGCTGGCTTCTGTAGAGCTGCTTCAGAAAGTTTTACAAATCCAGTAACTGGAAGAGATTTTGGAATAGCAAGCAGTGTATGACCATACCACTGCTAGCATTGGAATACAATATAGTAAGCAGTTGTACTTGCAGTAAAATCTTTGGAGTTATAGTAGGGAAATACTTTTTTGTCAGGAACTGGGGATGTAACAAGGCTAGGTTGTTCCACTAATTCTTTATTTCATTAATCCCTCATTAACAATCTGGCATTTTGATTACATTTTATTACTGTGCCTACAGGCAAAAGAGAGGTCAATAAAGCTTTCATATCCTAAATGGACTTTTGCATTCCTTAGGGCTACAAAACTGCTTCAGCACTTTAGAGGTTAGGCTGTTAATGGTACTCACGAAATTCTTTGTAAAGTGTTCATATGAAGCTTCATAACTGTGCGGTTTGTCATAAATACCACTGGAGTGGATATGAGCTGCATTTCTGCAGTTTGGTTCATGGTTTGTGGTTGAAAGATGAATCAAATCATGAATGAATACAAACAAGGAGGTTGGTTTCTATGGATTTATAAGCCATTTAAAGCTTAAACCCCTGATTTCTGCTCCCTGAGTAAACAAGCAGGAAACAGAAAGCAGGGGTTTAAGGAGATTGGCCCATTTAAAGCCCTGCTTTCTGCTCTTCATGAACCACATCAGAATAGGAATTCAAGGCAGCTCTTCAGTTCACAAACATCATTTACAAACCCTGAATCAGTCAAAATTCATTACAAACGTTTGTTCATGATCCGGTTTTTGTCCATCTCTAAATACCTCCACCCCCGTCAAGGATCGCTGCCTTGTGGCAAGGGGCCTTGCTTAGCTCAGTGAAGCTATGAGCTATGCCATGCAGGGCCACCCAAGACGGACAGATCATAGCAGAGAGCTCTGACAAAAGGTGATCCACTGGAGAAGGAAATTGCAAACCACTCCCACTATCTTTGCCATGAAAACTATGCACAGGTTCAAAAGGCAAAACGATATGACGCCGGAAGATGAGCCCCTCAGGTCGGAAGATGTCCAATATGCTACTGGGGATGAGCAGACGGATAGTACAAGTAGCACCAGAATTAATGAAGCAATTGGGCCAAAGCTGAAAGGACGCTCAGTTGTGCAGGTAACTGGTGGCGAAAAGACAGTCCGATGCTGTAAAGACTTTTTTTCCATAGGAACCTGGAATGTAAGATCCATGAATCAAGGCAAGCTGGACTTGGTCAAACAACAAATGACAAGACTGAACATCGACATTTTAGGAATTAGTGAACTCAAATGGACAGGAATAGGTGAATTTAATTCAGAAGACCATCAGGTATACTACTGTGGGCAAGAATCTCGCAGAAGAAATAGAGTAGCCTTCATAATCAATACAAGAGTAGGAAAAGCAGTCTTGGGATACAATCCCCCAAATGACAGAATGATCTCAGTTCGAATCCAAGGCAAACCTTTCAACATCACAGTAATCCAGGTCTATGTCCCAACCACTGCTGCTGAAGAGGATGAAGTTGACCAGTTCTATGAAGCCCTACAACACCTTCTAGAAGCAATGCCAAAAAATGATGTGCTTATCATCATGGGGGATTGGAATGCTAAAGTAGGAAGCCAAAAGATAACCAGGATAACAGGCAAGTTTGGCCTTGGAGTACAAAATGAAGCAGGCCACAGGCTGGTAGAATTTTGTTAAGAGAATACAATGGTCATAGCAAACACTCTTTTCCAACAACCCAAGAGACGACTCTACACATGGACATCACCAGACGGTCAACGCAGAAATCAGATTGACTATGTGCTCTGCAGTTAAAGATGGAAAAGTTCAATACAGTCAGTAAAAACCAGACCAGGAGCTGATTGTGATTCAGATCATCAGCTGCTTGTTGCAAAATTTTGGCTTAAACTGAAGAACGTAGGGAAAAGCACGAGGCCACTCAGGTATGAACTAAATCATATCCCTGACAAATATATAGTTGTTGTTGTTGTTAGGTGTGAAGTCGTGTCCAACCCATCATGACCCCATGGACAATGATCCTCCAGGACTTCCTGTCCTTTACCATTCCCCGGAGTCCATTTAAGTTTGCACCGACTGCTTCAGTGACTCCATCCAGCCACCTCATTCTCTGTCGTCCCCTTCTTCTTTTGCCCTCACCCAGCATTAGGCTCTTCTCCAGGGAGTCCTTTCTTTTCATGAGGTGGCCAAAGTATTTAAGGCTCATCTTCAGGATCTGGCCTTCTAAGGAGCAGTCAGGGCTGATGTCCTCTAGGACAGTGGTCCCCAACCTTTTTGTCACCGGGGACCGTTCAATGCTTAACAATTTTACTGAGGCCCAGGGGGGAGTAGTCTTTTGCTGAGGGACGTTGCTGCTGTCTGAGCCCCTGCTCCACTTGCTTTCCCGTTGGCGCCCCTGACTTCCCGTTGCCTGCTTGGGGGCACTGCCAGCAGCAGCTGCACAGTGCTACACCATGGGGGAGCCCCAGTCATGGCATCCGCTGGACAGCACCAAAGGTGAGTTATCGCAGAGTGGAAAGCAGCCCCCAAGGCAGCAGCCGGGGAGGAGGACAAGGAGGAGCTACGGCCCGGTATCGACTGGTCTACGGACCGGGACCGGTCCTCAGACCAGGGGTTGGGGACCACTGCTGTAGGACTGACCGGTTTGTTCATGTTGCAAAATTTAGACTTAAATTGAAGAATGTAGGGAAAAGCACTAGGCCACTCAGGTATGAACTAAATCATATCCTGATGAATATACAGTTGTTGTTGTTGTTGTTAGGTGCGAGTGGTATCATCTGCATATCTGAGGTTGCTGATATTTCTCCCTGCAATCTTGATCCCAATTTGTGACTCCTCTAATCCCGCCTTTCTCATGAATATACAGTAGAGGTGACAAATAGATTTAAGGAATTAGATCTGATAGACAGTGCCTGAAGAACTATGGGCAGAGGTTCGCAACATTGTACAAGAGGTAGCAACTAAAACCATCCCAAAGAAAAAGAAATGCAAGAAAGCAAAATGACTGTCTGTGGAAACTTTACAAATAGCTGAGGAGAGAAGGGAAGTGAAAGGCAAGGGAGAAAGAGAAAGACACACCCAACTGAACGCTGAATTCCAGAGACTAGCTAGAAGAGATAAGAATGCCTTCTTAAATGAACAGTGCAAACAAATAGAAGAAAAGAATAGAATGGGGAGGACCAGAGATCTTTTCAAGAAAATTGGAGATATGAAGAGAACATTTCATGCTAAGATGGGTATGATAAAGCAGTGGTCTGCAACCTTTTCCAGGCTGCGAACCAACGGCAGCAGGGAGGGCGATGCGTGGGAGTGCCGGGAATGTGCGTTTGTGGCTGCGGAGGCAGGGAGCCGCGACCCAGTGCTAGGACCGTGATAAAGGACCAAAATGGAAGGGACCTCACAGAAGCAGAAGAGATTTTAAAAAGGTGGCAAATTATACAGAGGAACTATACAAGAGCGAGCTTAAAATCCCTGATAACCACGATAGGGTAGTTACTGACCTGGAGCCAGACATTCTGGAATGTGAAGTCAAATGGGCCTTAGGAAGTCTGAGCAACAATAAATCTAGTGGTTGTGACAGCATTCCAGTTGAACTATTCAAAATCTTTTTAAAAAATGCAGTAAAAGCGCTACACTTAATATGCCAGCAAATTTGGAAAACTCAACAATGGCCACAGGATTGGTCGGTTTACATTCCAATCCCAAAGAGGGGCATCAAAGAATGTTCAAACTACCACATCATTGCACTCATTTCTCATGCTAGCAAAGTTATGCTCAAAATCCTACAAACTACGCTCCAACAATATGTGGACCGAGAACTTCCAGAAGTACAGGCAGAATTTTGAAGAAGCAGAGGAACTAGAGATCAAATTGCCGACATACGCTGGATCATGGAGAAAACTAGGGAGTCTCAGAAAAACATCTACTTCTGCTTCATTGACTATGCTAAAGCCTTTGATTGTGTGGAGCACAACGAAGACTTTATTTTACCATTTTTTATATTAACAACTTATACTTATATAACTTATACTTATATAACAACTTATATATTTTTCTTTTGTACAACTAAGTAGGCCTCTTTTCCTAAATGTGGTGGAAATGTGGATGGCTCTAAGATTGTGTTAAGTATAAATTGTTTTATAGGTGTTATGGGACACCAAAAAAGACCGTTAAAATTGTTAAAAACTATGTAAACAAATGTTGGAAAGGTGGTAACAAAGTAGGTTTCTCTTATTAAACGAGGTAGAAACGTAAAAAAGTTTATTAGCTTTGGGCAAAAGTTTATACCATTGTGTAGTTAATGTGGGGTCTTATATTTCCAAATGAAGACTATATTTTACTATTCTCTGTATTAATAACTTATATTGTCTCTATTCTATATTTCTATCTTTATGAAAACAAAAAAAATATAATAATAAAAAAGAAGAGTGAGAACTGGGCATAGAATCACTGATTGGTTCAAAATTGAGAAAGGAGTTCGGTAAGGCTGTATACTGTCGCCTTGCCTATTTAACTTGTATGCGGAGCACATTATGAGAAAGGTGGGGTTAGATGAGTCACAAATTGGGATCAAGATTGCAGGGAGAAATATCAACAAGCTCAGATATGCAGATGATACCACTCTAATGGCAGAAAGTGAACTAAAGAGCCTGTTGATGCGGGTGAAGGAGGAGAGTGCAAAAGTTGGCTTGAAACTCAACATCAAGAAAACAAAGGGAGGAAAGCTATGGCAAATCTAGACAGCATCCTAAAAAGCAAAGACATCACCCTGCCAACAAAAGTGCATTTAGTCAAGACTATGGTATTCCCAGTTGCAATGTATGGCTGTGAAAGTTGGACCATAAGGAAGGCCGAGCGTCAAAGAATTGAGGCTTTTGAACTCTGGTGCTGGAGAAGACTCTTGAGAGTCCCTTGGACTGCAAGGCGAACAAACCGGTCAGTCCTATAGGAGATCAGCCCTGACTACTCCTTAGAAGGCTCAAATACTTTGGCCAGCTCATGAGAAGGAAGGACTCCCTGGAGAAGAGCCTAATGGTGGAAGCGATTGAGGGTAAAAGAAGAAGGGGACGACAGAGAATAAGGTGGCTGGATGGAGTCACTGAAGCAGTTGGTGGAAACTTAAATGGACTCCATGGAATGGTAGAGGACAGGAAGGCCTGGAGGATCATTATCTATGGGGTCGTGATGGGTTGAAAACGACTTCACACCTAACAACAACAACTATATATTCGTCAGGGATATGATTTAGTTCATACCTGAGTGGCCTAGTGCTTTTCCCTACATTCTTCAATTTAAGTCTACATTTTGCAAGGCGAACAAACTGGTCAGTCCTAGAGGAGATCAGCCCTGACTGCTCCTTGGAAGGCCAGATCCTGAAGATGAAACTCAAATACTTTGGCCACCTCATGAGAAGGAAGGACTCCCTGGAGATGAGCCTAATGCTGGGAGTGATTGACGGCAAAAGAAGAAGGGGACGACAGAGAATGAGGTGGCTGGATGGAGTCACTGAAGTAGTCGGTGCAAACTTAGATGGACTCCGGGGAATGGTGGAAGACAGGAAGGCCTGGAAGATCATTGTTGTCAATGGGGTTGTGATGGGTCGGACACGACTTTGCACCTAGCAACAATAAAATACCACAAATCAAAATGGGCTGAGCTACGGGTTATATTATTATTATTGTTGTTGTTGTTGTTGTTGTTGTTGTTGTTGTTGTTATTTAGACAGCTCTCGCAGGGCCTGCATGGAATTATATGGTTTGACTCCTGATAAGATAATAAGAACTTCCCTGAAACTATGGAGAAATGTCATGAATATAGCAGAGAAACCTGATAAATATTTCAGAGATATTCAGTTGAAGTTTGTCTTAAGATTTTTGTATCCCTAAATACTGAAGTTTGGAGGCTGTCTGATCACTGTGCACAATGACTGGCAAGTGTGACAGACATGAAATCAGCAAAATGAGGAATTCAGATAAATTCAAGATCACAACCAATTTGAGGGGAATTCCTAGGTATTTAGAAAACTATGGTTTTGTAAATTATCCAAGCACACAGTGACCTGGAAGCCAATATCTTGGGGCTGGGGATATTTCACAGTTGCTTACCTCACTTGTAATTCTTCACATTTTCGTAGAATCATAGAATCATAGAGTTAGCTTGTTCCAGGCAATGACCAGATGGATCATTGGTCAGTCACAAGACTAAAATCCTCTCCTCCTTGGAAAGGAGTTCCTAAGGATTTGCTAGTGTCAGATAATGTGGAGTTTTTGATTGGTAATCTTTTTTAACCTTTCATAAGTGACTTTGAGGAGACAGTGGGGATTGAAATAATGCAATGTTGGATGAGATCATCCAAGAATGAAGGTGGAGACACATCTTTTCCTCACTATAATGTAATAAGATACAAGAGGATCTGCATAGTCTTTGTTCAATAGATGTTCAATTTCTACAACTATCTATATATAAGAGGTGACCAAATTGTGGCTCTCCAGATGGCCATCCCTGATCTATATGAAGGGGGAAGGAATCTCAGTATTGATGGGACATATGTATTGTATTCTGAATACATGTGTGTGTTTAAGCATAATGCTGATGTAGCTATGATTTGTTTTAGCACACTTAAAATTCAAAGCCACCTATAATTTAGTGACTTTTCTGTAGGGGTGACAACTTTAGAATTCTGTTCTAGTCCACAAAGAAAGATCTGGGCTGTGTATGGACTGCAAACCTTAGGGTTCTTCTGCTGGCAAGTGGGATTCAAATTACACATTTTTTATTGAACTCGTTACTTTCAAGAGAAATGGCATTTTTGAAGTCATCTGTTTAAATGTTTTTTAAAATTACGAGTCAAACCTATATTATGAATTAATAAAGTGGGTTAACCACAATTTTCAAGTGCTCTGTATTTTAATAAATAGTGCTTGCAAATATATTTATTAGATGATGATTGTAAGACCTGTTGGAAATATTAGCTGCACCCATATATTTCCTCACTGTCTTCAGTCATCTTTCTGAAATCACTCATTCAGGAATAAAAATGCAGGGTTTTTTTATTTCATTTGACAGTCTCTGGAGAATCTCAGCTGAGTTTGATTAAACTCATCTTCAGTTATAATTAAAGTCTGAAAGGCCTGAAATTTCTGAAGTGACCCATTAACTGTTCTCTCATTGTGAGCAATTCATTGTAGAATCTGAAGCCTGGAAGAAAATTATTAGTAGCTTTGAATAACAGACAAGTTTTTAAGATATGAAGCAGGATGCTGAATTTGAGAAGTGATAATGTACACAGGGTCGGACTGGTCAATATAGCCTCTGGGGAATGGACTGCCCCCTTGGACTAGTCATATATGGGGAAGAATGACCACACTCACCCTGGGCAAGCTGTTCTTAGCTTGGGAAACTTTGTTTCTGGCCAATGAGCACAACTCAGAGCATCATGACTTCTATCAGTTCCTGCAGAACTGTGGGGGTTGTTCAGCCAAGCATTGTGAGGTATGGGGTTGGCTGGCTCTTTCTCCCTCCCTTATAAGAGTGGTGCTTATGCATGTTGAGGTGGGGCAGAGTTCTGATCCAGGAACATTTTTTTCCTTCCTACTATCCCCCTGTTTACATACGCTACAAATATATCTCTTTCAGATTAAATTAATTTCATTCTGTGAACATTTGTGGATATTGCTGCTATTTCTCAAGGGGTTGTCTGTGAATTAATATTTTAATCCCTAATGCTCACATAAATTTAATGAGACAGCAATGCAGATTATATGACAGGGAGGATCTCTTATGGTCCTTTCTTACTTGCTCAGCGTAATGCCAATTGCCACTTTGGGGTCAGGAAGGAACAGGGTGTCTGTTGTGGGGAGAGGAAAGGGAAGGTGAATGTAAGCCACTTTGAGACTCCTTCAGGTAGAGAAAAGTGGCATATAAGAACCAGCAGTACTCCTCCTCCTCCTCCCCCCCCCTCCAGAACAGACTGACCAGGGATCCTGGAGATTTTTTGCCTTCCTTTGGGCAAAGAGCAGGAGTCATTGGGGGGTAGTTGCAGGGTGGAAAGGAGTTATGAATTTCCTGAGATGTGCAGGAGGTTGGACTAGATGACAAGCTCTGTTTCTTATGAGAATATGCTCCAGTTCTTAATCAAGGAAATCTAATTCCTTATGATTGAGGAAGGAACTCTAGCTTTCTATTTGTAAGCTTCTTCATCTTACATCTGCCTCACTGTTATTCCCTGTTGTCATTTCCCAGTTGCTTCTGCAGCTAGAATTCAGCCTGAATTACCATTCATCTGGATGGGGTAGGTGGGTGGGACAAATTTCCGCTCTGAAAGACATTGGTCATCACCTGGGCCTGGTGTGACTCGGGCTATCAGTTGGAACCTGGCAAGGGAATGCAGATAAATCCGTGTTCCCCTTTTTTTGCCGTGGGCCTCACACCAGGTGCCAGCCTGGCACAACCTCCTCCATGTGGTAAAGTTCCCCATGATACCCTCTTTCTGAAACTCACCATACTTTCAGGAACTGCTCCTTGAGTCAATTCCTAGATGGCAGTTTGATCATTCTGAAAATGTCTGTTCCATGGCATATGGTTGAGGCCAGGGCAGAGCCCGGGTTTCATCCAAGATCCCTAATCCATGGGGCAGTCTTTCTCTCCTCTCTCTCTTACAGAATTAACGTCCGACCTCTCTCTGAACAAGCGGGGAAAGTGGGGAAAGTTATAGAATAGAATGCCATCTTTTTATTGTAATAATGGGGTATTTATGGGATTTTATGTGATTTTACTTTGATTTTATATTTTATTGTGAACCGCCATGAGACCTTTTGGCGAATGGCGGTATATAAATCCAATTATAAATAAATAAATAAATAAATAAATAAATAAAATGTTGTTCTGAACTGGACTATCTTCCACAAGAAGGTGTGGCTTCTTATTGGCGGCTTCCATGTGGGAATCCCCCTCTTTTTTTCTGAGAAACCTACATAAGATAATCCTGCCCACCTTAGAGCCATTTGCCCACTGTCAGCCACAGACATATGGCATTTTCCATGGTATGTCTCCACAGGGTGTTTTGGGAGTTCTTAAACAAACAATTATTGCTGCTATTGTACTATGACAGTGTAACAATACATTACTACTTATTTATTACCCAGTGAAAAGTTGGGTATAGAAACAAAAAAAAGCAGTTCTTCTGCTTCTTCCCAGTTTTCTTTTTTTTAAGTCTGTTACACATAATTAATGGGAAAGATGTGTACAATATTGTCACAATTGCCTGGAAATGAAAAGGAAGGAGCAAGATAGCTGGATGGATCTTATTTGTATGTCAGCAGTCTGTTGCCACTTAACTATTTCAAGACCAATTCCGCATGAGGAATCTGCCCCTGGACAGCCTCTGGTTGCTGATGGGTTTTAAGTGTTGCTTCCACATGGTGTTATCAGCAACCTGAGGCTGTCCAGGGGCTGGCTTGAGTTTTGGCCAAATTTGCCTTGAGATGAGGGAAACTGCCAAAACTGGATTTGCTACCTAGTATAATGCTCCACATCAGGGAGCAACCAGGCAAGCCTGTGTGGAGGGAGAAACATACAATAGTCCCTGTAGAATTTTGCCTGCCTTCATGCCCGTCCTCCCCTCTTCATTTCCTATTCAGTATATATTTTTTTAATGTTACAGTCCAAGTTGCTGTTGGACCACAAAGCTACTTTGCCTAAGTTGAAATAAAATGTTCCCTTAAGTGTCCATGATCTTTTTGGGATTGGGCAGACAAAATACAGTCCTGTTTGTGTTTTCTGGCTGTGGGGAATGAACAGGGAAAGGAGGAGTGCACGTGATGAATCAGGCCTCTCCCGATCAGCTAGGCATCCATGCACTTTGTTTTTAAGCCTTACTGTTTATACACTCTTTGAGGTCCAGTCACCATGTCCAGCCTCTCATAATTCTACCAGAACATAAATAGAGACCAAAACAACATGAAACCCAAAGGCGGGGGAATGCTTTATTGTTGTGTTGTTTCTCCATAGCAACGCAGAATTGATAATTTTTCATTAAAAATACTTTAACATTGTCATGTTACTGCATAGCAATGTGGAAGTACACTTTAAAAAATAATTAATTTGGGGGCTCGGAGGGGGGATGAACGTCTGATTCCCTGAGACAACTGCTGTGCTGTGATTGGTGGATTGTTGTGAATTACAAGCCAAGGAGTAGGAGAAGAAGTTCGACCTGTTCCCCTTTGCTGCTTTGTCAGGAGGCAAAAAGCTGCAATGAGATGGCAGGAAAATGTGGGAAGGGTCTTCCACCAGGAAGTTTGCTTACAAACACACGTTTGGAAGCACGAGGCAGTGTGAGTTTTGAGCCTTCATATGGAATTGGTACAAATGTTAATAGAATCATTATAGCTCTTTAGCACATGTGCAAAGAAAAGAACAGTCTATGGCAATAGCAGTTTTGACAACTATACCTTGAAGAAAGAATGAGGAGTTGCTGCAGAATATGCACACTAGGAACAAATTGGAGAAAGTCATAGGAAAGTGTGCTGAAATATCCAATATGTGAAAGTTCCAATGCCAATGCACCTGGCTTGGCTTTTGCTGCACTAATTAAAGCAACACAGAAATCTCATCATGTGGAAGAAGCCACAGTCAGATAGATCCAAGACTTTTCCTGGGCTACACAACTTTAAATTGCACAAAGGAAATTACATGCTTGAAAGCTAATCCAGAAAAACCACTATTTACAGAATTTACAGACATACAGAAACATGCACACACAGGCGGGTAAACACATGTCTTAAATCCTTTCTTAACTCTGTATGTCCCTTTTGTTTGTAGATTATGCACCAATATCCCACACTTCTCTACAAAAAGAGGTGATAAATCTCAAGTGGATGTAAGACAGGATATTGGTATCAGAAGTCTTTCACCTTGTCTTTTTAGGAATCAGCTGAACTTGATCCAAGAATAGGCAAACTGCTGAAGACGATCAAGATCATGGTCCATTGATTTTAGGAGTCTTTTATTTAGTACCTAATCAAAATGCTTCTAGACTTCAGTTTTGTAGAGAGACCTGCTCTGTTGTTGCAGCTGTACAGAAAGATAAACACACACTTTTCTTCAAGTAATTCATTTTTTGACATTAAAACAATATTGATTCTCATATCTTTTTGCCAATAGGATTAATCAAGCGTATCTACTGGAAAGGGTGGGGAGAGCTTTGTAGAAACAAATACGTGCCCACTAAACTCCACTTCTTATCACTGTCTAAATGTAAAAGTTGTAGTTCATATTGATCAGTCCTGTCCCCAAGACTTAAATTTTCCAGTTTTGTTTTGTGTTGTCTGCGCTAACAGATTTATAAGAAATCTCCTTGAACTGTAAAAATCATTTGCCATTTGGCAATATTGGCTGACATTTCTTCCCCCCCCCCTTTTTTTCTTTTTCTTTTTCTTTTTTTTTTTTTTGCTGTGTAGATTATGTTGACATTATTTTGCCAGGCTTACTGCCACATCACTAAAATATTGCTCAAGACCTGAAATAGAAATGGTTTCACTCCGGTAACATAATACTCCCCATTTCTTACAAGCAAAGAGAGACAGAGAGAGTGTGTGTTGTAGGGAGGAAATAAATTAGCCCTGTTACGTTTATGCAGATTTGTCTGAAAGCAAACAGGCTCTGCTTCAGTACAACAGACTAGAGAATGACATTAAAGTGTCTCACTGAAACTGTATGACACAGTGGAGAAAAATGGCTATAAAACATGATACTTTTGCTATTGGTAGCTGTAAATAGTTTAGAAATGAGCAGCATTCATGAAATACTGGACTTCAATTGAGATTGTACAAGTGTGCTAACAATGCAGAACTTGTCATAATAGCAAATAACGGGCTGGTTCTGCTGCATGAAAATGAAGTGCATTCTCAGAGCACAGCCTAATTTCATTCTTCCCCAGCACTGATTAATTCTTCAGAAATGAGAGTCAGCCAGACAGCTATCAACAGCATCATAGGATGTGGCTGTATGCGTTTCCAGAAAGCGCCTGTGTGGCATTCAGTTAAAATCATTAGTAGTGCACAGCAAATGCCTCCTCCTAGGAGGCTGGAAGGATCCCAGTTACAGAAGTTTATTTGAAAGGAATATCATTTTGTAGTTGGTAGGGTTTTTGTTTTTTTTAAACCAAGGCTTTTCTGTGTGGGGCTCCCCCCCCCAGTTGTTTCTGGATCCATAAGGCTTTGGTTTACCCCCAGATTCCCACACACAGTTTTGTGCCCTCAGTTTTCATCCCCCCCCCCCAGGTTCTTTTGAATACATTTTAATCTTGATCTTTTTCTGGAAGCCAATTTTGAGTTGCCTTTTCCCTCATGCATAATGTTTCTGTTGGGTTGATTTTCAGTCCCCCCGCCCCACTCCCTCTCACCTCTGCCCCATGATGATGGAACTGTCAGCATCATCAAACCACTCCCTCCCCCCGCCTTGAATGCTTATGGTTTGGTTTTCTTTTTTTAAGGAACTAACATATCAGTACAGCATTGTGATGATAATTTAGCAGGTTCTCTGAATTCCCAGCTTTTACTTTAAATAAAAAAAAATTAAATCTTTAATCTCCTCCTTTATATCTTTAAAAAAGATGAAGATAGAGGTTTCTTTTTGTTTTGTTTTTTTAAAGAAAGCTGGGAATTAGGGATGCCAGTCTCCTTGTGTGACCTCAGGATTTCCAGGAATTATGGCTCATCTCCAGACTACAGAGATCAGTTCCCCTGGAGAAAAGGGATGCTTTGAAGGGAGGAGTCTTTGTCATATTACCCCACTGAGGTCTGTATCCTCCCTGGTCTTCACCCTTCAAATCTCCAGGAATTTCCTACTTTGAAGCTGGCAATCCTAACTTCCAACCCTCCACCAGAGGCCAGAGGGGACCTGCCAACACTACTGTGAGAATTCAGAAAACTGGCTAAACCTATCATTACAAAATGTAGCCATGATATCAATATAGTGGTATAACCATGCACAAAAAAATAACAAGGATGTGTGTGCTATGATGCCACTGGAGACACCACTGATGGTGATTGCAACCTCCACTAAAATCCTGTTTTAGTCATAGGTGGGGAAAAATAAACTGACTACCACTGCAAAAATGCAGAGGAGGGACAGACATGTGGAATAATTGTGCCTGAATGCATCCCAGTGCTTGTGGATTAAATGCCCGAAAAATCAGGAATAAATTGTGTGAGTGTGACAACCTTCCCCCCTTGCCCCCGTCTTCTTTGCATGATTGCTGTAATGTTTAGATAGTAGTTTTATTGTATGTAACAAAATGCTGTGACAGGTCTCATGTGGTTACATGCTGAACCTTCTGTGATTGAGATAATGGGTCTGGTCTATCTGCCTGCTGCAGTAACTCCCATCTATGCTGTTCTGCAAACAGGTTTCTTGTTGCTGACGTGCCCCACACTTCCATTACCAACCTTCCTGTTTTGTAAGATGATTTCATGTGCTCATATGGTTCTGACTAGCCACCAGAGCAGCCATTTTCCCAGGAGGACTGATCTCTGTCTTCATCAGTTGTAATTTAATGAAGTTTTCAGGCCTCATCTGTAGGATGGCAACCTTAGCATAGAATATCTGCAAGACTGTTCTCCTTGCTAACACTGTCACAAACTCCTGGGCAAGCCATGTTTTCAGTTCTATTTCTGCATGATATCATCCCTCTTTTCTTTTATAATTGTTGCTATATGACTCACTCCTAACAGTGTTATTTGTTTTGTAACAAATCTAGAATTATAGTGAAATGTGATGAATAAATGTTAAATATCATAGAGTAGGCCAGTGGGTCACCCGGACAAATTCATCTGCGGAAAATCTATATACACAGATCAATGACACTTAATCCAAATTTACTGGTTCATAAGTTAGTTCCTCCTATTGCAGGCAGAGTGAGGGAATTCAAAGAAATCATGCAAGCCATAGTATGAGATGTCCTATGAGATGTCATAGGAAAGGTAGAAGCATGGATTCTGGGCCATGTTTATATTTGATTGTAGGCCTGTGGTAATTATGTAAGGCTTCAAATGTGATACACATTTATTGGGAAGAATGTTCTACAAAAATGAGTAGAAACTTTCCAGTAAATATACACAGAAACAGGCTGCAATATTTGCTGAACTCTTTGTTGGAGGGTGATTTTTAAAATATATGTAGTCAGGAAAGTTGACTGATTCTTTTTCATCAAGTCACACCACTGGCATGCTGCAGTCAGGACACAGGTTTTTGTAACGGATAGCAATAGGTCTAGCTCACCTGATATCATATTTTCTGCAGATATATTGTAACGAGTGGAAAGCCAATGTGGAGAAATGGTTAGAGGGTCTGGTTTGCCTGTGGACCCCAGGAGGTCTGCAGGGGCTTCAGAGGGAGTCCGTGGCCTATCTGCTCCTGCCTTAATAGATTGGCCAGAAGGTAAGGAACCAGCCACTTCCATTGCTCCCCCTTCCCCTCCTGAGCATGGTTTTTGCACCTGGTTGGGGCAGAGCCTGCATGCCTACTCCTGGCTTAAACCTCCTCCTGTCTCTCCCACCCTCAGTCTTCCTCAAGCCTGCCTGTTAACATGGGTAGTGATGTCACTTCCAGTGACATGTCACCTCTGGGGGGCATGGCAGGGAGGCATGGCCAGCTGACATTATTCTGAGATTCTTCAAAGCCTGAAAAATCTATAGTCAAAACGTTGAAAAAGACTGGGTTAGAGAGTCTGACTAGGATCTGGGAGACCCTGGTTTGATCCCTGGGTGACCTTGGGCCCTGTCACACACTCTTAGCCTAACCTACCCCACAGGGTGTTTGTGAGAATGAAACGGAGAATGATGTAGCTGAGAAAGGCATGGGATAAATAAGGTAAGTAAGTAAATTAATTAAATTATTTTCCTTAGTGCCTAGTCTATGACTCCCTGGTTTTGCTGTGTGTGAGCATATTCTAGAACACATTTACAATATGTGAATGATCTGCAGGCTTGTGGTTTGTCACACATTTCTAAGGTAAGCCTGCATTCTAAAATATTGCACGTGTCTGAAATTTGCCATTTTGTGTGTTTATCCTTTTCTGTTGTTATGGTCCCCACGAATAAATCTAAAAAGCCATTTATGAAGCATATTCACATTTGGTTTCTGTATGCAGCGACAGTACATATTGATTGAGTCGCTGATGTTGCATTAGCAGCTACTTATCTCCCTCACTACGCATAGACAATTACTTGTTGCCAAGGCGACAAGGCTTGTTTTCACCCCCACAAGATGTATGATATCAAGTAAACAAAGAGTACCCTGCTATGTGTTTGCAAAGAATTCACTTTTACATTGTATATATTTTTCTTTCTTTCTCAGATGTAACAATATATGGTCCAGTCATGCATACCAGAGACAATTCAGAAAAATCCCTGCCGTTTGTCCTAGTGAATAACTATCCTCATGTTGTCCTTTCTTTATTGTTTGAAGATATGATGGGGAACAATTTCTTGTTGAAATTTTACTATATAAGCACATCTGCTAGAGTCCTTCAACTGTAGTTCTCTCCTGATAAATCAGTAGAAAGTCAAGTAGCACTTCCTTGCTCCATTCAGAGTAGACCTGGTTGGAATTGTACTGGAAGTCTCTGAGTCAAAATCTCTTAATGCTACTGCAACATTTTGAATGGCAACAATATTTTAACCCATTTAAAGACACACAGAAATCTAAGCGTTTCTATCCACATTGTATGTTCAATGTGGATACAAAATGACATTTTTTTAGACAAAATGTGTGGTTCTTACAGTCCTCCACCTGCTTCTGTGATCCCAAGGTGCCTTTGCTGCTGCAGTCTGGCACCCTTTGGTGATGCCGTGGCTGCATTTGTTGCTTTTTGTTTTACAATCATGTGAGTTGTACTGATCCACATGAAACGGAGTTGATAGTGGCTATGGTTCCATATGGCATGCAGCATATGGTATCCAATATGCATATAACATAGCAGAATACATGGAGTAGTGTTTTGCTTGCCAAAGTACTTAAACAATAATACATGCTGTGCTTAGTCTTTCCCTTCCCTCTTTCCAGTGTTCTAGATACTGCTGTTCTTCAAGCATTGCTTGGGATATTAGAGTCCACATATCTTCACTGTTGCTAATAAGGGTTCTTTGCTGCCTGCCGGCAAATGTGAGATACAACATAGATAAAGGGGAATCTTTTGTTCAGTTGAATTCTGTTGGCACGATACCGAGTACGTACACTTTTTTCTTTCACACAGCACCATAGTAATGTCACTCCCAAAGGGAAGATATTCTAATTAGAATAAATAATTGGTAAAAAATAATTATCCTATTACCATTTGAGCAGCAGTCTTCATATGACATTCTGTAAAACAGATACATTGGCACTGAAATAAATGGTTTGAAAAATTCAGCCTTATATTATGTTTGCAGACCCAGTGCCTATTAGGGAGATAGCATGCAAAAGGAAAGATACCACAGGCATTTTTGAAAGGAAAAAGATTGCAGCTTTATTAGAAACAAACCAAGAGGCATTGGGGTAGCATGGGGATGAATCCAGAATCAAACTACCTACCTGTTGCCCAGTGAACCCTTCCCCGTGAGCCTCTTGGCTGGGTGGGTAACTGAGGAGTGGCAATTCCAGTGGGGCCACCTGGGCCCTGGCTGCTGGGTGATTCCCCTTGCCATCAGGTAGTGAGAGCCAGATGACAACTCCTGAACTGGGCATGCCATATGACAGTTCCATCACAAGACTCCTTAAGGGAGTTCCTAACCAAAATAAGTGAGTACGCAGGCCTATCCCCTGAAAAATTGATCCATTCCAGTGCCCAACCCACCTAAGCTGTGACAAATACAGAACAGAAAACTACTATAACAATATTGAGAGAGGGTGTGTGGGAGAGACCTGAAGAAAGCAGGAAGAGGCTGCTGGGATCACAGACATGGCACATGCATAACAGCTTTTCTCCATGGGTGACCCTTTTGTACATAGGCTGGCTAGTTGGCTAGTCCAACACAGCTGAGCCTGAAATGTGAGCCTTTCTGGAGAAACAGCAAACGGCAGTCAAACTGCTTTCTTGAGCTCTTCTCCTGGCTTGGGCCAGAAATTCAGCCCCCAGTAAGTCAAATTCCTTGATTTTCTTTACTTTTGGTCATTTTTTTCTGTTTCTTTGAAGTTGTGCTTGAAAGACATTGAAAGGGAACAAACAAAATCTCCTGGGCTTGATTTGTAGAAGCAATTACAAGTTAGTGAGAGTAGCATAACAAATATATAGGGAAAGGACATATCTAGGCATAGAGACTATAAGAATGCTTGACAATAGAGCCCATAAGGCATGGCCCCATACATTGTTTCTACAGAGAATTTGATCAGAATGCAATTCCCTGCTTCTCTGAATAACATCTTCATTATGAATAAGCAGGCTGAGGTATAAATATGAAGGCTGATGTTTGTATAAAGGCCAACATTTGGAAATAAAATATTTATTGTTGATTTAATGCTTACTTTTGATTAAATGGTTTCTTACCAATAACAACTTTCCCTGGAATAGTCATGCAACGTAGTATTTCGAGGTAGCATCAACTTTCTCAGAAAACACCATGTTCTGACGTGTTTTTAAAAAGTTACTAGAGGTCTGCATCAATGAGTTGTTTTGGGTTTTAAATCCTTATGTAAATACTGGCCATCTTTATTTCAAGAGGTCCATGTACATGTCTCCTGACTGTCTACTGTTTCTTCCTTTTGAAAAGTATTTTTCTGGGCTTCTTCTTTTCCCCACTTTTCTACCCATCTTTTAAACATTGCTGTGCCCGCATGAATAGCTTGTCACAAGGACAGACCATGACTTTCTGGAATGCTAGGAGACTAATTAGATTTGCCCCACTCAGGCCTTGGTGAATTCATAAAATTTCTAGATGACTTCAAAGAGTTTTTCTGCTGATCTGAATGGTGGCTCAGTAAATGTAAAAATCTATCCTAGAAATATGGATGTAAGTTAGGCAATAGACATCATTGCTTTGGAGACATTCCTTGCTTTGGAAATCTATAATTTCTTCTCTCAGGCCAATTCTGCACAGACAGAAAAGGCCAAGAGGGTGGTCATATGGAAGCAGGGAAAATCCCCGCTTCCACATGACATAGCTGCTGGTCAGGCCCCCGCCTGGGCCAAGGATCAGGCTCTTAGTTACCTGGGCTAAGTGAATGCAGGAGAATCCATGTTCCTTTATCCACTGTGGGGCCCAACAAGCTCCTCCCTGCCCTACAGTTGCCAAGAGGGGGCAAAGAAGGTTGGCTTCATGGTGTCTTGCTGTGCCATGAAACAGACTCGGGCATTCATTTTTATTCTGCAGGAAGGTGTGATTGCGGAACGAATCCACTGCTGCTTTGTTTTCTAGGGAGATATAGTAAACTGTAGGGCTGCTGCCATGTGGAATGGGTCCCTGTGACTGGGGTCAGATTAGTTCCATAGTATTCTCGATTGATGAGCGCTGATGGGACAATGCAAGGGGAGGAGATGTTGGGATGAAACTTGATGAATACAAATTAGAGGCCGCTTGAAAATCTACCTCTGTCAGTAATGGGGCCATAAAAATATTCCCTACTACCAACATTATATTTGGAAAGTACTCTTTTTAAACAAAGAAGGTACCAGTTTTATTTCTTTTTAAATACTATTTAGAGCAGCATGTGTCAAGGGAATTGCATGTTGCTCCCTACAATGGTCATATGGAACTTGTAACAGGTCACTGAAATTTATGTGGTATGACTAATTCAAGGATAAAATTGATCACATCTATTCCTAGTGATCTTCCACAAGTGTGATAGTTCCATTTAAGTCATTATTGTATGAATTACAGATCTTCCAGCCTGATAATGCATGTGCAGTACTTGGAGAATTAAGGTTCATTGCTATATATTTGACCTTCCTGTAATTCTTGCTAATGTTAAGCCAAGTGAAAATGACCATTAAATTCTGGAAGTAGTTTTATTAAGAACGCAGACCACCCCTTTTGTCTTGAAGGAGCTGCTTGAGATTTATTTCAAAACCCATAGATTTATCAAAGTAATAAGTGTCAGTACGCTAATAGAACAGGAAAGAACTGTTTAAAATAATTAATATTAGGGTTGGGCACAAACTGGAGAAAACAGTTCATGTCAGTTAGTTGTGTGTAGCTGAACCATAAATCAAATCGAATCAGGAGGTTTGTTTGTGATCTAAACCAATCTGTGGCTCCACAACCCCCTTTAAAATGACCAGATTTTGCAGAAAGCACCAAGAACAGCTGGGGGAGGGGGTGTGACTGCAATTGGGCTGCACAAGAAAGTGTGAAAATCAGCTGAGTCCCTTTAAACTGTTTTTCACTCCATCTTTCAAGTTTAAAAGGGCTGCATAAAAAAACACAAAACAGCTGAGCCATGGGAAGTAGACCCCTCCCCACCACTCAGCTGTTTTGGTGACTTTCACAGGGAACAAAAAGCAGGGGTTTAAAGGAATTCAAAGTCCCTTAAACCTCTTTTTTTTTGTGCTCTATCCACAAACTGTCATGCATCACCATGAGCTGCTTTAAAAGTTCATGGAATTTCATGATAGTAGAACCATGATGAACTTTAGTCTACGAATCCTACACAGGGCAAATTTTGTGATGAATTTGCTTTGTGGCTAGGTTCATGCGTATCTCCATGAAATATCCCCTTTGGTAGGATAAGGTGCTAGGAGGAATGGTGAATAGGCTCCTGTTATTTATGAAGAGCTATACCCCTAAGTCTAGCTTTGGGTTTTGGATTGAAACTGGTCACCCTTGTAAATAATCTACATGTAGAGATGGACCTGGTCATGTGCCGTTGATACCACCAACAAAACATTGTCCTGGATGGCTTGACTGAAAAGGCAGATGGGGCATCAGGCTCTAGTTCTTCTGTTTGACTGGCAACCCATCTCCTGTAGGATCCACCTCCTGATCATAACAGGTCTCTTTCTGACTGGCAATTCTTGGGCCCATTATGCACGGCCGCCGAAATGGCGATTTCGGGTCACATGGAAAACGCGGAGGGGGAAGACGCGACGCACACCGGTTATGCACGAGGCGGGGCACGGCGGCGGCAAAACCCAGAGTAACCGATTATGCACGCGGCGATCCGGGCGCCGCTTCTGGTTGCGCCCCGGTCACCCGGAAGCTGCGCTTTCTTCCGCGTTTCCCTCACGCGGCTTTTTCGGCGGCATGCACCGAAGCTGCGGCCGGTTGCAGTCAGCTCTGTGCGTTATCGGTGATTTTAGTTGCCGCCATTCCACCCCGAATGTGCGTTATTTCCCCCGTGCATAATGGGTCTTGGAGGGTGGTATTGGACTATTCTTCTGCCCAATGGCAGGGTTTCTGCAGATTTCCACATGGCTCTGTATTGTTGCTTCTGGCACTTAGCATCACTTGAAATTGTTTGATGAGATTATCAAGAGATTCATGCTGAAGTGTCATCGATAACACCCAGCAGTTTCTCCTTTTTATTTTAGTTGGGTATAGTGGTGGCAGTCCTGCAGAGGTAACGGATTCTGTAATGGATTTGGTAGGACAAACAAACTAAGCTCAGTCTGAACAAGATAGAGGTGCTGTTAGTAGATGAAATAAACAATGTGGTTTGACCCAGAATAAATGGGATAGAATCTCTTTTGAAATACAGTGGTGGTAGCCTGATGGCACTGCTAGATTGGTTTTCTGGATTTATGTACTAATGGAGTCAGTAACATGTATAATCTTTTACTTAGTTTGGTTTGTTGGTCTAGCTTTTTAATTAATTGAAACCTACACATGGCAATACATATTTGTTTCTATGCATATGCATTGCAAGGGAAGGTAAAGCCCCCTCTCCCCAAAACCCCGAACATGTTGGGCCAGCACAGGGCACAACGAGGGGGGCAGTTTCCTCCTGTCAGTTCAACCTCCATTAAGTCTCTCTGTAGTGCTTTTTTACTAAGTGCTTCCTTCCCTTCCTCCTCTCAGTTGTCAAATCCCCTCTTCTCCTCTCTCCCCCCCCCCCCCATCCTGCTGGTCTGCTCGCCTGGAACTCAGCCATTCCCATCCACAATTGCCTAGGACTCCTGCCCTCCCTCTCCCTCCTCGAGCATTTCTTAAGCGGGGTGCTGCCTCCATGTTGCCCATGCCCCCTGTGCCACTGCTGCACTACCAGAGCTGCTACCTTGGGTGGCAACAGTGGCGGCTCGTGCAGCAAGGAGGTGACATGGGTGGCACGGAGGCAGCACAAGTGGCGTGGAGGCAGTGAGAGGGCAGGACAAAGCTGCTGACTCTATCACACCTTTCCCCCTCCATATGTTCTTTTCCCTAGTTGCTCACTGGTTGTTCACCAGTGGCTTGTGCACTTTATGGTGGTAAATCCACTTTCTTGGATTTACTACCACAAGTTAAAAATGGTGAAATTGCAAGCCAGCTGCTAGGCCGCCTCTGGATGTAGGCAACATCACGTGGAGGGGCTTGAATATGTCACCAACATTCGGAGGCTATCCAGCTAGGTTTTTCATATGTGGAAATTGTCTAGACGTTGCTGTCTGGAAATGGCAGCTGCTCCAAAATACAGAGGGATGTATCATGAAGAAGTATTGTCCCTATTCCTGATAATCCTGTTTGGGACACATTTCAAAGTACTGATGTGACCTTAACAGCCTGGGGCTATTCCTGTTTACCAATGCTTTTAATAATAATTTTGGTTTGGTCACTGCCCCATTCATACTCCACTTATTCAGTTAAATACACAAAATACTATGAGCCCAATCCTCCCCCCTACAAGGAATTTTCTATAAGAGACAATGTTCATGTTCAATCTGTTTTCATAAATTTACTAAAAGTTTTCTCTAGTTATAGAAATGACTGTACATACAGTTTTTATAATAAAGTCTGTTTAGACATTACGGGACTATCTCAGCCTACGTTTACCATTACCATTATAAAATGTGTAGTGGCTTCAAACAAAAAACAGTCATTAATGAAATATTGGCAGGTGTAGTACATAATAGAATTGGTCCTAATAAAACATTCCAAAGCTTTTAAAAAATATTACATTATCTTTCAATACCTGAAACCCCCCACACCAAATTTCTAAAGTGCTGAACATGCCCACCCTATATGTATAAAGTTGGTGTTAGGTTGAACTAATCTCTAATACACTGGCTGGATCTTATTTATCTGTTATGGAGATACCAGCTCTGTATTACTTACATTAAAACATCTTTGAGATTCATCAAGGGAGCTAGAGAGTTAGCAATGGTGCATTCTTTCTCTACAAGAGATTTCAGGTGCAATCTCTATCAATGTAAGTAGAAGACTTTTGGCAACTGGAGATTTTCTTTGCTTGAGATACAAGGAGCTGTTGCCAGTCAAGAGTAAATGACACTGAACTAGATGGAACAAAGGTCTGATTTGAAGTACTGCTGCTGTTTCATATGTTCATCTGTTTCATATGGTGTTTCATATGTTCAAATGAAGCAGGGCAGAGGCTGGTAGAATTTTGTCAAGATAATACAATGGTCATAGCAAACACTCTTTTCCAACAACCCAAGAGACGACTCTACACATGGTCAACACAGAAATCAGATTTACTATGTGCTCTGCAGCCAAAGATGGAGAAGTTCTATACAGTCAGTGGTTCCAGCCATCAGCTTCTTGTTGCAAAATTTTGGCTTAAATTGAAGAAAGTAGAGAAAAGCACGAGGCCACTCAGGTTTGAACTAAATCATATCCCTGACGAATATACAGTAGAGGTGACAAATAGATTTAAGGAATTAGATCTGATAGACAGAGTGCCTGAAGAACTATGGACAGAGGTTCGCAACATTGTACAAGAGGTAGCTACTAAAACCATCCCAAAGAAAAAGAAATGCAAGAAAGCAAAATGGCTGTCTGAGGAAGCTTTACAAATAGCTGAGGAGAGAAGGGAAGTGAAAGGCAAGGGAGAAAGAGAAAGATACACCCAACTGAATGCAGAATTCCAGAGAATAATAAACAGAAAGAAATTTCCAAGCGGCGATGGCAAAAAGCTTTATTCATAATGAGTTCCTAGGTATAAAACCTGGGTTTTGTATTTTACTTCCTCAGTAAACTTATTTCTGAATTGGTTGTTTTTCAGGGATACAAACAGAGTCCTCAACCCACTACCTAATTCTTATATTTTATATACCTTATATTTTATATTTAAGTCATATAATATGAGTCTATTAGTATCCAGATAATAGCTAGAAGACATAAGAATGCCTTCTTAAATGAACAGTGCAAACAAATAGAAGAAAACAATAGGGAGGACCAGAGATCTCTTCAAGAAAATTGGAGATATGAAGAGAATATTTCATGTAAAGATGGGCATGATAAAGGACCACAATGGTAAGGACCTAACAGAAGCAGAAGAGATTTTAAAAAGTGGCAAAATTATACAGAAGAGCTATACAAGATTGAGCTTAACGTCCCTGATAACCACGAGGGATAGTTACTGACCTGGAGCCAGACATACTGGAATGTAAAATCAAATGGGCCTTAGGAAGTCTGAGCAACAATAAAGCTAGTGGAGGTAACAACATTCCTGTTGAACTATTCAAAATCTTAAAAGACAATGCAGTAAAAGTGCTACACTCAATATGTCAGCAAATTTGGAAAACTCAACAGTGGCCATAGGATTGGAAAAGATCAGTTTATATTCCAATCATAAAGAAGGGCAATGCCAAACAATGTTCAAACTACCGCACCATTGCACTCATTTCTCATGCTAGTTATACTCAAAGTTATACTCAAAATTCTACAAGCTAGGCTCCAGCAATATGTGGACCGAGAACTTCCGGAAGTATAGGTAGGATTTTGAAGAGGCAGAAGAACTAGAGATCAAATTGCCAACAATACGCTGGATCATGGAGAAAGCTAGGGAGTTCCAGAAGAACATTTACTTCTGCTTCATTGACTATGCTAAAGTCTTTGATTGTGTGGAACACAACAAACTGTGACAAGTTCTTAAAGAGATGTGAATACCAGAGCATCTTATCTGTCTCTTGAGAAACCGATATGCAGGTCAAGAAGCAACAGTGAAAACTGGGCATGGAATCACTGATTGGTTCAAAATTGAGAAAGGAGTTTGGCATGCTGTATATTGTCATCTTGCCTATTTAACTTGTATGCGGAGCACATCATGAGAAAGGTGGGGTTAGATGAGTCACAAATTGGGATCTAGATTGCAGGGAGAAATATCAACAACCTCAGATATGCAGATAATACCACTCTAATGGCAGAAAGTGAAGAGGTACTAAAGAGCCTTTTGATGAGGGTGAAGGAGGAGAGTGCAAAAGTTAGCTTGAAACTCAGCATGAAGAAAACTAAAATCATGGCATCCGGTCCTCTCAATTCCTGGCAACTAGATGGAGAAGAAATGGAGGTAGTGACAGATTTTATTTTCCTGGGCTCCAAGATCACTGCAGATGGGGATTGCAGCAAAGAAATTAAAAGCTCCTGGTGAGGAAAGCTATGGCAAATCTAGACAGCATCCTAAAAAGCAGAGACATCAGCCTGCCAACAAAAGTGCATCTAGTCAAGGCTATGATCTTCCCAGTTGCAATGTATGGCTGCGAAAGTTGGACCATAAGGAAGGCCAAACGTCAAAGAATTGAGGCTTTAGAACTTTGGTGCTGGAGAAGACTCTTGTGAGTCCCTTGGACTGCAAGGCGAACAAACCGGTCAGTTCTAGAGGAGATCAGCCCTGACTGCTCCTTAGAAGGCCAGATCCTGGAGATGAAACTCAAATACTTCGGCCACCTCATGAGAAGGAAGGACTCACTGGAGAAGAGCCTAATGCTGGGAGCAATTGAGGGCAATTGATTAATCTTTATCTGCTCCTACAGATCGGATTAAATAAAAGGGTAAGGGTTCCTGGGGAGGAGTTAGGGCGGGCTCTATCCAGGATAAAAACTCGGAGGAATGAATCAGGAGCCGCGAAGCTCCAAGTGGCACTCAGTGGCTAAGTGGCCTGCCAGGGGACTCGCCGCACAGATGGAGAAGTCCTCCGAGGCAGTGAGTCCTCCTGGCAACCTCTCCTCCCCGTGGGAAAAGGAGCATGATGGCAAAGGCTTCTGCGGGCCCGGGGACGGCGCTGGGCGGCTCGCTGAGCCGCCCCAAACCATCCCTGGCTCTGCAGAAGCCTTTTGGTATTGTGGGGGGGGGGATGAGAAAGGCTTCTGCAGGCCCGGGGATGGCACGAGCTGGCTCACTGAGCTGCCCTGCATCGTCCCCGGCCCCACAGAAGCCTTTTGGTGTTGGGGGGTGGGCTCCCTTTTGCCATCGGCGGGGGGGGGGGGGGCGGAAGGGCTTATGCGGGCCTGGGGACGGCTCGGCCCGGCTCGCATAGCTGCCCCATGCTGTCCCCGTGCCCGCAGAGGCCTTTTGGCATCGGGAATGGGGAGGGAAAAGGCTTCTAGCACCCATTTTATTCAAAAATAAAATGGGCTTTTAATCTAGTTATTATATTATAATTGTGGTTTTGTAATCTTTTGATGTTTTATTGAAAGTTGTTTTGATGTTGTAGTCTGCATAATGTTTCATGTAAGTTATAATGTTCTGTGTAAACCGCCCAGTTGGGCGGTAGCGACATATAAATAAATAAACAAACAAACAAATAAATAAGAAGAAAGGGACGACAGAGAATGAGGTGGCTGGATGGTATCACTGAAGTAGTCGGTGCAAACTTAAATGGACTCCGGGGAATGGTAGAGGACAGGAAGGCCTGGAGAATCATTGTCCTTGGGGTCATGATGGGTCAAACATGACTTCGCACCTAACAATAACAACAATGTTCATCTATTTTAATTTTTTAAGTTGTGCCTGCAGTGTCTGTCTCTGTGTATTTACTCAAATGTAAATCCCACTTCATTCAGTGGGCCTTCAATTAGATATGTGTTCACAGGATTTCTGCTTTATTCTGTTTTCAAGTATTCACTGTGTTGATTGGATTTGTAATTTAGCAGAAAAGGGGAATGAAAATGCTTTAAATAAATAATGCTGTTCTCCATAGAAAGGCAGTGAATTGAATTTATAGCAGTTGGTTTATTTTTGCTGCAAGCTGAAAACTGTATTCACTGATGACTGCTTAGAGTTCAATGGATGAATCCATTGTTCAGAAAGAGCTTTTGCTGACCCTAATTAGTTCAGTAATTGTCTGTGTAGGAAACTGTTTTGTCTTTCTTGGCATAATAAGAGAGATGCTCCTAAAGTGCACAAAGTTTTTAAATAAAGAGATTTTTCTCTTTGAATCAGTGTTATGTCTTCAACAGTACTCTGCATTTTGATGGCCTAAAAGGGATTGTGAATGAAAAAAATGTATATTATTTTGGAGTTTGTCTTTTACTTACCCCTCACCCCCAATATCCTGTCATCTTGAACAAAAAAAATAAGTTAAAGAAAAAGAACGTGAATTTCTCCTGTTTGTAATTCTTATCCCATATCTTGGATCAATTACCTTGTTGTTGCTAATACATCTTCATTATAGTTTGCATTGATGGATATATCCACAACAATTAGTTAAGCCAAAGTTGTAGTAGAACATTGTTCAAACATCTTCTTTAATTATTAGAAAAGCTTAGTGAATGGCCATTGCATTGCATTTTCTAATTTTGTGCATAATGAGAGGGATTCAACAAATCCCTTCTGCTAATTTATTAGGGTTCCTCCAGTGGATGAAATTGCGTTATTTATTTACAAAGTTTATATCCCAGCTTTCTGCCCTTACTGAAGTGGTTAACAATTTAAAACATAAATTATAAAAATAATAATAAAAACATTGTAAAACCATTACAATGAATTAATCTTCTACACATACATCATTAAAATAACTTTTAAAAGAGTAAAAATAATTAAAATATAAAACAATAGGACAAAAAGAATTCCCAACTTCAGGTATAGACTAATGGGGTCTGAGCTCGCTGGGACTGTGAATGAAAACGATCTTGGCATCATAGTAGATAGCTCAGTGAAAGTGTCAACTGACTATGCTGCAGCAGTAAAAATGGCAAACTCCATGTTAAGGTTATTATTAGGAAAAAGACTGAGAATAAAATGGCTGATAGAGTAATGCCTGAATGTAAAACTATGGTGCGGCCACATTTGGAATACTGTGTTCAGTTCTGGTCACTGTATCTCTAAAAGGACATGACAGAAAAATAAAAGAGTAGGTAAAAGACAGGATATTAGATTAGGTAGACTATTGGTCTGATCCAACAGGGCTTGTCTTCTGTTCTTAAAATACACAAAACATAAAACATATGCTAGGAAGCTAAGATTATTCTGGGAATGCCAAACATTAAAGTCTTCATCCACCATCATAAAACAGTAACATAAGGGGAGAGACAAATCTCTCTGGGGAGAGAGCAGCAGAGTGTTGGTGCCATTACAAAGAAGGCCCTCTACCAGGTTGCTATCTGCCTAATCTCAGTTGATGGGGGCATCTGAAGCAAGACCTCCAAAAATGACTGTAATGGTCAGGCAGGTTCATATGGGATCAGATAGTCCTTCTAGAATGTTGATTCCAAACCATATAGGGCTTTGAAGGTCAAGACCAGCACCTTGAACTGTGCCTAGAAACAAATTGTAGGACTGGATTTATTTTTAGATTTATACGCCATCTTTCCCCAGGACCTTATATAGTCCCCTATGATCCACTGAAGTCTACATTGTGGTTGCCAAGTTTGGGAAATATATGGAGGCTTTGGGGGAGGACCCATGAGTGGGTGGGATTGAAAGTGGGGGTGATTTCAGTGGAGTACAATGCTATGGAGTCTACCCTCCAAAGCAGGTATTTTCTTCAAGGGCTCTGTCCTGCATGCAGACATCTATACCAGTTGAAAATTTCAAACACTTTTTAAGGGCAGCCCTACATAGAGTGCATTGAAATAATTGAATCTAGATGTAACCATAGTAGCCAGAATTTTTGTGTTCAGGAAGGACTGTGGTTGGCTAACCTGCCAAAGCTGGTAAAACGCGGTCTTTGGCCAGAGTTGCCAGTAATCCAACAGTAGACCTGAGTCTAAGAGTACCCTCAAACTATAGACCTGTTCCTTCAAGGGAAGTGCAACCCCATCTAGAACTGATGAAACCTTAAATCCTGTGTCCAGTATTCTGCCCACCAGCAGCACTTCTGTGTTATTGGGATTACACTTCAGTTTATTAGCCCACACTCATTTAAAAAACTGCTCCTAATCAACTTTCCTGGGATCAGCTATAAGTGCGAGATAGAACTGAGTGTCAACTACATATTGATAACAACCTAGCCCAATATGTCAACTACATATTGTTGTCAATGGTGCTTCATCAGACTGGAGGGAGGTGAGTAGCGGGGTACCTCAGGGCTCGGTGCTCGGTCTGGTACTTTTTAACATATTCATTAATGATCTAGATGAGGGGGTGGAGGGACTACTCATCAATTTTGCAGATAACACCAAATTGGGAGGACTGGCAAACACTTCAGAAGATAGAGACAGAGTTCAACGAGATCTAAACACAATGGAAAAATGGGCAAATGAGAACAAGATGCAATATAATAAAGATAAGTGTAAAGGTCTGCATCTGGTCAGAAAAATGAAAAGCATACCTACTGGATGGGGGATACGCTTCTAGATAACACTGTGTGTGAACGAGGCCTGGGGGTACTTGTGGACTGTAAACTAAACAGCAGGCAGTGTGATGCAGCAGGAAAAAAAGGCGAATGCCATTTTGGGCTGTATCAACAGGGGCATTACATCAAAATCACAAGATGTCATAGTCCCATTGTATACGGCACTGGTCAGACCACACCTGGAGTACTGTGTCCATTTCTGGAGGCCTCACTTCAAGAAGGACGTAGATAAAATTGAAAGGGTACAGAGGAGAGCGACAATGATGATCTGGGGCCAAGGGACCAAGCCCTATGAAGATAGGTTGAGGGACTTGGGAATGTTCAGCCTGGAGAAAAGGAGGTTGAGAGGGGACATGATAGCCCTCCTTAAATATTTGAAAGGTTGTCATTTGGAAGAGGGCAGGATGCTGTTCCCATTGGCTGCAGAGGAAAGGACACACAGTAATCGGTTTAAACTACAAGTACAACGATATAGGCTAGATATCAGGAAAAAACTTTTCACAGTCAGAGTAGTTCAGCAGTGGAATAGGCTGCGTAAGGAGGTGGTGACCTCCCCCTCACTGGCAGTCTTCAAGCAAAGGTTGGATGCACACTTTTCTTGGATGCTTTAGGATGCTTAGGGCTGATCCTGCTTTGAGCAGGGGGTTGGACTAGATGGCCTGTATGGCCCCTTCCAACTCTATGATTCTATGATTCTAGTAGTAGATCATTTTAATAGATCCTCCACTCCTGCAGGTCCTTGCAGGAATTCCACACATTAAAAAATAGTGTTATGCCAGCACCATAGCGTAACACTAAAAAATAATGCACCTCCGGCCATTCCTCACCTCTCTCACTTTCCTTTGCTGAGTTCTTGCACTTCTTGGCCCTCTGCACACCTGCTTGAAATGGTGGAAAAGAGCAACATGCTTTACCTGTGACTCTCTTCCATGTGACAATCAAGTCAGGTAGCCAACCACCTTTCTCCATGTTTTAAAGGGCCTGCGATGACAGCTAATTTTTTAAAAAGTAAAACTTCTCCATTGAGATGCCTATGCATCTAGTCATAGATGCATAGTGCTTTTTTTAATGCCACCCCTTTTGGAATCATGAGCCTGGAAGCTTTTAAAAAGAAATCTCGTTCCTGAATTTTGTTTGGGGGGGGGACTTTATAAAGGCATGCTTTCTGTTTTAACTGGAGGAGGGTTGCTTTGCCTGCATGATTTAATGCCTATTCGTTGCTCCAGGCAGTTTGCTTCAAGAACAAGAAAAAAAAACTGTCCCTGGGAGAAGAGGGAGGGAGGCATGTGCCTTGAAGTGGGAGACAATCATGGAAAATGGAGGTGAAGTCAGAGATAAGTCCTTCTGTTAGTGTGACCAGAAGTGACTTTTGTAACAGAAAGGTTCCCAAATAAGGAGAGCTGGAAGGAGGAGGGTTAGAACTGAGAAAGGTATCATCCATGGATTCATAACATTGTAGGCTACAGCCACTGGGCAGTCTTTTTAAGGCAAAACAACAGCATGTGGTGCCCACAAGCACCTTAGTATGATCAAAATTCTTAGAATAATAGATGCACAGTTTGAGGTATCTTTTGAACCTGCATGCTAAAATTAGTTCTCTTGAGGATGAATAATATAGGACTCATGAAATATTCTGTACAGTAACATTGTTTTAATATCTAAATGATTAAAAACACTTAAAAGTTACTAGAAATAAAAGTTACTAGAAATAAAAAAACACAGAGTTAGAATGCTAAATCTCCAAGATCATTAAAACAAGGTAGATTCAATGAAAATGTTGCATTCTGTGGAAATTGCTCTTCTCCTGCTGAGAACACTTCCTTATCTATTAGACTGTAGATAGTCTCCCAGTTGAGGTCTGAAAGGATCCAAGTATTTACTGAAGCTGAGGACACTCCCTATCTGGTTACATCAGTGTGTCATAAGTGTATGCCTTGCTTCAAGGATACAAGCTTCCATCATGGTTTATTGCTATGAGCAGAGAGTGAGGAGTTATGCTGCACAAAGTAAACTAGATGTGAATTAATACTAGCCTTGGAGTAATGACAAGATTATCTGGAGTAACTTGATATTTATCATAGTACAGCGACAAATAGTCTGTTGAATATTTATAACATTGCACATCTGTGGTGTAATTCACCACAAGTTCAATTTGATGGTATTATCTAGTGGCTGGAAGGTTTGTTAGTTTGACATTGCCATTTAAGAACAACATAGAATACTGGAGCATGAGAATACTGTGGTCTAGTGAATATGTTTGACTTGGAGCAGGAAGACTGTGATTCAGATACCCATTGAATCAAGAAGCTCACTGGGTAATCGTGGAACAGTCAATATCTCTTAACCTAATATATTCATAGAGTAGTTGTGTGGATGAAAGGTATGTTTGTGGGGGATTTGTTGTGGGGGGGATGAGGGAATGATTTAAAATGTGTTTCTTTGAGATTCCTGAAGAAAGGGCTGGATAAAAATGAAATAATAAAGACGTGGCTTTTTCCTTGCTATATGATTGAGAATGCTTCTATATGCACTGCCTGTTGAATGAAGTCTACATCCTCCCTATAGTAACTCAGCCACTTTTGCTAGGATTGATGTTACTCTGTTGTAAATAATAAAATGCAGTTTGAAAATTTGAATCATAGAAAATGGCAATGATGTGTTAATTGAAAGAGGCACAACAATAGAAATCAGAGCAATAAAGAGCTTTATCAGCAGAAAATTGCTGCCTACATCAAACACCAAACTCACAATTATGTCCCAATTTGAAATAATTCAACAGATAGGAATGCTATTTCAGAATTTATTTAATAGGCCTTGGACTGTTTCCACATTAAGAACACAATTTCTTCACTTACATTTAGACCAATATCATTTTTTCACTGACTTACACATGCTCCTTTCTCTAACCATGGAAGCAGATACAAAGATACAGTATACAAACTAGCCAAGTACTTTCTATTCAGAGTGAGAACAGAAAATAACATAGGATGAGTAAACCATTCCAATTATGTCTTACTTCACCTCACTGGAGGATTTTGGGACTATACATTTCAAAATATATGTTCCTTACTTTCTATAAAATATATTCGATCTTACATAAACATTATTGTTTGGGTCAGAGCAGTAATATCAGGGCTCTCTCAGCCCCATCTATCTCACAGTGTATGGGGAGAGGAAGGGAAGGAGATTGTAAGATGCTTTGAGACTCCCTCTGGTAGAGAAAAGTGGGGTATAAAAAACAACTCCCCTCCTTCTTTTTCTTCCATGCCCATAGCTCCAGATCAGCTGGGCATGAGGATGCATGAAGATGTTAAATAATGTTGGGGACAGTATTATTATTGTTGTTGTTGTTGTTGTTGTTGTTGTTGCTGTTGTTGTTGTTAATTCAATTTATTTCCTGCCACTCCCTAACAGGCTCATGGCGGGTAACAACAGTCTTAAAAACCCATTTTACAACTCCCATTAAAAGACTCAAGGGGGGGTTTGCCGAACACAGCTTCAACCATAGACCTGGTGGAAGAGCTCCATTTTACAGGCCCTGCGGAATGTTGCCAAATTCTGCAGGGCCCGCAGCTCACCTGGGAGCTTATTCCACTAGATAGGGGCCAGGACAGTGAAAGCCCTGGCCCTGGTTGAGGCTAGGCTCACCTCCCTGAGGCTGAGAACAACCAATAGATTTCCCCCCGCAGAGCGTAAGGCCCTGTGGGGGGCATAGGACGATAGGAGGTCCCTCAGCTATGTGGGTCTCAACCCGCATAAGGCCTTAAAGGTCAAAACCTTGAACCGGATCCGGGCAGCAATTGGCAACCTAACTTTTAAGGCCATATGTTGTTTGGCACCTGCAAATCTAAGGGGCTGCATGTCTGAATATGTCCCCTGGGGAATGATATGGTCAGCTATGGCTGACCAACTGGTAATCCCTATTACCAAAGAATTGCAACTTGCATCAATCAGGACCAGGACGTTTTCATTCCTAGCCCCCACCAAGTGGAATGAACTCCTGAAGAGCATCTGGGCTCTTATGGAGCTAGCTAGAGTGTCATATGGGCCTCCACTACAAGCTTGAGGTTTTCCTCTTACGCCCCCCTTCTATGGAGGGATATCAGATAATGATCTGGCTTGCTATCATGCTGTTAGTCTTTAATAGTTTTAAATTTATATTTATGTGTTTCTAGTTTTATGGCCCTGATTGTTCACAGTGCCCTGAGATGACTGGCTCAAGAGGAGCAGGCTATAAATACAAGAATGAATGAATAAATGAATACTAGTGCCTTGAATTTGGTCCAGAAACCAAATGGCACCCAGTGCAGTCACCTAAGTATGGTTCACAACTATCATGAACTTTCCATGAACTTCCAAGCAGTTCATGGAGATTCGTGGGAGTATGTGAATGGATACATTGGGAACACTTGTGTCAGTTTCAAACAGTTTTGTCAGTTTCAATATGGGGGGACGTTCCTCCTATATGCAGGCATTTCTTTGTGTTTCCTTTCCATATTCTTACCCAGCACGTGAAACTCACATCCCATGTTTCAATTTGTTGTCACTTTGAAAATAATCCCTTTACTCTTACAATCCCAATTCTATGTTCTGTGCATTCTACACATTGCAGCTGGTTATTCTGGGCTTGAAAAAATGCACCTCTTAAGTTTGTACTGCAGGGATTCTCTAGTTTGCATTAGTTTTGTTTTACTTGTATTACTACAGTGGGACTAGATTATGCTGAGAATTCTGTTCACTATACTGGTTGAGCTAGGCTTGCAATCCTCCCTAGCAATCCTCCCTAGTCCTATTGAGCTGCCATTGCCACAATGACACTTGGTTCTGCCAGACTCTAGTATATAGCACTGGTTTTTCTGGGCTTGCAGTCCCCTTTGCTTGGAAAGTGTTTCTGTGCTTCACATCAGTCCTATTGAGCTGGCATTGCCACAATGGCACTGGGTTCTGCTGGGACTGTTGCACTGGTACTACTGTATAGTCTATGCATTGCACTGTTTCTGCTGGGTTTGCAAAAAAAAATCAACCCTTCAGTTTCTACTGCAGAAATCTTCTGAAACTTTGATTCTGGTTTGCTGGGCTTTTATTATACTTTCTTTTTCTGCCCCCCCCCCCATGAAGGATGGGTGCACTTTCTTGAAGGAGGTGAAAAAAACTCAGACCCTGTAAATCCAGTCCTCACCAATCTTGGAGGGATGATAAATGAGAGTCAGCTGGACACTCCCCTGAGTTTGGTCTCTCTTGAACACCAGGGGAGCAGTCTAATGCATCACAAACCAAACTGATTCATTTAGTTCCTAAAAATTCTTGAGATTTGTATTTCACAAACTAGGCATATTATGAACCACATTTTCCCAGTTTGGGCCATCCATATTTGTCACATGGTTCAACTCTAGTGATGTGTAATGAATTCATGTACATATATTTTATGTAAATTTCAAGCTTTTGATATGGTATTCACATTCCGTTATTAGTAATCCTCTTCTACTTTTATTTGGTAGAGCTTAATGCATCCTTGCTGCTTTGGTAGGTCCTATTAACCAAAGATATGCTAAACAATTTCTTATAAAATAATGTGTAAACTGTATATTTAAACAAATGCCATTGAACTTCTAATTATGTGGTTCACTGACTTCCTTAAAATCTTTAATGAAGGCTGTTTAAGACTGTGTTAGAAACAAACATAACTATTCAAAGGCAACAGTATACTGGAAAAAGTACTCACTGTAACGTTACAATAAAGACTGGAGAGACACAGACTATGCAAACGTTACATTAGGAGAGAGGATTCCCTTTGGCCTTTCTGTCACATATGAAAACATTACTTCACTGATAGAAATCATGCTTTTTTCATGCGGGGCTACAATGGGGAAAATAGCTGTTGTGTACCCTATATAAAGCATGCTCACATGAAACTTTTTTCGGGATATGGGGAACAGCCTGATTTCCTTCCTCTGGGGTCACGGACTGAGGGTAGCTATAGGAGAGAGTATATAGTCTCCACCATATCACATGTGGCGTCCCACAGGAAGCAGTCCTCTCTCCAATCCTATTTAACATCTTCTTTTAGTCTCTTGCTCAGCTGGTATGGAGGTTTGAGCTGGGCTGCCATCAATACACAGATGACACCAGGCTCTTCTTCCTGAGGGATGGCCACCCTGATTCTCAGTGATGGACTCAAGCAAAGTCATCTGAACCTCAACCCTTGAAAGACAGAGGTCCTGGGACTGGGCAGGAAGGGATCAGATTAGGAGATATACCTACCCAACCAGGATGGAGTGCAAATAGTAGTAGCTCACTCCACCAGAAACCTGAGTGTGAGTGGAGGCACAAGTCATGAGAGTAGCATGGCAGGCTTTCTACCACCTACGCCAAGCAAAGCTACTAATGCTGTACTTGGCCCCAGAACATCTAACCACAGTGATCTATCTGATGGTTACCTCTGCACTAGAGTTCTGCAGCTCGCTCTGTGCAGGCCTGTCCTTAACCTTGATCTGGAAACTGCAACTGGTCCAGAATGCTGTAACCAGGATTCTCACAAATACACTATGGAGGTCAAGCATCTGTCCAGCACTCCAGCAACTCTACTGGTTCTTGGTTGAATTCTGGATCAGGTGTAAGGTTTTGGTAATTATCTTCAAGGCCACATGTGGCCTGGGCCCAGTATACCTGAGAGACTGTCTCCCTGCCTATACCCCCAAAAGACCCCTACGCTATGACACCATCAACTGGCTGAGGGTCCCTGGCCCCAAAGAAGCATGTCAGATCTCAACCATGGCCAGATCTTTCTCTGGGGTCCACCTGGTTGAATGAGCTCCCTGAAGAGATTAGGACCCTTCCTGAATTCCCACAATTCCATAGAGCCTGTAAAAGGGAACTCCCTTGAGGCAGGCCAACCAAACAACATTCGCTGCCCCCCCCCCTGACTGACCAACAACGTGGCTGGTCCCCAGACATCCACACAATGATCTGAACCCAAACTGACCTCTCTGTGGGTTTCTGTTGGAGGTTAAAAGTTATCATTGTATTATAAACTGTTGCAAACTGTTGGAACCCACTGTTATGATTGTTATTATTGCTATAATGAATCAATGTATATCTCACGTTTTATGTAAACAGCCCTGAGCCTCATGGGAGGGCTGTATAGAAATATAATAAATAAATAATTTATTGCTGGGAAATTGCATCCCTTTGTGTATTCTCCTAACAACATGGATTATCTTTACGTGACAGTGTATATAGGTTCCACCCCATCCACCCATGTGGGGGGAGGGGGGAGGGGAAGTGTGTAAAGTGGCCTTCAGTTGCTGATTCTTCTGATATTTCTGCTTGTGTTAGATGTTATATTTTTGAGATACACTGTTAGAGAGACCCATCAGTGAAGTCTTTTCTAGGGCTTTTGAAAATTGGAGTGCTTGTGAAGTTCACAGAAAATACCAGTTCATGAGTTTAAGAAATAATCTGAGAAACAAGTGGGATGGAGACATGGCTCAGTGTTGGCATGCAGAAGGACTCAGGCTAATTCCCAGGCATCTCCAGTTAAAAGAACCAGGCAGGAGGTGATGAGCGACCTTGAAGAGCTGCTGCCAGTCTGAGTCGACTGTACTCATCTTGATAGATGGATGTTCTGATTCAGTATAAGGCAGGTCCATGTGTACCCATGAATAATGCAGCCTTTGTTCCAAAGAACCATACTTTTTGGGTCAGGTTTTTGAGTGTACCACAAATGGATATGACAAGCAAATTTAGCAAACAATAGCAAATAGAGGGATATTTTGGACATTGCCCAGAAGGCAATGTCCTAGACAGGACCTATCTCTTACTGCCTGCTCCAAACAGGCAGCCATGCAAACAAGAGTAATGACAAGGTGGCCATGAGTGGCTTTATGCTGCATTGCCTTACTGCTGGGCTGGTTTGCATACCCACTCCTGTTCTCATCAAGTGCCCTAACTGCTTCCATGCAAAACACGCATTTGATTCTTCATTCATACCCACCGTAAGTCATGTACAGTCTAATTGTATTCAGACATTCTCCAGTTTAAACCTGTGGGTGTCAGTGGTTTTAAGCTCTGCGTAGGATTGTATTGCTTGTGCATCTTCTCATTATTCTACTGATGAACCCTTAAAATATTTCCATCTTCAGCTGGAGGACCATTAAAACCTAAAAAGTGTGGCCACTAGTGTTACTGCACACTTCTGCAAAGTAATTTCTTAGCTATTTTTGCATCACCCCTCTTTTATGCAACATTGGCTGTTGATTCGGTTAGGGAACAGGATTAGGAAGACTATTGGTTTAATTCTACCAGCAGAAAGAGCAGGAATAAATCTAGAAAACAACTGGTGATATATGTACTACTTTAAATTGATTAATATACATTTAAAAGTTTTAAAAGTAGTTTTCTGGAAAGAAATGTTATTAACAGGCCAAAGGTGTTTAAATGTATGGATTGCTAGCTAGATATGCACCTGTATCTTTACTTGTTCTACTGTTCTGTCTGCCAGCTGTTAACAGGCAAAGAAGTCTAGATCGACCCACAGTCAAATGCTAGATTTACAAATTCCACTACCCTGCTGGCTTACAAGAAAAGACCTGGAGAGGCAGAAAAGAGCAGATGTGTATACAGTCTTATGTTGCATGCAACACTTAAACCAGAACTAAGCTGGATGTCTTGAATCAAGCACTGCCAGATTTCACAGTGCTTAAAAAAGAAGACATTTGGAATCACAAGATAAACACAGCAGCCATTATTTCCCATTTTTAATAATAAAATGTAACCTTAATTAGGAATACTGTTTTAAAACTCATGGGAAAACTTTTTCTAGATTAATATAGTGGCATGGATGGGAGGGCCTTGCCTTCACTTATGAAGGCAGGACACTCTGATGATGGTGCTGACAGTGTGGAAATAACAAGAAGCCCTATTGGAATGTTGAGACCATTTCTGCACAGAGGTGTAAAACATGCACCACCCCCTGCTTACAAATGTGCAATAGGAAACTGCATGCTTGCATACTTCCTGACAGGAGATCCCTTCTGCATTATCCCACTGCCTTGTCATGGTTTTTCCTTTACCAAAATGGCGGCAGAAAAGCCTAAAGTGTACATAACCCACACTTTCCCCCTCACTCCTCAGATTGTCAATCAACACAAGCCACCAATCCCTTCACAGTGGTTGTTTTGGGGACTCAATCTTCTCTCCCTGCCCCCCAAGTCCTGAAATTAATTTTTAAATATACACTTTTGCGTTGCTATGGGGAAATGCTACAACAGTAAAACATTTTAAAAGAAAAAATCGCATTTCTGTGTTGCTATGGGGAAACACCACAATAATAAAACTTTCCTTTGATCCTTTTTTGGTATTCTTTGTATAATGGTCTCTTTTTATGCTCAGGTAGATTTGTGATAGACTGGGCACTGATGATTGGGTGTTCATGATAAAGATTTAAAACAAAGAGCACGGATGCCAAGCTAATAGGGAGATGGCTGCTGCATTACATGCCTCCTCTCTTTCCCTGTTCATAACTGACCACCATAAAACACAAACAGGAATGTGTTTTAGCTGCCCAGTTCCAGTATTACCGTGCATAATGAAGAGAACATTTTATTTGAAGTGAGGGCACATTGCTTTGCAGTCCTGTAACCATGTGGACTGTACCATTAAAAAAAAAATCGACCAGGAAATGGAGAGAGGAGGGGTGGTGCAAGGCACAATGGTACCAAGACTGTCGCACATTTCTCCCTTCAGACAGGCTCGCCCCTGTTTGCACCCCTATTGGAAGTGGCAAATTGTGATTTTCAGTGTCAAGAATCCAGGAAGAATACTTTGTAATTCCTCTCCTCCCCCATACATACATGCATATTTCATCGAGTAAAGTGCACAATGGCTTCAATACTGCTATGCTTGAACATTGAAAACGAGCTGGTAGGGGGAGTGGTAATATCAGGAAGGAAACTAGGAAGCAAGCATTACCATCTGCTATCCAGTTAACAAAGGCTTTCATGCCGGAGTCAGCTGTGCTTTTTAAATCTCATGGATTGCACAACAGATAGTGGCCAAACTGCATAATGCATTTGGAAGTGGCATTCTTCTACCCTCTGAAGCTTTAGGATATTTAAGGGGAAAATTGGCTCCATGTCAGCCTTTCTGATTATCATTGAGGAAAGGCCTGTTTAAAATGCTGTACTTCATTTTGCTGACATCAGTTGAACAGAATTCTCTGCTGAAGGAGGCTCTTCAGATTCTCTTCTTTCCATC